>NW_008237435.1:3220658-3295085 GCF_000691975.1 Corvus brachyrhynchos
TAAGAGTAAGAAAGCTTTTTCAAGCTCACTCTCTGTGCTTCAGTCTGTAGCACAATGCTACACAGCATGAATCAGTAGAGCTTTTGTCCTTAAAAAAACACCAGTGCAGATGTGAATGTCTCAATCTCATTGTTGAGCTGAATTGACATGGGCTATATAGTAATACCCACTGACACCTGGAGAGTTCTACAGAGGTATAACTTTTCAGAACAGCTAAGAACAAGAGTTAGGGCTCCAGCTTACTTACAACATCACCTGGAAATCAAGTACTTGTTAGAAAATATATTACTCTTCTTTACTGGCCATAAAAAGCGTTAACAAACTATTCAGCATGTATTTCTATGTCATTGTGGCCTGTTTCAGGGTAAAACCCAGGTATTCATGGAAATGCCCAGACATACACCTAGTTTTTGGATGTGACTTGAATGATCACAGTGAAATGAGGAAAAGGAGATGAAGCCAGATTAGTTAGTTACTGCTAAGCTGTAAGTATATGAAAAGTGGTTGTATTGTATTTTTCATACTACACAGTTTTTCTAATCAAGTGGAAATTTTATTAGCTTCAGGAGATAGAAGTGTAAGGAATACAACTGTGCTTAGCTTTCCATGTATAACATAGCATTTCTTTGCTGAATAACTTAAGTATCTTAAATAGACACATTTGACAGACATCACTCTAAATAAAAAAAAAACAAACCCCAAAAAAACCCAAACCCAAACCTCTTTATTGAACAATTTGTTTACAAGCGTCCTTCCCACTCTGGCCAAGCAGGTGGCAAGTACAGATGTTATGCATGGAGTGGAATTTTTTTGTGCAATATTTTGTTTAAGGATTCTTCACTCAACATGTACTTTCTGTAAAGAGGTCACCTAATATTTACTCTTTCAGCTTCCACAATCTGTTCAAGGACATAAAGGTGAGCAAGCCATTTGATACCGTAAAAATAACAAGGCTTCTCGGAGCTCTCTTACAATATCGGCTGCCACCTCTAATCCCCCCTTCCACATTAGGGCCTGTTCTACTTGAAGTGCCATGTAATTGAAATTACAAGCTTTGGGCTTCCCGTGGCAGTCAGCCAGCAGCACATTTTACGCTGAACCTTACACTAAAAAAATGGTAGTTAGAGTTAATTTACACATAGTTTTTCTGTATACAGGAAAATGGGAAGCAGCACCTGGGAATCACATTTGTTTCAGTTTTTGAAATGCAACCAGAATAATTGTTTTCTAAACCTCAGTTCTGTTTTATTTACTGTTATCTGGACTAATATTTCTGAATCTGGCATGCCCAAGAACACAAAATTTTAGACTGGTAAAAACAAGGCATTCATTGATTTCTTTTTTTTACATAAATTTTTCTAAATTGCAGAATATTCTTTCAATTTAGAATTATATTTTAGAGGATTAAAGTATTTTCTAACAAGAATATTTTCATCCAAGAAGAAATCTTTTTTTTTGCAGCTGTATATACAAAATCTGTGTCTATTTCATGGATTTTGTTTGACATAAGGGAGGTCTCAATCAAAGAGGTTCAAGGTATGCAATTCAAACTACTTTCTGAACTAC
The DNA here is from genome assembly GCF_000691975.1 of Corvus brachyrhynchos. Lineage (NCBI taxonomy): Eukaryota > Metazoa > Chordata > Aves > Passeriformes > Corvidae > Corvus > Corvus brachyrhynchos. The sequence goes on from NW_008237435.1 coordinate 3,222,225, forward strand.
TTGCAGGAATTATCACTTATTTCCCAAGACCCTTATATTATGTTTTTCTAACCATCTTGTATTGTTAATTTACCTAACAGAGGCAAAACTTACATATTTCAATGAGGTTTTTTTAACTTCCTGTGAGAGGGTTGCAGTAATCTAATACTATCTGTTACGATTTTTACAGAAGATTTAATATTTGAAGTTAAAATTTGAAATTTTACCTTCAAGTGCCTGAATTTCCACATAATTACAAAATTCAGCTTGGATTTGAAAAATTTTGTATCAGAACACATCAACTTGAGCATAAATATGACCTTCATAATTCATACTACCTCAAAGGTGCACTGCTGTTGTTTCTAATGTGGCAGTGGAATCTTAAAATAATTATTTTAATGACTAACCTGCTAAATGCTAAACAGTAACCCCAACACAAAAATAATTTGTAGATTTAGTTAAATGTGGAAGCTCGGGTGATTATACTCAAACTTCTACAATTAAGTTACTTCATAGTATTGTTCTAGGGGAGAATAGTGGGAAATTTCTAACAAATAGAACTGAAATAATGTATGATTGAAATATTATTGTATTCCACATATACTGACAGCAAGAATAAAAGATTAATTTTTTTAATTACTTGAAGCTTCATGCATGAAGCTTCATGTAATTTCACAAGCTGAATTAAGAAATTTATGCATTTATCACAGAAAATCCATGTCTGTGTTTCTCCTATGAAAGCAAATGAAAAGTTCCAAAGCAGTAGGGAATACAGGAAAAAATTTATTTAAAACAAAACACTTCTATAAAATACTTTATTACAGTATTTTCCCCACAGTAATAAGGAGTAAAAACCCAAGGCATATTCATGCAGAAACGCTTTTTGCAGTTGGATAACTTTTTTCTTCGAGTTTCTGCTGCATTTGTATAGGTTTGCCTTACATGGATAATTTACAAAGACAAATACACCTTTTTATGTGCATGTGCAAGGCAAGATTCACATAAAAACCCCCAAAAGCTAACCATAAGTCCTGTTAGATCCAGGTGGTAAAAGAAACAAGTCAAAGAGAAGGCAAAGGCTACTCGATATGATCTGCTCAGTGCATGTGCCCTGTCTCTATCTGTTAGTCACTGTAAAGTCAGCAGCTTCCTCTGACACCCTGCTTTTCCACTTCCACTAGAATTACAGGCAACTTAAATTTTTCCTAGTATCACTTCCATATTTTCTTAGAGTTTTATTTTACTTTATGTTTCTGGAAATGTTCTAAATATTTGGCTAGCAAACTTTGAGCTCACCACAGTGAAAAAATCTCAAGGAAAAGCTTTTGCATTTTGCCTGGCACTTTTCATTACACAAAATACTTTACAGGCAGTAAACTAAGATCTCTAAGGATGTTTTGAATGCTTGCTTCCACTTTGAATTCTTACAAAACACTTGGGGAAAGTGCTGATTCCTGTAAATACTTCAACCAGCTTTTTGCCAGCTTTGCTCACTTATTCATCCAGAATGCCTTGTTTGAGATTGTGCAGCACTGAAAGTCCAAGTTCTCAATTTTTCAAACAGTAACTCTTTTTATAAAAAATACAGCATAGCAAAATATTCTATTTTAAAAAGCTTAAAGAAAAAGGCCTAACTACAAAAACCTCCAGGTTTTTCAGAAATAGAACAGTAAACATACACAAAGCTGCAAGAAAATCATAATATAACCACAGTGAAAATTACATGAACCATGTTATAGACATAGATGTTGCCTATCTCTTTTGAGTACCAGTGTATCCACATTAAAGATCTTACATGTGGATTCATACATGGGACATGAAAAAAGAACCCAAAGTTCTTCTCTGAAGATACTTCTGTATAATTCTTGCTACTTTATCCTACAATTTTTCTCAGAACACTTACCCTCTGAAGGCCAAGGCATCTTTGTCAAATATACACTAGCAGAGAAAAATCTTATATAATCATCCATTTAACTAGCAACAAACTCAAATTACTCTATTGGAATGCAGTACCAATATTAAACATTGCACACCTTGAACCACGTCAGGAATTTTTACATGTAATATGCACATTTGAGTGAATGCCATGAATCAGTTTGTCCAATTTATGAGAAATGTCCGATCAACATCTTATTCTATTTTTCTCTCATCTTGTATCTCATATATGATCTAAAAATAATTCAAGTCATGAGAATGCATTTTGGTATCAATTCTGAAGTTATTTTACAGGCATATTTCTTACTGCTTTGAAGGATTTATGAAAATCCATTGCAGGATTGCATTTATCTACACAGCCTTCCTATGAGACATCTCAGTTTTATCTCTGTATTTTGTATGTCAAGATTGTCAAAGAATAAATCTCACTGAAAATTATTAGGGGAGCATGGAACAGATCTCTCCTTCAGAGCCCCAAAAGGCAAGGAGAACAGTTGGATCATTTGTTTCTTTTTGAGGAGATACAGTTACAGACAAAGTGTTGGATAGCTGAATCTTATTCTGAACACCAAGCCATTATAAAGAGACAAAAGTACATAAACTGTACTTTAGAGTTTGAATTATTTTGTTGTCTTCAATTTGTAAAATTGAATATTATCTGGTAAAACTAGTATTTGACTAGCATTTAAAAACATACAGAATAGGTATAAAACTACTGCACTTTCAATGGGAGCTATATGAGCAAGTCCAACAACACGTGCTTTTTATAATAATGTATTTCAAGATACCACCTTTTCTAGAATGAAAAAATTAACACAGAGAGAGAACTGAAAATTCAGAAGGGTTATTATTATAGGTATTATGTAAATTTAGTTTTCTTCTCTCTAAGATGACAGTGCTGGTAAACACAACTTTTATCTTTATGCACAATCTATTTTTTATGAAACTACTTTTTAAAATTACAGGATTAGCCATAAGGGAAGGTACTTACAGATGCTGCCACTTGAGAGGCACTCTGAAATTCATCAATATCTTCTGTGAGTGTTTCAACCCCAGGTACTTGAGCTGTTCCAAAGAGGTACAAGAGAAAGGTAAATCACTCTAATTAAGTAAGCATTAGTCATTTTGAAAATTTAATGGCTAAAAATTTCCTGCTGGGAAGGTGAATATGGCTACTGTAAATGTACTACTTTTCAGTTACACTTCAATGGATTATAATTTAAATCTGATTTTATGTCTGATTTTAATTTATAAGCTTAATGCAACATGGAACAGTGTCTCTAACATGACTAGAGTGATAAGTAAGCTTCCCTCAGCTGCCAAGGTACCTTGTAGGTTCTTTATTACCTTTACTATTTAAAATAAATAGTTTACCCTTTACACAAGTGAGTAGTGTATCTCCAGCTTTAATAAAATGAATAAAATTATATCAAATTAATTCAGTTAAAATCCTTGAAGCAAAAGGATTTGGTCAATTTAGACAACATTTAAAAGTTTGCAAGTATAATTTTTGCCCATATTGCCAGATTTGTAAAGTGACAGAATTTTGTGAGGATGTCTCTTTGATGCATGTGTAATAACTTAAAACAGATTTTATGCACCCATGTCAGAGAAAGAATTTCCAAGTAACATTCTATGCAGTTTCACCCTTTGCCTAACACTCTGTTAATGCAGTTAGGTGCTGCATCAGCAGCCTAACAAAACAAGATGTCCTGATCTTCCCTACGTTCTGCTGTTACTCAGACACTTAGCAGGGAGGTCCTTATGTTTCCAGAACGCAATTTGTTAAACATCTCAGACTACATTTACTATGAAAGCAGAACTATACTGAAGTGTGGCAATGGTGGCTACCAATTCACTACAAACACAAATGTAAGTGGAGAAGGAAGGGGTGATGATGACACAAAGTGATGGTCAGGGAATTGTGTGGGAATTCAGAGATACCGCACTTTTGCCATTGCCTTATCTTGTTCTCAATCCTAATTCCCACATATTTACATCCTTAATTTTTTACCTTGATCATGCAGTTCCACCTAGAACAACATTATATGTTTCATACGTTCATATTTTTATCGAACATCCCCAATTTCAACTTTTCCCCTACATCCTAATGCCTCTTTTGAACTTTCTACTATATTGACACTTTAAAGGCAAAAAAAACCCCAAACAAAAAATAAACAAACAAACAAACAAACAAACCAGAACCAAAACACTCAACTATGTAGAAACTATACATTTAGTTTTTTCTTGTTTCTACTAGCTAACTGCAAATAAAAAGAACCAGTGAGTTCTGTTTGATAGGGAATGAACTACTGATGTGGCATTTGCTCTAGTAAAATTTATTTAGCAAACTAAGTATTATATATCACAATATAACCTTTACATCTGTAGATGTAATAGCACAATTAAATAGGAAATACCACATTTACACAGTGGCATAGAATCTATAATTTTTAGTCCAATTATATTATTCCAGAAGAGTCACAAAAGAAACAAGTCTTTGCCCACACCTCAGAAATATGTGGACTTGCATAATACACTGCAAAGAAACTCACATAACAAGCAGCTTTTCTCAGACTAATTGAGGAGTGGTTTAGAAGTGTTACACTTTTCATTTATCCTATATTAAGAGATTACTCCCTAATAAGTTACTGCATTTTAAACTTCCTTCTACAAGAATGCATAGACTGCAAAAGCTTTATTTCCAATAATGTCTTCTTTTCCTGCCTTATATCATGGCTTCACTCAAAGGGTAAGGTACATTTCAGAAGAGAATGAAACAAGTGAAACAAGGTTGTATTGTACTTATAGGAAATTGGGAGTAAATGAGTAATTATCTTTAGTGATACTATTTCTAAGTATCTAATGCCCCCCCCACCCCCCAAAAAAAACCCCACATAAGTAGATTGCTTCTAAAATCCCCCTAACCTGAAAAACACATTGGGGGCTGACAGATGTAGATTTTTCTGGATCAATTCTGTCATAGCGTGTATCTTTCGAAGCCTCAGCTATTCTCCCCATCAACCTCTACAGAACAAGAGCAAGGCTCAGTGGAGAACTGATCCAAGAGACAAACCAGACAGGCTTGGCATCTACAGGGGAAGTTTGCTGTGCAGTCATCAATGCTGCTGCTTCCAATCAAAATCAAGAACCTATTAAATTCTTCCCTTAGTTCTTTCCTGTGAAGTGGTCTGATGGAAAAGAGAAACATTTCTGAGAGGTATAGTTTAGGACAGTGAAAAGAAACTGCAGCTTTAAAGAGTCTTGGGTTATTCAATCTTGAGACCTGATTCCTACCTTTCATTTTTACCACTTAGATCAAACACAAGCCTGTCCAATTCAGTAGTAGGATTATACTAGAGGAAAATCAGTGTAGTGGTTAATTAGAACCAGATCCAGATCGCCAGTGTAGTCAGTAAAGTGTCTGATGCTGCACGTGATCTTTTCACATAAGCTACCACATTGACTTTATTAAGTGGAATTTCTTAAAATGAGGCTTATTTATAAGGGCTCTTAGATCAGATGTTCTGCCAATTACTTCTGAGCTTAGTTTATCTGAAATCCACAGGAGAGATGTTCCAGATCTAACAGCAGAAACAGATCATTATCTGAAGAAAGCTACTCTCAACTTTGCTGTGCATCAGCATCTTGCTTGCTTATTCTTGAATGAATGGTTTACATCAGCACTTCCCAACGCACAGTTTTCCCTCAGTAAGGTCACTGGTACTGAGAAGTAACAGCAGAAAATAAATTCAAATAAACCTGGTAAGTGAAGCCTGCTAGCCACTATTTCATGATATAAAAAATCTGTAAGAGGACATAACTAAAAATTCAGTACAACAATGCCTAGGGTTTTTTAACAATATCTTTATGAGTTTCTTTTATCATGCTCTCATACATAACATTTATTGGAAATAAGTATCAGATGGACAGAGAGCAAATAATGTGCTGCATTTATAGGAAAGGTTGATAGAATGGGCAGTTGCCTGAGTTCTGTGTCTGTTTATAGTCTGCACTTATTTGTGAAATCCAGCTGTGTTTTTCTTCAAATCAAAATGTAGCACTAGCCAACCTTTTAGGAAAAAAAGCCCCAACCATATGTTTTGAAACACTGAGCATTTCTGAGGGCACCTCCTGACAGAAATTTGGCATTTCCTTACTATTGACCTCAGTCTTTCTGCCCAAGAGGCCTTGCTATTTTCTTGCTATACGAGTAACAGGTCCATGTATATTCACAGACATGAGATCGATGTGTTTATAACAACATGAATGTCATTGCGCCACCTACCCATCTAACTTATATTCCCTGTATCTCACTGAATGTAGTGTTTTTCCAAAGAAAGTGTTTTCTGCTGTGTACCCATATTGACTGCAGAGTATTCAGACGCATAGGAAGTGGCCGAAGGTAGAACAGCTACAGCACTTTTGTGCTCCATACCCTCTGACCATGAAAGATTCAGCTCCAATATTACACAGCACACAGTACTTTTGGATAGTTTCACCTTCTTTAATCCTGATGTCTCTGCCACTTAGCAAAACCTAACTATTTAATTGAAGCCTGCAGTTTCAGAAGATGGCATGGCAAAATGGGCAGATTTTCACTTCAAGAACAAAGGTACACAAGAAAGAAAGAAAGTGGAAGAACGAGATCTGCTCAAAAACTATTCTGTGAACTGTAGAACTTTTCCCCACACGTCTGTTTTACCCATCTATTTGCTTTTGCTGCAATAATCTTGTGCTTGCATATTCCCTTACCTATCACAAGCAAGCCACCACCTCCCTTTCTGGGAATCATTCTCACAACAATAGAATTTTGTGTTCCTTTCAAAGGGCTTGATTGAAGTCACCAGTCTGAGCATCTCTTCCTGACAATCTTCATGAAGATCGCAACGACATCATGTTGTGAGATTCTTAATCCCCTATTACATTGTTCAATTAAGTGATCAATGGCAGGTAAAAGGAAAAGCCAATGTCTTGACTGCCTGAAACCATGCATTCTCACAAAACCAGCTTGAAAAATTTATCTTTAAAGACATATTAGTTACTAATGGTTGGTTTACAAATGAGGCAAGAGAAATGAGTGAAAGTTCAGGTTGCTGTGATACGTAATAGCACATATAATAATTAGTTAGTAGACAGAGAGTAGAATAATCTAAAAGAAAGTTAATTCTGACTTTTTTGTGTTAATTGATCACCATAGCTGACTTGTCCATAGCTGCTGAAGACTATACTGCAAATCAAAACATACAATTTGTAGACTCGACAGGTTCTGCCCAACAGTAAGGGAATGGACTGAAAGATTTATCTTTGCAGATTCTCTGTCAAAACCTCTATTTCTTTCTCTCTCCACTACAGTGGCAGCTAAGATAAAGTTAGCCTTCATCAACTTCATCTTTCATAGGAAAGCTGGGCATTCTCTGGAAAAATATCCCTTATGAAGTGCCTTTTTCAACATTTCAGGTGTTACTCTGTTCAAAAACCTGAGAAGAAATTGAAATAAGTCTGAGTGTCCTGACTGCAGATTAATCCAACGTATGAACATGTTTATGTGAGGATAAAAAGTGTTTTCCAGAGTCATTTTATAAACTCTATATTTTTACTGTAAATTGTTTGAATCATCTGGGTGCATGTGTAGTAATAAATTAAATATTTCAAAGACCATTCTTTGGCATAAAAGCCAACCAGCAATGAACAGCCCATGCCTATGCTATTGAGCTGTTTTAAATGTTAGTGTGCTAACAAAAAATCTCTCTACTAAGAACAAAAGCCCAATGCGCTTTTCAATATATGCCTAGGAATTGTTCTGGAGTGTTAATGGCTGTGACAAAAAACATGTTAGCAGCTCTTTGAACAGATTTGAAGTGCAAATTATTGAGTTCAAATGCCCAGGAACACTCTCCTGGAAGTGTTTAATCTTTTACAGACATAACCCCCACTCTCAAACTCAAAATGTTGATGTTTGGGGTTTTTTATGAGCAGCAAATATTTATATAACTTACCATCAGAGTCTGACACTGCTGGCTCAGATGTCTGAGATACCATGGAGACATCTTCTGGCCTTTCTGCCAAATTATCCCCTTGCAATCTAAATTGTGGAAAAATGCAATGAAAACATTTGCAATCATATTTCATGGATAAGACACAGAAGAACATTATCCCTGACTACATACCCTGCTCACAACATTGACCTAATTAAAAGAGCAGCTTTGCTCAAAAGCCCACACCCGTGGTTCAGTCATAACTTCCCTGACTTGTCCAGTAACCAAAACTAGCCTCCAAGGAACAGCCAACTGAATCCTAGCTTATGCATACTTGTCATAGTTTTTAAAAGTTGGCGTTTGGTGTGCATGTGAAACTGCAAGCTTGCTTCACCACCTTCAAAAATATTTTAATTGAATAGGACTGTACTGGATGTCCATGCCAATGTGTTGGCAGTGGGGTGGCCTTGGTGAGGAGTGGCTGGGGCTGCCCTGAGCCAGACACAGGTGGTTTCATCTGGCTCCAAAAAGAACCATGGCAGGGCATGGCTGAGCTCTTCAGTCAAAATGAGCTCTTTAGTCAAAATGGTGGCACCTTGAAGGAAACACAGTTAAGGAAGAGCCAGCCACAATGCCCCACAGGGAACAAACAGAACAGAAAGACTGGGAAACAGCAGAGGACATACCAAGGTCAAAGGAGGAGGTGCTCCACACTCTGGGCATATACTCCCCTACTTCCCTACAGCCCACGATGAAATGCCAGAGCCAATATCCCATGCAGCCCATGGAGGACCAACACCAGGGCAGGTGAGTATGTCCAGGATGGACTGTAGCCAATGGAGAACCCACACTGGAGCAGGTGAAAAGTGTGGTGAGGAAGGAAGGGCGGAGAGGAGTTGTAATGGACTGGCCACAGCGCCCCATTCCCTGTCTCCCCTGCACCACTCAGGGGGTGCACAGAGGAGTCTGAAGTGAAGGAGTGAAGTTGGGCCCACGAAAGGAAGAAGGAAAAATGTGGTTTTAATGTCTGTCTTTTCGTTTTACTCATTACTTGAACCTATTTTAATTTGCAATAAATTAAACTCATTTTCCCCAAGTCAAGTCTGCTTTGCCCAATACAGTAACTGGTAAACAATTTCCCTGTCTTCATCTTAACCCACAAGCTTTTACTTCCGGTTTTCTCCTGTCACCCTACTGGCTGCGTAGGGAACCGGCCCTTAGCCAAAGCAAACCCACCACAAGGAAACATATGCAAGAGTACTTCCTCCTCCTTCGTTACTTGTTAAAAGGAAAATACAGTAATGATGGCAGACTTTGTCTTCAGGTTTTCCCACTGCACCAGCTGACTGCAACGCCTTGACAGCAATTTATACAAATAATGCTTGTATCTGTTCTTTCAAATGAGAATCCCAGGAGTCCCACCATCCTTCTCCAGGCTCTTATGAATCCTGAGTACAAATTCGGCTCTGAAGAAATGCTTTGTAGCTCTAAATGCAATATAACTACCATTTACATAAAGGTTATCTTACTTTGGATTTATTCAGACATGAAAAGAATAAGAAAAATGCAATTCAATTTTGCAAAGCCCAGGAATCATAAAAATGCATTGAAGTAAAACCTTGGGGAAAGAAATAATTTATCTCTTGGAAGAAAAAATGTTTCTTTTCACTCTGTATTCTTACCCTCTGCAGTTGTTTTACACTAAGCTTGAAATTAACCTTTGAAACCAAGTACAACCCCCTTATCTGCCCTACCTAAATTTCACATTTTATGACTCCCACAGTTATCTAATAGACATGGATCTTAAGTCATCTATTTGTTTGTACACCTCAAAACTGTTTTCCCAGCACCCTCCTCCCCCAATTACTTGATCTCCTTTTATTGCTCCTAGAATGATTTCTTTTTGATGGAAAGCTCAATGTAAATTCATAGTGTTTCTTATCTAAGGAAGCAGTTCCATAGAAGAACACAAAACTCCTCAAGACAACAAAATGTAAAACTAGAAGCTGTAAACCTAATTTTGAAAATTACTTCTAGCTATCCTTTATAGTTCTGTACCTGGCTTCTAATGCTCTAATTGCCAATTCTTTAAAAACCTAGCTTGTAAAACAGAAGCAAATAATTTTGTACCATTATTCTAAAGATATTCAAATAGGAGAAAACAAATTGCAAATGAAAAAACTATGCAAAAAAAGGAAGATCTCAAAAATCACATCATTTTCTTCTGGAATAAAACCCATCCTCCTTCATTACATACATATGCATGTTTACTGCAACCACATATGCAATCTTAGAAGGATATGCACAAAATTGCAGGAACCAGAAGTGAGATACTCTTCTCTCCAGCCATGTTGGTAGTTCATTTATATTTAACTAAAAGGAAAATTACTCCAACCTTTTCTGCTTACATTACAGTCATACAAGAACAATCTCTAGGAGCTGCTTATTTTATCCCATCAGAATTTTCAAGATTTTATAACATGTTCCCATTCTGAGCTTCAATAAATCCAAACCAGACATGAGTAACTGAAATTATTCTCATCTTATTCTAGAATTTAGATATATTTAAGTGGTCTGTTGCCGCATGAAGAACACACAAAAAAAATTCTTTTCAATGTATCTAATCAGAAAATCCATTTCATATGATTTTGCTTTGTAGGAAGAAATGGCTGGGGTACTGGGTGGATGGATTAATAGGATGTTTGACATATCCGGACCTTATTTTCACATCCAGTTTTCAAACTTATTTATGTATTTCTTACATATAGATTAATATTAGAATAGATTCTCATGAAACTCAAGCAACAAGTCACAAACACTATTTCGTGCCAAAATAATTCTGTTACTTGGACTATTACAATTTCTTCTTCAAAAGTAATATTATTCATAAGACATCTCCACAGTGAAAAACACTTAAAAAGTCTTAAGCAGAAAGAAGTATAGTTTAGAAAGACACATAGGTTTAGAAGAGTTACCTAAAAACTACTATCTTACTAACACTTGATGGACTACTTCAGTTTTTAACCAAAATATTATTTCAGCTATTAATTATTTTAATGTCAGTCTAAATTTTATACCTGATAGCCAAAATTTTTTCCCATATCTGTTTCTAGTGTGATCTCTCAGAGGACATTGTTTAAGTTATATTAACCAGCTGCATGTTGGAGCTGCAAGAGCTACAAAAGCAAACAGCCTACAGGTAAACATTTCAATTTTCTTTGACCCCAAAATGCATTCTGTAGCGCTTCTTCCAAGAAAACTGTCAAGGACTTCAGGACCAAAGATATTCTGAATAAATTCTACAGATTCAGTGCAGAAGCATTATACAGGGTTTATCACTACAAACAAGCTTGTGGGTGTGGGAATCACAGTCCTACTGCCGGTATGATTTAGAAAATATGATTCACAGATTCACAGAATGGGTCAGGCTGGAAAGGACCACAGTGGGCCATCTGGTCCAACCTCCCTGCTTGAGCAGGGTCATCCCAGAGCACATAGCACAGGGTTGTGTCCAGATGGTTCTTGAATATTTCCAGTGAGAGAGACTCCACAATCTCTCTGGGAAACCTCTTCCAGTGCACAGTCACCTGCACAGTAAAGAAGTTCTTTCTCATGTCAGGTGGAACTTCCTGTGCATCAGTTTCTGTCTATTGCCCCTTGTTCCATTACTTGGCATCACCCAGAAGAGGCTGGATCCAGCCTCTTGAAACCCTTCCTTCAGCACTTGTGTACGTGGATGAGGCCCCCTCTCACTCATCTCTTCTCAAGGATGAACAGGCCCAGCTCCCTCAGCCTTTCCTTGTTAGAGAGATATTACAGTCCCTTAACCATTTTTGTAGCCCTCTGCTGGACCAGCTCCAGGACCTCCAGTCTCTCTTGTCGTGAGGAGCCCAGAACTGGACACAGCACTCCAGATGTGGCTTCATCAGGACTGAGTAGGGTTAGAATCACCTCCTTCAACCCACTGGCAGGGCTCTTCCTAATCCACCCCAGGATGCCACTGGCCTACTTGACCACCAGAACACACTGCTGGCTCATGGACAGCTTGTCCACCAAAACCCCCAGGTCCTTCTCTGCACAGCTGCTTTCCAGCAGGTCAGCCCCCAGCCTGTGCTGGTGCAGGGGGGTTATTACTTCCCAGGTGCAGGACTCTGCATTTGCCTGTGTTGAATTTCAGATGGTTCTTCTCTGCCCATCTCTCCAACCTGTCAAGGTTGGATGCAGGACAAATTCCTACCTGGGAACTCCTCCTGTGCACTAAATGTAGATATACACAATTATTGTCCTCTCTGTCAACACTGTTGTTCTATGACATTCTTAAAATCAGTAGTTAGAGAAACTAAAGTAAATTTGATGTTATAGCAGAATACTACAATTTAAAAAACCCTAATACAGTTCACGTAATACTTCCAAGGACTATATGGGATTAATAAAAATAATTATAAACACTTAATTACAAGCCTAGGTACTTTCTAACATCAGAGCCTAAGGAGAAGGCATAAAGTATTCTGAAATTCAAGCAATGGAAATGCTTTGGATATCTCATAGTGAGATATATGCTCTCTAGTATTTGTTCTTTGTATAGACTACTGATCCAAAGTATGTGCATTATTAATTGTCTTGTACTAGTGTATAGTACAGGTTGTACTTATAGAGCCAAATAAAATTCAGAGGGTGATTGTCACTTACAGACAGAGAAATTTAGATTATATTTAGGTTAATGCTATTTTGACCTAGTCTTCCAGAAATGTCACTTAAATAATCAAAATCCCATTCTATTCCTTCCTAAAATGAACCAGAAGAAGGGTTATCATTTTTAGACAAAATCTTCTTTAATCCCAAATAAACAACTACAGGCGAGAGTTATATACTTACTGTGCATGTGGCTGGCCTTCAAGTTCTGGTGCACAACTAAGGACTTAATTTTAATTTTAAACATAGCAAACCAGAGCTGGATAACTGTGCTCAAATTCTAGAGGCGAACACCAACAGAAACTCAAACTCAACTTGAGAAGAAATCCTGAAAACCTGTTATTTCAAGAAAATACAAATCCTTCTGCTGACTTTTTAGTAGTGAAGAAAAATTCCTCCAGGCTCCAGGACAGTAAAAGGCACTCTCCAAGGAGGAGGGGGGAAATTACAAGTCTGAGCACTGCAGCTCCAGCCATTCTCTCTGCTCTGCCCTGTGTCAGCTAAATTTTGTTGAATCTGAATAAACACTGAAAAACATTTTGGTTTCTGTGAAACATTATTCCTGAAAACACGTATTTAATTGGAAAATTCTTGATCTGCATTGCTAAAGACTCAGCCAACTTCTTTTAGCTGAATATGGTGAGAAGTAGGGGAAATTTTGGTAAAGAATCCTTAAATCTTTCGGCAAAAAGAGCAGTAAAGTTGTTTTCATGATCAGCCAGAACAGGTGTATATTTTTAAGGCCACAGCAACAAAGTTCTCTGAAACACAGAAGTAGTATCATGTTTGTATTAGAATCTTACTTAAGGAGATTTTGACTTGTTGAATCACTTATTTTCCTTAAATTACTTCAAAGTAGGTTACCTATTCTCTTGAAAAAATCCTAACAAATACTTCCATGATTTATAGTTAGTTTCTTCATGAAGCAGTTATTAATTTGGATCAAAACCTCTAATATAGATTTTGTAAGATTAATGAGTATCATGAACTTATTAACAAAAGAAACTTATTATACACACAACATGGTGATGTTCCTTTGGCAGCCAAAGGGAATTTTAGTCAGAGATGAGAAGAAGGATAAATTTGACTTATTGTACTTCCTTTTTTTTTCTGCTTTCAAATAATTTTCTTCCTTTCTGTAATTTAAAACTTCACATCTACGTCTTACATCTCTCTCTGATAGCACTGTAATACTGAGTTATAATTTCCCTAGGACAAATACATAACTCCAGGGAAGTTATAGCAACAGAGATCAGACAACAAAAGACCTGAAAGGCCCCACACGCTTTTAGGTTACATTGAATGTTTTCTTGCACCTTTCCCTAGCAACCCCAACACCAGTAAGAGTATTTCAAGCTTCATAATCATCTGTCCTGACTTGCTTACAATATGGTGAGTTTACTTCATTCTTTGTTCCCAAACATACTGATCCAAATTCTGATCTCATGCACCTTGACTTACTGACTCCACAAGTTCTGCACTCCTTTGTACTGCTGTAAAATCCAACGCTTTTTCAGCACCTAAATATAAAGCCAGGAATTTTTTACTTATTCCATTTGTCGTACTAATGTCTTTTACAAATATAAAAATATTAAAACTGTGCCAGAAAAACTCCTAGTGTATTCACAAGTACAGAGACAAAAAGATGCCAGTTTTCCAGTACAAACTGTACTGGTTAATATAATGATAAAATTATATGAAATAAATATTATTAAAAAATATACTGGCAAAAGTACTCTTTATCTGGAAAAATTCATCAGCCTTAGCTACACACACTACCTTCCTAATGAAGATCAGATTTTAAAAGAAGTTTATATGACTTTTAGATCAATGAACTCTAGAAGAAAAATGTCTTAGCTCTATCGGAGGAGGATCCTCTAACAGAGTGATTGTGAATTTGGTGAGCAGTGAGAGTGGCTGCCACCTCTGAAGCAACAATAGAAAAGCTCTGCAGCATGCCACCTGGTTATATTAAGAAATCAGTGTCATAGTTTCTGTTTTCTCCATACACTAAAATACAGGAAGCATCTGCATTGAAGAGAAATGAAGCATGAGGACTATTGGATTATCCTGCAGAACATTATCTAGGAAGGCAGACATTTCCAAAAGTACACTATAAGACTACATTAATAAATACAGATATTTAATACAATTTCTGAATAAAACGTAGGAATATAAGCTTAATGACACAATCAGCATGCTTCCCAACACAGATTTATAATTCCTTTAAATCCACTTTAAAGGGGTGATGCAAGGCTATCAGCAGGAGTATGTTGTTACTACCTGCAATTCTATTCATGCGAGATAGAAAGCATTTGTATTATTTGAATTTAACCCTGATCTAAGACAAAGTTAATCTAAAATAACTTCATTTTCACCAATACCATTCAAACCACACTCTGTTTCTTGCTTTTGGACTCACTTCCTTAAGGACACTATTTCTCAGTGCTTACACACTAGAACACAGCAAATTACTTGAAAATTCCTAAACCAGTAGCTAAAAATGGATTTTGGTTGACATCCATTCTCCTTCTGCAAATTAAACACACTATTTTGCAGTCACTCTTGGAGATTTTTGTGGAAAGTTTCCATGTCACCAATAGATAATGCACAGCATAATGTTTTCAGCTGGTAATACTAGAATATGCACTTGCTGAGCAAAACTTACACATTGACACAGCCTACAAAATAATCTTTTTTGTGTGCTGTTTGCCTTTTCAAAATGTCTGAATGCAGGTCTTTGTGCCTTTAAATAAGTACACTCTGCAGCTATTTCTGAGGAGAACCAAAAGTGGAAATATATTTCCCAGAGTAAGGAATCCATAAAGAGACTGAATTATCTAATCCTTTTACAAGATGGGGAATTAAGCCATTCTTATGGCAATCTTTTATCTGCTGCTGGCTTCAAACCATTATCTCACAGGAGAAAAATTACAGTCTTTGTCAGTCTTTTCTGGGACTTATGAAAGAGTTTTGTGTGTGAGTGTGCATTTGTGTCTTTAAGAGCTATATTAAACCGCTATCCAGAGCCTCAAATTATGACCAACAGGCTTCCCCAAGCTCACGATCTCCTGGCTTCCTCCCTATATCTTTTTCACCCAGAAGAAACTGCTGTGGCAAATACACATCACAGTGTTGCACAAAACAGAAAGAATCTATAAACATTGCCATAGAGAATTAGCTTGCAAAGCACACATCAAAGAGAGCAAAGGAAAAGAAGGGAGAAAAGCTTGGTAAAGCACTTGTCTCTTTAAATTATTGAGGGGGTTAAATGGGTTTTGTAGAGGAAAAGAGAAAGAGATGTCTTGACAAGACCTACAAATGAAGGACAGAATGAAGAGGATGCTTCCCTCCACTAAATTGAGAGACAGCAGAATAATTTTCAGGAGCAGCAAAATAATATTAATTTCATATTCAAATATGCTCTTACTGCTTTCGTTTTTACTAATCAAGACTAATACATTCAAAAGATCTAAAAAATCCTTTATATCTGCTGTTAGAATTTCTCCATGGCACTTTTAAATGCTCACAAGTGCACCAACCTGCTCAAACCAGTTCTCTCTTTCAACAGCCAGCCTGAAATAAAAAAAAACCCTTAGGTACTGTTGAACAATAGTTCTTACAAAAGATATTCTAGTGACACCTCATCAATTCACAGCATCTTATGCTGCACTCTTCCTGCATAACCAAAACCAGATATTAATACCCTGTCAGTTAAGTTACAGCAGGGCTATCTCCAGATAAAACTGGTGCACTGCCACATCTCCAAAACCAGACTTATCATGAGAAGATGTATGTATAAGATGTAATTCACATGCAAATTTTATGTACCTAGTGCTCAAGTTTCAAGCCTAAGCCTATTTTCACTAACATGTAAACACTTCTCCTTCTCCAAACAAATGGAAGTCTTCCATTATTTTTATGCTGATTGACAGCTATTTAGGTCAAAAACAACAAGTCTACCCCATATGTGCAGACTATAAGGAAATAAAATAGCTGTTAAATCTAACACAGAGGGAAATACATCATCTGAAAACACTGGTCACTTCACAGCTTACATAATTTTTGATAACAGATGATATTTTTATTTTCACAATATTTTGTGGAACTTCCAATAGGACTGAAATTATTGCTTGTTGAATTTACCAAGTGGGAAATTCATGCAAAAAAAAGAGGGAGGAAAGAAGTCTGATCTTTCCAAGATTTCTGTCTAATCACTTCATGTAAATCTCCTGTCTTACATTGTTCCCTTCCCAAAACACTGTTAAGATTTTGAAAATAGAGAGACTTTGGCCATTCTTCCAAAACACACATTCATTGTGAGTTTGCCATGAAACTAATTAAGGTCTAGGACTAAAATTATACTATCTTGTGCATTTCAGAGGTCATCCATGAACCCAAAAAGTAATTTGAAATCACACAGATATTCTCCATTTTGCATACAGTAAGATGTTCTAAAGAAACAGAAGACAGTGAAAGAAACGGCAAGCCAGTGTGTTACTCTGACAACTTAGCAAGTCAGCCTACCAAATCTTGAAAATTTATTTATGGTCTCTGTCTCTGATAACCACTAAGGCTAGTAAAAATATTTTCTGAATGACTTTCTTCTTCAGTGTTTTTTCTCTTGTTTTGAAAGAATAGGATACTAAAGTGGTACACCACTCCAGGAAGGGGAAGATAAAGTGATTTTAGCTGTACTTAGCACTTAGAAAATCCAAAGACAATGAACACATTATCATCGTTATTTATGCATCAAAATTGGGCAAATTAATCGCTGCCCAAACTCAGCTCATCAAAAAAGCGAAGTGAAAATATACCTTTTTTTTAACACAGCTTTTTTTTCCCTGTAATTATTTTTGTTTTCCTACTTTATAAGAAGTTCCAACTAGCCAAAGGAAAAATATGGGGTTTGTTCTCAATTTTCCAAAGTGAAAGGAGATTTTTAAAATTTATAAAGCACTACCATATGGAGTTTAATTTACTTGTTTGCCACTATTAAAAGGAAAAATATGCAAATAAAATATTTTGTTTAGGACAAAGTCTGTGAAGCTGGCACAAACAAACATGAGGAAAATTCAACTCTTTTAAACAAGGGGTCCAATAAAACTAAGGTTACAAAAAAATAGATAAAGAAAAAAGAACGTAAAATAGTGACCTGATTCATCTGGAATGTTTAGTACTTTCTTCACTATAATAATAGCCACTTAGAAATAATACACAGTCAGATAATATGAAATGCCTGACAGGAAAGAAAAAAAAAAAGTGTATATAATCAAAAGTTTTGATACGATTTGAAGACATAAACCTCCTCAAAGTCTGTACATGAACACTAATCACAGAATTTTTCCACCAACATTCATTCTGTACCAACCACTTCAGTTTGGAAACAGTTTTTTTCCCTTGGTATTTTGAAGTAATTTGTTCCCAGATTTCAGGAAAATTAACAAACCAGAAATTTCTGCCAGAAACTGAGTCACTACACTGGCCTTACCACTACTGGGCAGACATACAAAGACTATTCTTTATGCAAATACATGTACAAAACCACACATTTACCTGTGCCCATTCCCCAGTATTACATCACAGTGTACAGAGCCAAGCAAGGGATTATATGGAGAACTTGAGAGGTTATTCTTTCTGACACATCTGTGTATTATTGATTAATAATAATAATAATATTAGAGTCTATTAAGAAAAACAGGCAGTTATTTTATATTCACTGTAATCAGGTTTTCTCCTAATTCCATCACCCCTTAACACTGCAGTTAAAGAGATGATTATAGTTCATGTAAACATACCTGAACCACCTTTAAATTAGCATCTGCAGATTTCCTTCACAGAGCAGTTTTGACAATTCATGTAGCAGCTGAGGAATATTTGCACATGCAGAACTTTTCCTGCTAGAATTCAATACAGACATAGCCTTTTATGATGTCACCCAGGCAGCACATACTGTTACATACGGTCAGGATAAGGGGAAAACAGTCCATGGAGTTTCAATGTCATTTAGTCCTGCATGCATTTTCAAGGTATTACTCCCTTTGAGGTGACTGATGCCAGAATGGCTCTGTTTGGGAAAGAAATCTTACAGTCGGACTTGAACAGCAGCAGTCTGCTGAAAACAGAGCAGAAGCATCTACTGTGATGGCTTAGTCTAATCTGGCAGAACATAAACCTAGACCACCTGCCAAAAAAATGCACCAGAAACAAAAGTTACACCCTTCCTTCTTCCAGGACCTATGCCATCTACAGGGGATGCCGGAGGTTGCCCCTTTCTCACCCTACCCAATCAGCCTCTATCCCGATGTTGCATGGTGCAGTATCCATTCCCTGACACACTTCCATCCCCAGTTCTAGAGTTATTTTGGGATTACATGCCTGGACAAGGTAGGAGAACCCATCTCATTTCAAAACACAAGTCAGCCATGAAAATGGTTTCTGTTCAGGGAACACAACGACAAAGAGAGCAGACTATTCATAGACAATAAGGAAGGGATCTTGTGCAGAGTGGAAGTTGAGGAAGATCAGCAGGCTTCCTTCCTTTACTTGAGGAAATCTTCCAGGACTCCATTATCGTTGTCCATTTTTTAAATGTAGTTTTTAATCAGTATTTATGATCTTACTCATAGGGGTTATTAATTTCATTAATTTTTCTCTTTGTTGTCTGAAGTTTCAAGAGCGTTGTCTGATTACAGTGCATACAGTAAAATGGCTTTTTAACAGCAGTTTTTCCCTCTTTACAGACATCTGCTTTTCTGCTTTTGATAGTTAAACTAGATTCACTTGTCCAGCTTCAGACTATTTTCTTCACAGCTCATTATCAAGTTTTCCACCAAATGCTTCTTTATGACCTCAAGTCTCATTAGTATTGCTAGAGCTTTGTGATACTGAGATAAAGCACGTCCATACAAACTCTAAGATTATAAAATGGTTGAAGCTAGATTAACACCATAGAGTTCCCCAGCCAACCAATTAATTCCTGTTCTTTTCTAGAGATATATGATGGCCAATTCAAACAACAGTTCCATAGTTTCCACCATTAATCTGAAGTTTATGACAAATTATAGCTGGCTCCTTCAATTCTTCTGTCTCCTCCCCTGTAGGTTCCTGGGCTGTGTGTCATGAAGATCTGCTCAAAGTCCAGTGGTGTATGGCAGTGAACTAATATGTGATTCTTAAATTTCATATAGTACCACACAGTTTATATGATTATATCCCAGGTATGCAGGGACATAGTGGAGACTACTGGAGAAAACCAGACTTAAAAAGATCCAAATTGTTAAAGAAAAGGTAACTGGTAAATAAACAAGCTAACTTGAAGACTGTTTGGAGGACAAGACATCCTAAAGGAGTAAAACTCACAGATGATGCGCAGGGTAACAATGAAGGTTTCACAGGCAAGGCAGACTGGCATGAGAATTTTTGAGTACTTTCTTCAAACTAAGTTTTCCAAAAATATCTATAATGGCAGCATACACAGAGCACCTCATTTATTCTACATTAACAGCTCAAGGATACAAGTTACTACACTTGAACTGTACTCCACATCCCATGGTGACAGTAAGAAAAGCCTCATTTATTTTTTTTTAATGTATAGATGTAATTTGTTTGTTTATACCTATATTTTTGATTCCTCTAATATGTTAAAAGGCCTTACTACACTGTCCTTTTGCTTTAGCTAATCTTAAAATATTAACTAAAACATTGCATCTCAAACCCACATTTGTATGCGACTAGTGCTCCTTCCCAACATTCTTGTTCAGAAGCCTTCAAGCTTGTGGCACAGTATGTTTTCTATAATCCCATTTCTTTTTTAATCACATGCAACCCCTTTTTTGTATTCTATTGATGTTAAAAAGAATGAATGCAGCCCTTGCGCTATTAAAAACAAAAAGCTTCTTACTTTCAGGAATGCATTGGCAAGACTCCACAAGAACAAGATTTAACTTTTGAGCATGGCAGTGGGCATACAAGGCTAATGGGTGGTCCTTAAAAAAAAGAAAAAAGAAAAAGAAAACCCCCTGTAATTCATTCAATAGTACATTAATATTATCTTTTACCTTATGGTTGATTAAATTCTTGCAAAACGCTCAATGTGCAAATAACAATACAGATGAGAAATATGGAAGTGTTGTTTGGCTTTCACAAATTGTCATTTAAATCTCTATTTAACCCATACAAGTTTTGCTAATGTGTGAGGATGTCTTATGATTCATTGGCCAAACCTGAAATTCATTTGTTTTGCCTGTATGTGAGAAAGGATTCACAAAAACATGTTACAGAATGAGTCAGTCTATTTTTTAAGTCAGTCAGACCAACTGTGCCCTTAGAAAAAGAAGGAATTATTACAACGATTTTGCTCAAATAATCTAAATACAGATCTGTTTTACTAGAAGTGTCCTTGCTAATTTTTCAGGCTAAATAGAAAAAAGCAAACCTTCTAAATACAGGGTGGGGGTTTTTTGTAGCCTTTTTTCTGTATCTATAAACCTTGTTTTGTTCCACCTTGTGAATGATGTCACCCCTTTATTTAGATGACTTAATATGCTACTTAACTTGCCCTGTAGTCCAAGAGCAGCTATGGGAATAACATTGTTCTGGGAGCTACTTCCCCTTTTGAAAAACCTCTTAAAGCTGTTATCCATCTGCATTTCGCTCATCGTGTGTGAAACATCTATACAGAAAACAGTAAGCTCTCTGTTTCTTACAGTTATATGCCAGACTACAAACCAATTTATACTCCAGTAGAATTAACCCTTCCTTTAATTTCTCATCTCCCTCTGGGAATTTTTTTGCAGGCGGTGTTGGTTGTTTGGGGTTCTGGTGGTTTTGGGAAGATTGTTTCAGTTTTTTAAATCATAAGCTGTAAAAACTGATTTGGTGTGATAGCTTCAAAGAATTCCCCATTTTTATTTCCTAGATGTCTGGGTGGAGAACTTTATCTTCTTTAAAAATAACTGACCTGGTCTGTGATAACTATCTACCTATTTATTATTTGAAGATGATTGGTGAAATTATCATGATTGAAGGTTAAAAATCAGTTTCTAAAAAAACTTACAAGTTTGGGAGTTTTATTCTAGTTCAATTATGTCAATTCTGAGTCTCATTTCTTATGATTCACAAACAAATTTGTACTTTTGTCTAAGAGACTTAGGGCAAGTGAGAATATTTTCCCAAATACAGTGCCTCAACACCATTGCAGGTTTCCTCCACAATATAAACTGGATTTAGTTGGCCTTGTAACAAAGTTGGTTTTTATCTCTAACTATAGTCACTTCCATTTGGCATTCCTTTTTTGTGGAACAAAGGGAAGGAGCTAAACTGGAGCAAAATGAAGTCTGATCACAAGTATCTCAGCATGGAGTAAACCATCGGTTCAGTCCATTCTTCTCACAAGTCACTGCGCTCTCATTGTAGGAAGCTCCAGAAGCCACAGAAATATAAGACATATAGCTGCACCCTACTGCAGGTGGTTTTATTTGGTATACAAAATGAAACCAGCACTCTTCTCAGGCTAAGGTAACCTAAACATAGCCATAGACCTGCTCACTCTAATTCTCAAATAATGAGGAGGCTAACGATCTATGGCAAGAAAATGTAATCCTAGAAGCAGGAGTGTCCAAAACTTACACACTATTTTAATGACAAAGTAGGGTGGAACTTTGATAAGAATATTTGTCCTTTCCAAGTGGGAAACAAAATATTAAGCCAAATTAATTAAAGCTAGTACTGAAAAACTCCTTTGATTGTTTAAATAAACCTCTCTCAGAAAAGCTCCAATATACCCAAGAAAGTGGGGGAATGTCTGAAGGAGGTGTCATAGAAGGTAAATTGACTGGAGAGTAATCAGAGCAAAGCATTTAAAAAAATACAGCAAGGTGAAAGAAATCAATTATGCAAATGCATGAGTAAAATTCAACTTTTTGTCTGAGCCATGAAGCACGTTTTCTAACATTTGGAACTTTGCCAATTAAATTTCAAGTAAAAAGTCGTTATTTCTCCTAATGACAGCCAAAATACCTTCAGCAACCCTAATTTGCTAATCTGACTTGACAAACCCTATTATCTACAGAACACTACTGCCATGAATAGCTCAATTAATTTCAAATCACTTTG
This sequence comes from Corvus brachyrhynchos, assembly GCF_000691975.1. Classification (NCBI taxonomy): domain Eukaryota; kingdom Metazoa; phylum Chordata; class Aves; order Passeriformes; family Corvidae; genus Corvus; species Corvus brachyrhynchos. The sequence continues at coordinate 3,244,925 of NW_008237435.1, forward strand.
TACAACTGAAAAATGAGTAACATTAAGAGGAAATATATCTGTTTAATTGTAAGAAAAAGCATGCATAACAACTTATATTGACTTCTTTTTCAATTGTATTCAAACATGTCTACAATCAAATCACATAGTATTTATATATACACTGTACAGCACACAGGACTACTTAGAAAATCGAATATGAAAACACAAAAATATAATTTCTAAAACAAATTAATACACTACTAGGTTCTGTATGACCTTACATCAAATACTAGCCTTTGTCATTACAATGGAAACAAATGCCAACACTGAGAAACTGAGTCAGTGAGATGATCCAAACACTCAGACTAATTTTATAGAGCAGTATTTTCAATGGCCATATTACTGACTAACAGAAAATCTAATTGCTCTTGAAACCAAACAGGAAGAAAACTGTCTTCATGTCTTACAAGCCACTTGTTCTATGCAACTGTCTGTACCCACTACTTCAGCTGCTCCTGACAAAAACCCTGTGAAGGTACTGAAGGGAGAGCTAACTGTACTAATAACTGTCTTGAAGAGAGGAAAGGTGTCCTCAGTAAGAAGGAAGGAATGCTCCAAAAGAATGGATAGACTTTATCGCCTTGAAGAAAAAATGAGCTTCCTCACTACTGAATACAATAGAAATACCCATTTTTCTCTTTTGACTTCCCTTGCTCCTGATGAGATTGTGTATTTTTTTAATTCCTTCAAAGTTTAAAGAAACTGCTAAACTGCAACTAGAGTGAAAAGAATCAGTCATGGTAGGCATCATCTAGTTCTTCACCAACTTCCTTAAACATGGTAGGAAAATTAATGAAGGTGTATAGGCAAAATAAAACACAGTTTTGCGTTCTCTGATAAGTGACAAAAGGAATTTTGTGAGATCTTTCTCTCCCAGCTCATATTTTAGAGGGCAGAATCGTTTATTACAGGCCGTTAAAGAACAATAGCAATAGCCAAGGTTGCTAGGTTTGGCTCAAGATCTGAGCTGTTTGTTCCCTGGTGTGCAGGATTGAGAGAATATATAGTATCTCGGCACCCTGCTGTTAGCAGCTACTTTAGGGAATTCAAAATTTAATTAACCTCCATAGTAATCCATAAAAGATGTTATGTAAGTTCAGAACGACCATTTAGAAAACTTAAGGTTTCTGTATTCCTTACCTTTCTACTTGTTAATCCATGGACAACGGATGGCAGATGAAAAAATGTGCCACACATTCATGTAGGTAGTTGTTTGGAAACATTTTACAACATAAGCAATTTGTTTGTATGAATTGGGAAGAATCCCATGACTCGCTTGTTTGCTCTTTTTGCTCTTTTCTTAAAGCATAAGGCCACACTGCTGACAAGCAAAACTCTAGAATTACAAGGCCATCCAGTCACTGCTACTCTGACAGTGCTGTGAGCCGAAGTTCCCTGAGGCTCCACAACCCTGCTAAAGAGATGCTATTGCACGAGTGATTCATTATGCCTGTAGTTATGCTTCCAGAGCATCAGAAAATGTCTTGAAGCCCCTCTGTCTACATAAGTGCTTTAGAAAACTAGTAATTTATGAGAAAAATGGGGGAAAAAAGTAGAAAAAAGTAGGGTGGCATATGGCCAAACTTTTGACTTAATTTCACCACAGGTTGCTTTTTATTTACAAGCGGCTAATCCGCTCTCAAACTACACAATAGAGCAGCCATTGGCAAAGGCAGGCAGATAAAATTGGCATGCCTCTGTATTGTTCTTGTTAATCTGAACCATTAACAGAAGGGTGAGAAGGCTAGTTTTGTCATTTAAACAGGCTTAAATCCTTTCTCCAAATGAGCTTTTGTCTACATAGAAGAATTCATCCAGGAAATTTAAGGGGTTTCTGTTAGTGTTGCATTCTCGAGTTGACTAAGCTACAGGAATACCATCCTGTTTATTTGGCCTTCATACTGTAAATGCAAAAATTATTTCCAGCTGTCAAAACCAAAAGAGGTTCAACCTGATTAAATTATTTCTCAGAGATGAAACAGGATGAGATTATAAAGTACTAAGAAGCAACTATATGAAATCCTGAACTGCACCTGTGCAACTAAATCTCCATTTATACAGGTGCTTTTCAAATTGGATTTGAACCTTTAAATTCCCTGATTCATCCCCTGAAAAACCACAGAAGCTCAAATAACTAATGAAATTCAGAGACAGAAGGGCTTAAAATAGTTTCAAGCTGTGAAGTAAGGCCTCAGACTATGTTCTTTGATGCATTGTTGATGCGATATATCAAGCATAAACATAAGTTGCACCATTCAAATGCCAGAGGTGATAGGGTAGTCAGTAGCTAAGTAATTTTTTTTTTCTAGCACAGGAGAGGTCATCACCTGGCCCATAAGCACAATACACAGCCAAATACCTGGGGAAAAAATGCATTAGTTAGCATGATCTGGTTTTGTTTTGATTTTACCTGGCACATCTTGCACATATATTCAATGTGACCTTTGCTTGAGGCTCAGCCGTATGAGCACTTCGAGTTTGATTGAATTTGCTCCCAGAGGATACCACACTTGTTACTCCTTCCATTCTGAGATCATCAAGATCCTCTGCAACAAGACAGAACGATAGGATGAACACATGGTTAAATTTTGTAGCAATAAAGGAGCCTCACCTGTAGAATCACTAAAAAATGGAACTGCTCAAAAATCAGGAAGAAAACACAATTACTTGCATACTAATGGGAAAAGACATTTGAGAGCATTTTTATTTTTTTATATTATTGTCCTCTTATAAGGGATTCCTTTAAAAATATTCAGTATCATTTCCACATCAAACCATGTTGCATATTTTTAAAATCTTTATTTATCTGGTTCATTTCTAAAAAACTTGTCATCAAGAGATGCTGTCCAATAGCAAGACATATTGAAGACAAAAATAAATTTTTTGAGTGTATGCTACTCCTCTGTGTTTTTTTCATCATCTATTCACTTAGCAATGAAAAAATATTGCTAAAATAAAAGTGTTCTGCTAAACCCAGAAAATGTGAAATGGACAAATATATCACATTGAAAGGGACCATAACATCCATACTTAAATCTACCATATTCCTGTAATATGGGCAACTCATAATAGTAACTGAATTTTCAGCTATTGTAAAATCATTCACATTTTAAAGGGAGACTGCAGAGGTTCTCAGGGAATTTTTTTCCCAAGATCACATTGGAATAGTGTAGCTCAGTCAGATTGTAAATGTATTCTCTTGGTTTACAGTCAGGCCATTCTTTAGATATTAATCTCTATATTTTTTGCTAACACAAAACAGGCAAGTTCTCTATGCCTCATGTATCTATAAATACCAATTTTCATTTGTTTATAAATTGATTAGACTTTAACTGAAATGTAAACAAGCAAAGCACTGGTTAGCTTCTATGAAATGACCATATACTGACCATGTAACCATTCCATGTACTGACTGATGCATATGGTTTACAGTACACAGTATGTCATCATCTACTTAAAATGTCTTCCATACATATGTTCATATGAAATATGTTTACATTTACAAAAGAAACCTAATGTTAAAGGATCTAAATGAAGCAGGAAGTACAATAAGATTTTAAATCCCAATATCAGATGGAGAAAAATCACAGAGAACCTTAAAATCAGAGGAGGCATATTAGAATTAATATCCAATTAAATTCAATTAGAATTTAAAATACACAAGTAATCATTATAGACACACAATGGAGAACCAAGGTGCTTTTCAGACACAAAAGAATGAGATACAATCCCCCAAATCTTTTCCTGAAATACTTCTCGTTGTCCTCTATAATTCATAGACCCTACTCTTACCACTGTGCTTCAAACTCAGTGAAGTGTGGTAAGATTGTCAGGATTATGTCATGTTAACAACACTCTTTTGGGCAGACACGCATTTTAATATGCAACATTCAATAACAGCTAGGCTAAACTCAAATGAAAATTTTGTGACCAAAGTCCTTAAACTACATTTTCTTCTCTGTAATGTTTTATTTCACTGCTTAAGAAAACTCTCCTCCCCACCACCCCCCCACCAGCCAATTTGTTGCCTTGATATAAATTGACAACTGTACTGAAGTTTCTGTCATCATTTTACACCATTTCAACATATTTTCTGTTAAATTTCATGTATGGTTAATACACAAACTAATTCAAAGGACCTGGAAGGTTATATGATAAGAGAGCTATGAAATCAATCATCTATGAGTCATTTCAGAAAAGGTATTCTGTATTTGGAACACATTATATATTAAAATAAATACAGTTAAATTGTGCTTTAAAGAGGTGCGAAAATCTCCATATTTTTTAACAGATGCAAACCACTGGATGAATTACAGCTTAAAAGAAATTGAAGCATATGCCTCAGGCTTTTCTCCCACTAAACAGATGTGATTTCTTTAAATAAGGTTTTCTACTGCTCTCTGCTTGATTAACTTTTGGCTCTCAGACGAGTAAGTGTTTCAACAAAGCAATGATATAGGCTGCCCTCCATGACAACTTTTATGTTTGAATTTGTAAATCAAACCCATGCCTTTTTGTCATTTTAGTCAACTACCAGCCTTTTTCTCTCAAGAGAAAATTAAGTGAAAGTTTGTCCAAGAAATGTGGATTCAAGAGCTGCCTGTAGTTGTAGCCAATAGACAAGTAGGCAGAATAGTATGCAGTATTGATTTATTGTCACATGGTGTTAGACCAACAGCAGTAACGTGCACACAAAATGCAGATTTAAAATACCAAAACCTTACATCATATACAATTGTTAATTTTTCTCACGGAATTTTCATTGATCTAATTCAACATGGGATGGAATTCGTCCATGGCAAGCTACAAAAAGCTGTTAATAATATAGCTAAGCAGAGAAGTATAACTCCATCTACCAAATCCAAAGATTAACTGTAGCATTTTATTTAATTTGATTACTGCACCTCCGCATCAGCATGGAATGATTTCAGTTTCTTCTGGATACCTCAGATTTACAGTGCAGATATTGAACTTTTTTCTCACTAAAGCAACACGGCTTTGAGAAGCTGCCTGGTTTGCAATACCCAAATGGGATTGGATGGGGATTTTTGAGTTTGTAAGCAAGTTTATATGCCATCTTCCAGATCAACCACATTCATTGTTGAAGGCCTTTAATTAAAAAAAACCCCAACAAAACGACAAAACCCGGCAGCAATAAAACAATAAATCACACAGAAGTTTGAGTACTAAACTCTGTATGTATGTGTATATATTGTTCATAATAATTCATGTATGCTTTGCAGAAAAATATTTGATCACAAATAGGAAAGTTATTAATATAAATACAATCAATGAATGCAATACAGCATTTTAAGAGTGAAAAAAAAAGAGAACTTCAAAGGTTCAGATGTTTCTATGTACCATCGGAAAGAACCAGTCTTAGCAAAATAGGATTTCATTGAGAAGTCAATGCAGTTACAGGGTCTGGACACAGAATCTTTTCTCTTTCTTTGTATTCTTTGCTAGACCAACTAGCAATGATATAGCTGAGTGGCTCCGTGATTTTATTGAGCAGCAATGAGGTAATTCACTGAGAAAAAAAAGAGAGAAAAGCCAAGCTGGTGACTGCTTGTGTCACAAAAGACAAGAATACGGTGAAACTTCTCAAATCCTTAGAAAATGGTTATTTATCTTTGTATAGTGATAGGCTGGAAGTTCACATAAATGAAGCAATCTCATTTATGCTAATAAAAGTTTGTTATTTTAATGCATGACTGTTCACTGTATTTCTTTAATGTTCACTCTCTGCTATTCTCTAAATGAATAGGGTATGTGAAAACCCAGCCCCGGTCCTATAGCAATTTCCATTAAATATGTTCCATGTGGTTAAAAAAAGTACCTGTGAATCAAGCAAAAAGAACCTTACATTTTTATCAAATCAGCAATTTACCAAAATCAATTCACACAGCTGCAATCATCATGCTTTGCCAAACAACCACAGACAAAAATACTTGAAAGTGAGATAAAGACCACAAGTGTAATATAGCACAGCACAGAACCAGATGTTTTCTAGATTAATAATAATGCTGCACTAAGCTTAATTCTTTGTGATTTTTTTAAATAGAAAACTTTCACCAAAAAGGGAAGGGGGAAAAAAGTTATCTATTTCAACTCTACAAGAATATAGCCCAATAACAAGGTCATGTTTTTAAATAGGACATTGTTTACAATTATTTACTTCCTCTCTTTTTTGGGAGGAAGCGATGGGGAGAGGGAAAGGGGCACTCACTAGTGCCAAGTATTCTAGAAACTGTGCAAGATTGCTTATTGTCTTGGGAATCATTTTACAAACACATATAAGACTTGCACACCATTCACTTTAAGGACAGAGCTCTTCTTATGCAAAACTCCTATAACACACAGTGAAAGCTTAGTTGCACAGAAGGATCATGTGCTGTACTGTTTTATATGATCCAGTCATGTGTACATCAGCTCATGTGTTGTACTATTTTATATGATCCAGTCACTTCTGTCTCCTTCCTCTATTATAAAACATGCAGTAATTTCCCAGGAGTACTTCAAGTAGTATAAGGTTCAAAGCTGGAAGAAGTCTATGACAGCTCAGTTTGTCGTTCAGTCTAATACTAAGAAAAGCACTAAATGTTTTCATGTAAGAGTAAAAATTCAGATAATGAATTCTGATTTATGTTCTTGCATGCCACCAGGCAATTCTGGTAAACCAGTAAAATAATGCCTCTTTCTTTGAAACAATGAATTTCTCAAGGTAGTGTTCTTACATTGTGGCAGACATTGACGTATTCCTTGTATATAGCATTGATTTGTCAAGGCCTGTTGGCTGATGCGCAGACTCTTAACAGGCTCTACTAATCTCATTTGAAAACAAACAAATAAACAAAAAAAACCCCCCAACCAACCAAAGAAACCCCAGAATACCAACAACAACAAACCAAACAAAGAAAAAACCCAAAAACACAAATCAACAAAATCCTACTGCTGATAGAAGTTCTGCTTTTGGAATCTAAGCTGCTTTATATGTCATACTTTTATGTGTCTTACTATGTAAACCAATCCTCTTTGGTTTGGATAAATTATCTTGCCAAATATCAAGAGATTCCAGTAAAAAAGACCACATTAATTCCTAAAGAAATAATGTGACTTAGGCTTCCAGACACAGAAGAATCATTAACTTAGAATATCTGATGCTCCACTCCTGAATGGGGTATTTTAAATATTTGCTTCAACAGATGGAAAACTGGAGTTATCTTCTGCAGTACACTAACTACATGACATCTTTTGTTTCTTCAATGTCATGGAGCAGACAACGTTGTTAGTCTGGTACATATGTTCTAATATGATTTTCCAAAAACATCTTCAAATACCAGAATTTTGCCTAGTTCAGACCCATGCCATAGACTTTTGATACAAATATTCTAAATACATCAAGAGACTTTTACTCCTTAGATTTTTGAACACAATGTTCTGAAGATATCTTACTTAAGAAGCATCTCAAGTTGACAATAAATTCCCTAAACGTTTGTGCTTTCATTGATGGATGCACACAAACCCAGCTGAAACATGATGCTGCTGAGTCCTTGAGTTTGCACATCTACCTCTACCTGTATCAGATGTCAGAGCCAATCTAGCAGAAATTCACTCCACAGTCTAAAAACCACAAAACCAACATGGGAGTAGGGAAAGCAGCATTGTTTGCAGGTACCGAAATATACAATGAATCATTGATTCGAGTTCTCACTTCTAACCACAAGAGTGAGTGGAATCTTTCTTCAGTTTCTCCCTCTTTCTATTTTCCCCCAGCTGGGACTGGAATTAACATTGGAAGTAGCCTTTTCTGATGAAGATGTTCTAGTTTCATTAAAGCATGCTTCAGTATCTTAGAAAAACTACATGAAGCACTGGCCCACAGGGCTCCTGCTTATTCTCCCTTTTTCTACTAGGCATGATATTTGTTTATGACTGAAAACAAATGACTTGCGGTCAAGACTGATGGAACACTGAATTAGAGGATGCGATGCAGATTAGAGGATAAGATGCAGTACAGGGGCTTCAGAGCCTTGCTCCAAATTAGGCAGATGAAGTTTAAAACACAAATCTTGGATATCTCAACTGCCCAAACCACTGAATGCAAAATTATGGCCTCATTTTATTTACATGAGAAAGTCCACAACCACAGCTGAAAAGAATTGGCATCATGTCCTCTTATCATTCCCCTACTGGTAAGCCAGGGATCTAACATCACCTAATAACCACTGCTCACCCACCAGTTCAGCCACTAAAACTGACTAAACAACTATGGTTGCTCCTTACCAGTAGGGATTTCAAACTCATTGGTCTAAGCTATCAACCAGGCAGTTTCATTCAGTGCTAATGAATTATTTCAAAAACTTTATTTTTACAATAATGGGAATCTATTATTGTTTGGAACACTTGAATTACTTCTACATTTCCAATGAAATAAAATTTAGAATATTTCACTTGCTGTATCACATTCTGCAATGCATTACTGCAATTGCCATAATTGTACATCAGTGCTTGCACAGTAATAATACAGAACCTCAAAAAGGTCATAATGAGATAATACACAAAACCACCGGAAATTCTGGACTTGAGAAGGCATCTAAAGGAATGTTTTCCCTTGGTAAACATTTTCCTTTTTTTTTTTTTTTGCACCTTAGCTTTAAGTAAAGCAACTTTTAACATTTAAAGCAAATTTTGATCAGTATTTCTAATCAGTTTCAATGCTTAAGTCACTCATTCCTGCAACCACTATATTTATGTGCAATTTAGGCCACAGTTCAACTCTGCATTCTTAAAGAAAACCACCAAAAAAAGCTTTTTCAGAATAATAGAAAAAGCCATGTTTAAATCCCTAAGTTTTTCTTCTATCATAATGAAAATATCAAAGCATTAGAAAAGAATGTATATTTAAAAGGTTTCAGTTTGGGTTTTTTATTCTTTAACAAAGAGGAGACAGCCATAATATTTTTGAAGTGTATTTGGTTAACATAGTACAGATGTGCCTTACAATATATATCTGTAATATTGAATTTCACATTACATTATTGCTTACATTTTTCTTTACTAAGTCTATTTTGAATTAAACTGATAATTTGCATGCTGTTTATATGAAGTTTTACAAATATGAGCTAAAATGAATAATAATTCATTAGTTCAATATACCTTACAAAACATAGAGCAACTACAATGCATTTTTAGCCAATCAGAGAAAATATTAACCTGATTAGCATTTTATTGATCAATTTTTGCACTGAGGGCCACATTCATATTTCTTTGCAGCGTCATAAGTTACTCTACCAGCTCCTTGGCTGGATTAATCCTAGCTGTTGAGAGGCCAGTGGAAATTCATACACCTTTTATTAAAATGAAAGTTGAGGCAAAGCATAAAAATTACAAATAGTCTTATGCCAAACATTTCCAGTAACACTGAACCTTCCAAGAGGGTTTTTTTTAAAAAAAACTGTTAGTCCAAGGATTTCTGGAGTGTCAGTATGTATGTTCTCTTTCATAAACCTACACACATAAGAATACCTACAGTGCAAATTTCTTATTTCTCCAATTTCTTTTTTTTTTGAAATTAAAATGGTTGAATTCCAAATATCTCTAATTCCAAATATCTCTAAAATGTCAAACATTTTACTTGTCCTTCAGAGAATTTTCTTCATGAAAAGAGAAACACACTAAGTAAGAAGCAAGATGCTTATACAACTTAAATTTTCTACTGACAAACTAGCACATCTCCCATTTTAGAAAAAGTGCCTTTCAATCAGGCACTATTGCATCTCTTGTGCTAGAAAAGTTCCATTTAATTTAGGAACTCATATATGAGTGATCTCAGACCAGACAGTTTGGGCAGGCAGGGAGACAGCAAAGAAATCTCTAAACTCTCTGTGTGCACAGGCACATTTAGCAATGGTTACTTCGTATGTTGTATGTGAACGTTCCTAGTGAGCTCTAGGTGCAAGTCCTGACTGAGACAGTAACGTCAGTAATTCTACGATTATTACCAAAACCCTTAGATAAAACACTAGAAGAAACATACTGTGGATCTTTTCTATTGTTCTTCAACTTCTGCCTACCTGCAAAGGGACAGCTGCCCTCCTTGCTACCTCTGCTAAGTGTGAATCCAGGATGAGTGTAGCATGGCATCAAACGACCGAGGCTCTGCCATTTCTTCCAGCCCCATCCCTCTATCAGCTTGCATCAACTCTGCTTTGTCCTGAGACAAGACCATCTGTTTTGTATCACTATCCCTATTATGGCCAGACACTGGGACATCTGGAAGACTGCACTGTCTACACTCCAAGAAGCAGACACTGAGCTGGATACCATCAGCATACCAATGCCATCACTGCTGACAGTACATGCTCTTCCTCAATCATTGATTAAATTCATACCACTGACATCTTTCCAAAGATGGTAGAAAAAGAATTTAATTTTACCTCCCCAGCTGGGTCAAGCAGATAAACTAGCAGGTATGTCAAAACCATTCCACACATCCATAATAAAGTTTCAAATACACCACACAGTTTTCCAATAATTTTTCTTTTTTACTGGAGAGTACTAAAGACTAAATGCTTTTTAAAGAAAGTTTAGGTTACTGAAAAACGTGCAGTTGGAGATGTTGTATAGGTGCTGTTTGTTCTGTTAGATTGCTTTGTGTAACCTATGACTTCAGTGCACTACTGGGTTATGTTTGCTCATGCTTTTGGTTTGGAAAAGAGAAAATAAGGTTTTTGGTTTTGCTGCAATGCTGCAATGCAAGACAGAGACCTGGCTGAAATGGAAAATAGTCTAGTGGTACATATAATACAATTTGTTGCTACACCTTCATTGAATATTCCAAGACAAGATTATTGCCTAAAAATAAGTCAGGCATTACAGCATGTTAGGTCATGCAATGTTAGCTCAAGCCTACTATCTTAAACATCATAGAGATATGTTTGCTTTTACTCAACACTACTTTATCTTCTGGATATGAACGACATATTTCTCCAGAATATCTCATTTCACAAGATTAGAATCATCTTGTAAATGAATCAGAAAATTTTACTTGACAATTCTGCTTCTCAAGACATATGAAGGTTAATCATGACTCCATTGAACTCCAGTGGAATTTTCCATGACTCCATAGACTGAACATTTATCTAAAACGTTCCAAATTTCTCCCCTTTGGTTTTAGCTCCTTAATATGAGAGCTGTGAATCTCAGGTAGATCTTGAGATGTCTAACTTTGGAGTCCACAGCAGTGGAATAGAATGTGAACCACATCCCCTGGCAGTCACTGTATGTCCTTCTCTTGTGGAGGATAAAAACCACAGGCTAACCACTCTATCTACTCTATCACTGACTAAGAGGGAGTCAGACACTCTAGAATGGAATGCCAATTCAACATCAGATATCAAATGTTCCTCTAAGAGCTGTGAAAAAACAAGTGTAAAGGAAACACAAAACAGTAGGAAGCACAATCATCATATGCTGGATGGAGACAGCAGAAAAGAGTACATCGTATCACAGGAGTTAAGTTCTAATTCAGTATATTTTCCTTCTCAAAAAGAACCATCTGTACTAATTTCCTAGACTGCAGGCAGTTTGACTGATAGAAAACCTAAAAATGAAATAAAGACAAAGTCACAGTACAAACCACATCAACAGGAAGAACAGAGAAAATGAAGAACAAAAAAAAACCAAAAACCTCCCAAAACCCAAAAAAACTAAGAAGTCTAAATTGAAAGCATCTTCAATAATATACAGCAGTAAAGATCTATTTCAAGCAAAAAAGGAAACAGGTAGCACTGCACCAAGAAGAAAGTTAGCTCAACACAAAAATGCCAAGTAATTCTTGGTTTTCAATCTTCAGGCACACTGGCAAACCTCACAGGCCCTGAAATACTGCTAGCTCAAATGGTGGATAAATGAGGTCACACTCCAAGGTGCTAACCTGTAGTCACTAAGGATTCAGTTCTGTATTCCAACAGCTTGCTTCCAGTGATAAAGTCCCACTTATTACTATGCTCTTACCCCTTTCTATCATTCCCAGTGATATCAGTGCTTGATTCTTTTCTGACTCTGGTACGAACGCATATGAAAAATACTGTATTTTTGGTGGAATTTTCTGTATGCGGGTTGGTAGAGTTGTAGAGCTGCACTGAGGTTGTAGAGCTGCACTGAGTTGTAGAGCTGCACACTGAGGGTTCAATACAAGCATTAAGATCCATGTAAAGGAAACAACAGGAGCCCTATGGCTCTGCCTGAAGGAAGAGAGGAGGAGGTAGGTCCACCTTCTTCAATGAAAACAAGTTTCATAATCAGTTAGGCTCAGCCCTTTTCCCAGAGCCATAACCCTAAGGGGTAAAAGCATCTGGTATTTAAGTAACACTAACAAGTCAGAATATGAACGTGTTTATTGAAGTATCAGAAATAAAAGCAAACCAGGTATCATTTTTACATTAACAGAATGATACCCCATCTGCAACTCACCACTGCTGCTTTAACTAAAATTTAGTGTAATTTTGCTTCTTGCTTCTCTCAAGACACAGAATAAAAGTTTTTCAAAACTATGATTCTATCAGAATATTCACATGTCTTCGGAAAAGCATTCCTAATATATTATCAACATACGATTCTTAATACTATGTGTTACCACATTAAAGATATGATTTTCAATTTTTTTTTTTAAAGTATTACATATGCCAAGTAAACATAGCCTTTTTTTTTTGTATTTAACTGAGCAATGCCAAGCTGATAAAATCTAATACAATTGAACTTGGAAATAAGCTTGAACATGAGAAGCAGGCTAAGATTGCTAGGCTTATTACCAACTCAGTGTCTTACCTTCTCACCACCTTTTCCTCATCTGTTTTAAAATTCTTGAACCACGGTAATGTGCATGAATTAAATTATTTCTGATATTATGATACAACTGTATAAAGATTTTTTTAAGTGAATGCAGACTTAATAGATAAGTCTTGCTACTTTGAAAATTAATACAAGTTAGAAAGGTGATCAAAGAAATTTTCGAAACTTAACAATTTATCGATTTCCATATTACAGATACAAATATTATTCTGAAACTAGCCTACACATAAATTTGATACAATGTATTGACATTCATAAAATTATGTCGTCTCAATTAAATTGCACTCCTTCAAATTTAACAGCCTTTAAATTTCCCAAAACACAAGAAACAGTTTGTAATATCTGACAGTGCTTCAACATATCCACAGAAACCCTTTCTTCAGCTCCCAAATGACCTTTCTAATTATCTATGTAACATCAAAGTTCCTTCTCAGATGAACACTTCAAAACAGTCTGGTTAAGAAGTTTAAGAAGCTCAGAACCATTTCAAAAGGCTGACACAACTTCCCAACACACCAGAGAAAGTACCCCACATGATTAATGTTCTATTTTTATGGAGAATTTCTCTATGTGAAGATTCAATATGATGTGAATTATTGCCAAACTGTTGCTCATTTACAAATTATAAATTATGTCTTATATAAAGAAATCAAACCCATATAATCCAAACAAATTCTAAAGAACCGACTATCAGAAAGACAATTCCCAAGTCACTGGTGGTATAATTACAATATTTATAGAATTTGGAAGTTTTAACTGAAGAGTTTAGGTTCCCTAAGCAAATATATTATTCAAGTTTCACCAATGCTTTTGAACACATCAATAGAAAATTAATATTCAAAGACAAAAAAAATAACTATTGCTCTGTCAGACCTTAACAGCATTTTGTCCCTGGTAACCAGACATACATTTAGAACAAATTTCACCAAAAAAAGTATTGTTTTTATCAAATCATTTTGTGAATATTCATAAAAAAACCCCACAATGATAAATTCAATCTAATTATTTGTGAGGACATAACCCAGTTGCTACCCATTTCCTGAAAAACATCAGGAAAATCAGTTCCTCTCAGAAATATTCAAATATGTCAAAAGATTTTTCTGTGTCTCTAAGGACATCCAAGTAAGCATGAAAACCATTCCATAAAATCCCCCGCATGGTTACATCTCCCCATACAGCTAAATGGAGAAACAGGTCTGGAAACTATTGTCAGACACCTTGACAAGTCTCCTCTACCCCAAACATTACTTAGAGTACTTCTGCAGTTAGGTGATAGTGATTGAATAATTAAATCTTGTGACGTTCTGAGGAATTGTCTTTCCACAGACATTAACTCACATTTGCCTTTAGTCATTTATACACTAAGCAACTGACTGAGAGTCAGAAACAGGGATTAAATTATACATAAAGTTCCTCTGGATATGTAAAAATGACAATGATTCACTCAGCTTCTGAATACCCTAAATAAAAATTAGAGTAATCCATATGTCAAGAAAAAGCATTTGCCTGTGATGTGCCAAAGTAATTTTTTAGAGAGCAAGAGGAAACAATTCCATTAAAGCAAGCATTAATTAGGAATGACTGTATTCTCTACGTGTAGGAGAGAAATGAGGACTTTGGTTCACAGTTCAATGTCTCAAGAAGGATGTAAATGTTCAGTTACTTCTTTGTATGATAACAGGGAACTACCACAGTGAATGGCAATTCTGTGTAAGGTATGTGCAGGACATGAACGCAATTCTCTTGTGTTCATGAAACCAGCTGATTTTCCTTCAGGTGCTCTGATATCTACATGCAACAAGAGGACTATTTCTACATGAAAACTGTAAAATATGACCATGGCAAGCATGGCTTATCTTCTCAATCTCAAAGCTTCATGATTTCAGTTTAGCTAGGCAAAAGATTACATATCAGAATAAAATTAGTTAGCCTTCATTTGCACTTCACATAAACCATAATGATTTTTAATAATTATTTAAAAACAATAAATGCATTTTTTATATAATACAAATTACTTTTTCTAGCCTGCTGGACAGTACTTTAATTGTCTGAACAATCTTGAAGCTGAAATTACTCATCAGAAGAAACCTGAAGGAAGACTAAGAAAGGATTACATGCAATATTACTTTCATACTTCAATGGCAGCATTTATAGCTTCAAAAATAGGAAAATACTAAAGTCAATAATATTTTTAAATTCTGCAATAATGTAGGAATGTTTTGGACAAAAAGAAAGTATGCTCTTTGCTTTTGTTGAAAAGGACAAATATGTGACTATCACTTATTTTATTATGAACTATGCTTTTAAGAACAATTTTGTACTTTTATAGTTTCATTTACACTACCTTTTCAAGTTTTTATTCTCATCATATTGAACATAAAACAATCTCCTTGTAACTTCTGGTTTTAATAAAATAAAGGAAACAACCTTTTTGAAGACAACTGGATTTGTCTCTCTTTGCATCTGGTTAAAAATCAAAACTGACAAATCCTATTATTTGCATATTTATTTATATTTAATTATTCCCAGACTGTAAAGTTTCCATGAAGAGAATTAAAAACAATGGAACGACTATAATTCTTTTCATTTCTATTTTATTCCTTCATTATTGGATACTTCAAAGATATACCATTTCTTTACAGAGAAGAAATTTGGGCTACCTCAATATAACCTAGAAAACAGTAAGCCAATAAATGAAACCTTCATGTTTAAAACTCCTTCTGTCACAAAGGCACACTGTAAGCTCTGCTGTTTAGTCCAGGAATGTACAAACTTTATGCATTTAACATCACATACATACACACAAAACCTATTAAATTTTAATTTCTTTTTCAGATGCTCAATATCTCAATGTTTTGCTAACCATTTCCATCCTCACCTCTAGATATTCTTCCAAAGGTCACTCACCATCTTTCTTGCCATGATCTCACTCCCTCACAGCAAAACCTTGGCTTTATATGCATCACTGGCCAAACTCATATTTTACTGCAGTGGAGCAGGACTTAACTCTTCTAAGTGTGCTCCCTGTGCTGCTTATTGTTCAAGGAGCAGTTTCACAATCAGTTTAAGCTAAACCAAATCTGTGCTGCCACTGGAAGAGTCAGACCCCATGTCCCCCATGTCAGCTGAGTAACTTGTCCCATCCTTATGCCAGCAGCCTTGCTTGTATGACCCACAGCGAGCAGGGCCAAGGAGCTCATCTCTCGGAAGGTTCTCTCTTTCTTGCTGCGTTGATTTTGCGCTCAGCTGTGACTCACTCATCAGTATCTTCTCTGATGGTTTTTGCTCAGGCATGGACCCTCTTAAACAGGCAATGAAAAAAGCTGAATTTAAAATACAGCCTAATATTTGTTTTCAACTCAGTGTCTATGGTATAAAACCAGCTACATTAAAACAGGGCAACGGTTTGTTATTTAAGTTAAAATAGAAGATACCACCAGGAAGCATCTTCATAGAAAATAGCAATACTAAATCATCTAAAATATCATTTCTATTTTCCTTGGAATAGGACTGAAATCCTATAGCCTACAATTAGACTAAGTATTTTTTAGATATTAGAAATTAATTTTAGGATTTAATTTTAATTTAGGATTTTAATTTAATTTTTAAATTTTACTTTAACAACTCTTGCTTTGCATTTAGTTTATGCACAAATATTGTATGTATTATCTTGAGATCACTGCAGTAGTAGTTAAGTACAGAGAAACATACAGAAACTGTCAAAACTTTCACAACTCCAAAGCAAAAGGTTAGAACATAAATTTGCTTCAAAAATTGATATTTAGATTAAATCAACACTCCCAACTTCAGGGGGAAAAAAAAAAAAAGTGAAATAAGGAAAGGACTCCAAATAGAGTTATGTACAACAGCCTCCGGTGTCTACTTTTACTTTTTACAACTCCATTAACTTCAAATTACTTAATATCAAAGATAACTTGGATCCTTATATTTAAATCTAGCATATTTCCTCTTTCTTTCCTAATCTTTGCCCATGGCCATGCTTTCTTTTAATAGACTTGTTACTTAGTGCATATTCTTATTGTACTTGTCTCTCCCTCACCCTTCTAGTCCTCACTAATTATGCACAGGGTCCAGTAGCTATTTATGATAACTGATGACAGCCCAGCCTTCAGTTGAAATGCTTCTTTAGGTTATTTTTTACTTATTTTCAGCATTCCTATTTTGTGATTTTATAAAGTGATGATTACCCCTGATTTATCTTTTCAGTAATTGTTCTGTTTGTGAATTTCTCATCTCCTGAATTCTTTTTGTCTCCACAGACTTCCAGTCCACCACCTCTCTTGAAGTATAGCCTTCACTACATTTTGCCCTTTCTTCATAATTGTCAAAATGTCCTAGATATAATAACACCTACTGCCAGTATATTCACATACAAAGAACGACGGCTTCATGAATGCTGGGTCATTAAAGAAAATGGTAACAGCACTACCTTTGATGTTAGCAGGTGCAGTGCAGTTACTACAGTGAACTTGCAAACCCAAAGTATTGTGTACCACAGCGACCCTGTGAAACGCAGCAAAGGCTAATGAGAATCTTGGTCTGCTCAAAAAGGCCTACACTTACAAAAGGTGGCACTGGTAGTGGTATCTGACTTGGAGTGTTTGAAACTATCCTTTTCTTGCAGGGCTTTTACTGCAGTACTCATAATTTTACCTGATGGAAGTTCAATCATGTAATTTCTTAAGGCAGCAATCAAAGAAGATAAATGGAATACTTGAAATTTTAGGTGGGCTGAAGACCTGTGTTGAAATGCTGTTATTCACTTCTTTGTTTTCAATCTCACTCTCTGCTAATTTTTATCGAGGCTCTTCAAATTGCATTTTGAGCTCTGAAAATATCAGAGGAGCTCCCATGTGGAAAACCCACATTTGCTCCTTTTGTACTTAGCTATAAATAACCTCTTACTTCACTCTGTTCTTTCCTCTCCATGTTTATTCTTCCTCTGTCCTCTTTTTTTGATTTCAGCAATTACAACCAGTATTCCACTCCCATTTAATTTTACAAAATAGAACACTCTCAGAAGCTCTTCACATGCAATACACTATAAAAAGAATGTCTGGCCAAGCAACAGCCTTTTAGTATAAGTTTAATATCCTGTTTCCAAGTAAGAACAGGTAATTTAACAAGTTTGCATTCTCCCATGTTATTCACTGCTTTACATATTATTTGCTGATTGCAGCATTTACAATTACATTTATCTTCTAAATTTTTAATTCAGGATTGCATGGTATCATGTACAATGGTAAAAGCACACATCTTGCAACATACAATAAAATTAAAATTCAGCCTGGTAAGGAAATTAAAACACACAAGAAAGGTAGAGTTAGTTACTCTGTAAGCCGCAAACCTAATGCATCCTGAATTCTCAGGGATTTGTGTTACATCTCAATAATTCCTTCACGCTAATATCAGCTGTTTCTCTCCATATTTCTTAGAGTATCCCCTCTCTAGTAATTCTACCCACCTTTCTTCTTTTCCTCTTCTACATTAACTCAAACAGCTTGTCCCAAAATGCTTCAGCAAGCCAGCAGACGCTTTGTTTGTCTCAGAGCCATAATAGTGATCAATCTGCAGTAGTAACTCTTTACATTGTACTGAAGCTTCAGGATGGTACTAATGAGATTGTCTTCTAGGCAGATACCAACTTCCAGGGAATTGGAGGAAATTTCCTGGATTAGAAAACTGTCAGTTTCAGTTGAAAATTGACAGTAGATTTAAAAGGGCTAGAACTCAAAGACTGAGGGGCATGCCTTACAAAATCATCTAAGTCCACACAAAACCAACCTCACTGGAAAACAGGGGCTGAAAACTTACAGGGTGAAAAACAATATACAGGCGATATCACTATTGAGTTACATCACGCTAAAATCACTTGTGTTTCTGTGAACATTTTCCTCACTGAAATAAACCCCGGGTAAAACAAACATTTCCTTTTTTATCAGCTTTCAGTAGTTAGTAGTAAGCTTTAGTCCTTGAAATATTGAATACGTAAGGTCTCTGGCAGACTCACCCTGCCTGAAGTTGCTACCAGGAGAAAGCATCTTTCCCTCCTCTGCCAGACAGTGCTACTCTCCTAGGCAGAAAGAGCTCTCCTTAATGCACTGGGCTGAAAACAACAGTGATTCACAAGTTGATTTACAAGCAGATCAGATGTCTCTGCCTTGAGGGCTTCCATATCTATTAAACGTGTAGGGCAAGGCAGATGGCTGAGGGTGGCAACAACTCCAGCCAACAATCTCCTGCGGCAAGTCTGTCAGAAGCCAAGTAAGAATCAATTTATACTCACTAATGATTTTGCATTTCCTTTTTCATTCCTGCTCTAAACTGCTATCTATAAAACTCTCCAACTTCTGTCTGTCTTCAGTCATTTCCCTCTCACATCTTCCAATGTCCTTCCCTTCTGCTGCATCTGCTCTGAGGGTGCCTAGAACAGAGAGGCTTTATACCAAACTGGGATGAGGATAGCTCACTGGATACACACAGGAACAACTGAAAGACACAGGAAAGCAGGATATCCAGTGTAGACAGTGTTATTATTTTGACCTAACAGGATGGGTCAAAGGTATCTGGCTCCTTTTATGTTCACAGCTGTTCTGGGCCTGCAAACATATCATCACAACCATTCATTTTAATTTAGTTGTCTGAAGACTGTAGCAGTAGGACAAATCATTCTTTCTAATCTGTTCATGGACATTTCTCAATCACAAAAGACACCTAATATAATATTGTTAATTTTTAGAAAATTCTTCACTTGTTTTTGGCCCTGACCATCTTGGATATTTTAGTGTAATGTAATAAATATCACCTCACTTATCATGTACCTCCCATTAAACTGTAACATTCTAATATATTAGAATATTTAACTTACTGCTACTGGATTGCTAAAATAATAAATATTAAAATGCATCATGTATTTATTAATTATTATTATTTTGCCACATGGGCAGATATTAATCCATGACAGCACTTCATTTTTTGCTTTATGACTACTTTATCTCCTTAGTATCCTTTTGTTTGAGGTTATGGCAAAAGTTTGTTATGAAAGTCCAAGTCATCCCTACTAGTACGTAGTAGCCAATATTTTGCCAACACCTTCATGAATCATAAATACACACACTCAAAAAGGAAAAGATCGTTGCACTCAAGCCTAGTCACTAGAAACATCCCCTTTTGGTGGCTTTCTAAGGAGAAAAAATTGACATTACTATGAACATACACCTTTCAAAAGCAGAGAAAAATCTCTTATACTCAAATGGTTGGTTTACCAAATATTGAGAGAAAGAGAAGCAATAAGTAAATGTTTAGTATTTGAGACCAACATTAGCCTCAGAAGCAATGTTACAGCTCACATCCTAACAACATATTTCTTATGAGAAGTTGTGAAATATTTATATGGAAACTCCTCTGATGTCTTCTTTCTCAGAACTGAACCTATTAAGCAGCTAACTAAAAATTAACCAGACTGCAAAGGTAAATTCATACAAAAACTTAAATACAATTTTTTAAAGTTGGTCATACTCTGAAACAAATTTTGTAATAAATTCAATTGGTTTTAGTTTTAATGCAAAATAAGCACTTACTTTAGAAAAGGTTATTTTCTATTTTCACTACACAGGATGCTGGTTAATAAACGAGTACTGGGCTCCACAATTTTCCAAATAAAGATATTTGTTCAAAGATATTCAGTGTGAATTAATGACACTGGGACATTACATACCAGCTGACACAAAACTGTTATTTTACCTATCACCAAAGTGATGCCAGTAACACTAAGGAAAACACTTTTCATGACTATTCTTTGAATGGCAGGGTGTAAAATAATGGTTCTGATACACAGTGACAAATTTTTTTAATCAGGGGAGCTCAATCAGCCAACAAAATAGAATTCAACTATTCACTATGAAACACTGAACATGATTATATGTTCTTGAATTCTGCTAATCATGATCATAACTAATCTTGATATAGAAGTTACTTGAAATGCTGCATAAATGCAACATTACACCAATAAGGGTCAAAGTGTAACTTCCAAGCTCTCACAAATTTTGTACTGTGGCAAAAATTATAGTAAAGAAATGTGGGTTTGCCTTGCCTTTGCAATTGTGTCAGAACCATTCCATGTATTAAATGGTTTTGTAAATGCTGGCAACTTCCCCTTTCACGCAGCCTGGTAACACCAAGAAAACATTATCTATTTCACAGCCAAGAACCGTTCATTTGGTATTGGGCTGACGGCTTTTAAGAAATTATACAATGCCTAGGGGGTAGAAGCACTATTTATTCCCTAAATTTCAGCTCATTTTGTTAGCCAAGCATGCAAAAGGACAATAGCTCAGAGCCCATCCTGTTAAAATATGTAACACCAGAGACAGAAGTATTTGCCATACTGTTAGTTAAGCAATGCCTCTCTAGAGGTAAAAAGAGCACAAGCTTTTTCAGAACTGCACAACTGTTCTGGACCACTGAAAACAGAAATGTACTTTGATGATCACCAACAGTATTTCAGATGCTCATTTCCTCTTTTAGGAAAAACAACTCTGAGCTGACAAAGATAACTTCGGTGTTACCTGCTCTGTATTTCAAGCATGATTCATGCTAGTATCTTTTCTAGCTGAACATCACCAAATATATTTCAGCAACAACTGTCTTCACACAAACAGTGGAAGACTGATGTTCAGATGTCCGTGTCTCAGCTATATTCAAAAGTACTACGTCATTAAGTTGAAGCATATTTAATTCAAAACAGTACCAGGTTTTCTATATTTCTACCCAGTACAGCACAGGTTTATACCAGCTTTTTTACCCAGCAGCAAAGATTTTGGCAGGAAATCCTCAGAGATGGTGTTGCTGGAACCTACACTGTTGCTATCACACCAGCCTGAGAAAGCCTACTGGGCAGCAGTCAGCATCTGCTCTCAGAGT
The DNA here is from genome assembly GCF_000691975.1 of Corvus brachyrhynchos. Taxonomy (NCBI): domain Eukaryota; kingdom Metazoa; phylum Chordata; class Aves; order Passeriformes; family Corvidae; genus Corvus; species Corvus brachyrhynchos. Next base: position 3,266,744 of record NW_008237435.1, read on the forward strand.
ACAAGGGCTGGGAATTTCGAAGGAGTTGGAAGCCTGCAGTTTAAAGAAGCTAGAGTTCTAACCAAAGATCAGGTTTACATGCTGCACGTTGAAGTCAACATGGCATAATAACCCTGTCCCTTAACTGTAGATTTGGACATACACCATGCTTGTAAATTCTGAGCCATTATAGCCCCGGCCTGTAATTGCACAACTCACAGAGGGGCTGCCCCTGAGCCACAGATCTTGCAGGTCCCAGCAGCTCCTCTGTGAAAATTACATTCTTGTTTTTCCACCACTAACAGTAGCTGAGAAAGTGTTAAGAATGCCATTTTCAGCAGCCTGCAGCAGCGGAATCAGGCATCTTCACAAAAAGAGATTTACAAATTCCTTACTTGGAACAGAACATTTAAAGAAAATACTAAAAACAATGTCTGCTTTTCGGTCCACCTTAATATTCACACTTTTTCTTTGAGGTGTGTCTAAATAGGCATATAATTCAAAAATGTCAAAATTTCAAACTTTAATTGCAATTTAAAAATACTCTGCCAGTTTCAGTGATCCCCATGGTACAGGAAAACATAGAAGAAAGATGTCAGTGCTTCTCACAGGAAATGCCCTACCCTTTTATTGGCAACAAACTATGGGAATGCTGCAACATCCATACTCAGACTGCAATTCTTGACTTCAAATCTGTAATATCATGACAATATTCATGTTCATGGCAATGAATTAATAATACCCTATTATTTGTAACAAAAAGAAGCAAAATCCAGTAGTCACAGAAAAAACCCAAATATTAGGCTAAAAAAATTGTGATTGTTCAGTCTGAAAAAGAGAAGGCTTCAGGGTGACCTAATTGTTCCAATACGTGAAGGGAGCCTACAAGAAAGATGGAGAGGGACTGTTTACAAGAACATGTAGTGACAGGATGAGGGGAAATACATTCAAAATGTGCCCAAAGAAGGTGTGGCTGCCCCATTCCTGGCAGTGTTCAAGGCCAGGTTGGATGGAGCTCTGAGCAACCTGATCTAGTGGAAGGTGTCCCTGCCCATGGCATGGGGATTGGAACTAGATTATATTTAAGTTCCCTTCCAACTCAAATCATTCTATGATTCTATGATTATATATACATACATATATTTGTGCATCACAGACTTTTGCTGGAGATTACTTGAGGTCATTCACATATGTACTAAACTTCAGCTGGAAAAACTGACATTTATTTTCTGAAAAATAAAGAACATGATTCTGCAGATTACTTAATCTGATTCTGTAGATTTACTTCACCCATCACCCTGAAAAAGTTACTTAAGACAAAGATGCTTTTGAGAAGTAAACCTTCAACTCTTGAACAACAGTACAACTGTTTTTCAGTTTCTTAGAATAATGATAAATATTTGCAATTTCATCTTGTTTTTTTCCTAACTTCTTGTACATCTCAAAAGATTTACAAGAAAATATTACTGAGTTCATTGGTTTTATCATTTCTAAGCGTAAAGAACACAGAAGAACGTCTGCCCATGTTAAGACAATTAAGCATCTATTTTACCAAGGAGTTCTTAGACTTCAGACACTGAGGCAGGAATCCAAAACTCATGAGAACTTCATAACTATCAAACATCTTATTGACACTTCTGTGGAAAACCTGGTCAATGCAGCCTCCTTTTAAAAGTCTTAAAACTTCAAATTTATCCAAATTTAGTAAAAGCTTTTAGGGCTAGGAGTTTATTCTGCCTACCATATAGGGATAATGACAGGTGTATCCTACCTGGTGAATATCCTACCTCGACATCATACATTCCTTTCAAAGGCTCCAATATTGGATAGCTGCTCATTGTTTGTTCTGCTGGACACTTGCCAGCATTGTTTCACCAAGCAGCAGAAATGATGGAATGCATTGCAAATGGAGAGAAAAGTGAAGGATGGACTTGGTTGGAAACAAGCACAGAGAACAAGCGAAAATGTAATCATATATTGAAAAATGACATTCTAAGCATATATTCTAACAAGGAGTTCAAATGACATACGCAATAGAACCCTAAGTCTAGTATTTCTCAAGCTGTGATTAAACATCCTGCCATTTTAGGTCTGTTCACACTTAAAAAAAAAAAATTAGTCCTATGTTTGATAACCCACTTAGTGAAGATAGAGCTTACTAAGGGACTGCTCCTTGAAACTCTTCTGGAGTTTTAGTTTTGTCACAAAGTAAATCCCTATAAATTCACTTTATTTTTTTGCCAGCTAAGTTACAATTATGCCATTCTTTTATCTTGCACTCTTTTCCTGCTCGTTGTAACTCACTTCAGTTAATGTATGACATACCCCAACAAAATAATTCACACTATTCTCCATTCTGCGTTCTTATCTCCCAGGAATTACAGTTGAACTGCATCACAGATTCAGGTAAATACTCTCTAGAGTAAAGTTTAAGTTGAGCTAGTGATGGTTTTCAGTAACTGTATCTGTGCAAGCCTACATCTGTTTATAATGATCATCATAACCTATTAGATATGATCTCTCTGAAGGGAATATGAACAATACCGATGCTCTAGAAATAGATATTATTTAGAAGCATCTTTTGAATAGTATTAGCTTGTTTTTTCCCCTAATCTTCTGTGTGGAAGTGATCACTCACACACACACACAAGAATCTATCAGCACTGTCTTTTGCCTTACAGACTTTTGAGCCTTTCATTTTCACAGAGCAAGGACTTCTATTAATATTTTATAGCAAGAACCCCTTAAAAAGTAGGTGATTATATCTCAATGCCCTGTTTCCTTTTACAAAACAATTTCCAAAACTAATCGTTTTTTCCCTTATAAGATAAAGAAAAGTATTAGGGGTTTTCTTTATTTAAACCACAAGTTCTCCCTTCTTTCAACAGACTTAACTCAGTCAATTACTTGAGATAGGTTTTTGTATAAACAAATCAAATAATAAAAAATTCAAATCACTATAATAGTCAGACATTAAACAACTTGCCAGAAAAATAGTGTCAGGATTAGAACCATTTAAAATTCAACTTTCCCACACAATTCTAAAAAAGTAACAGGTGTGCTACAAACTAAAAGTACGAATTAAAGTTTGAAAAGAGAAAGCAATACATACACAATGAAAAATATTCTTTGCTGGCGAGAAGGAAACCTTTTAAACCCATTTAACCTACAACGTCTTAGAAGAAAACAAATTCTAAATTAAGTTCAGTAGGAGGGGTTTGACAGGAGCTGTATCACTAACTTCTTATTTTCTAGAGTAATCAACATATACTTCATAAATTAATTGCAAAACCTTCATGTACTTTTAATCAAAATTTAAAACAATCAAATAGTCCCTATTATCCCAATGCAAAGTCTTTTGAACACACCAGCTGAGAAGAAGTTATGTTAAAAGCAAAACTCATTTTATCTTAAAGCGAAAGTATCGAATTGGTTAAAATTCTAAACAACTGAAGCTGGAGATGCTGAGCCCATTTTTTAAGTTCTATACATTTATTTAAAGTTTATTTTAAGTTCTATACATTTATTTAGAGTTTATTTTTCTGGTCTGTACATACAAGCTATTTTTTAACCTTATTTATGATAAACATTTTATAGAAATAATATCAATGTTATACTGAGGAAAAGGATATCATAATTACTGCAACAAAACAAGGAATAATTCTATTAATTTTGAGGCAGGAGGATGAATGAAAGATGACCATTTTGATGACTACTATGGGTTTCACATACATTTTGTTCCACACTAATTAGTTGTTTTAGCCTGATACAAGTGACTGTAGTTTTGTGCATATGTTCGATTAAGCACATGTTATATCATATACTATGTCATGCTCTTGATCTGTAAATCATTTTCCAGCACTATTTAAATGTCAGCATTGGTAAGTCTAGCATTAACTACATGCTAAGTTAATTACAAATGTAATAAAACTAAATGAAGTTCAAATTCATCACAACAACAACCTTTGTTCTTACAAAAATATAACTCAGCAGCTGCCTTAGCTGAACATCAGCAGTTCTTCTCCTTCTTACACATTTATTCCCTCCCCATACCTAAATAACTTCTTTGCCAGCAGACCTACAAAAATTGGCATAAAAATACGTATACAAGAGAACAGCAGTGGCAGTCTTTATGAGCAACAATTTTTGATATGATTCTGCCACATTTGACAAGTGTTGCTCTCTGAGTTCACTTGCTTCTACATTAATCAAGACGACACAAACCAGATATTCACAATTTGTACAATTAAATGAATGATGCAACAGGCTTATAGGACCACTAACCTAGACTGAAAAATTGGGCAAAACCCCCCACATTTTGTTAAAAAGGACGTATTTGTGCAGTTTCAGATAGCCACTATAATGCAGGCTAAATGGAGGCCTGTAAAGCCTAATTTTTTGCTGCACATTTCAGAATTTCTTGATTATACAGAATAAGATGTTTGCTTTCTTCTACAAAAATGTTACTTTTTAATTCAAGGAGTAAAAATTAAATCTGATTCTCATTTCTTCTGTGTGTTACTTTTATTTGATGCATATTTCTATGATAGTCTTAAAATCCACGTTCATCATGGAAAAAAAAAATAAAAAGCCAAAAAAGTTTCTGTGGACCACATAACATTAATTAAAAATTGCTTATCAGTTCTTGCAGTCATATGCAGTCTTCAATATAAATTTCCATACAACTCTTAGTAAAATAAAGCACCTATTTTGTTTTGATAACCTTTGAATGGCAAAATAACACTAAGCTGTTCCTTTTATTCCCCCATTTTCATGCCCATACGGTATTCCTCTCCTGCAACCTGAAGCACTTTGTTCGCCTTTTAAACAGATTAAATCTCATCTAGTTTTAGATTAATCAACGCTTAAGGAAAAGCGCCAGCGCCCCCTGGTGGGCACGGCTGCCCTCTGATAACACCGGCGTCACTCCAAAACCTCACCTCAGAAGAGCGACATTTCATCGCCTTCCTACCCGTTCACGCCTTCTAATCATCCACTAGGCTGCGGAACTAGGCCTGCAAACTGGAGAAGCACTCTCTTGTTTGCTCAAAACACTCACTTTTGGATCCTTATTTTTACTATAAAATAGATGGAAACAGGTTTATGAGGAATAGAACCTCCAAGCTCTTTACTTCGGCTGCTTCTTTCGCAAAGTAATTAGTACTAGTAAATCACATTTATTATGTTGGCTTGTTATCTTAAAATAAATTGAAAGCTGTTGTAAACTCAAAATAAAACAGAGGACAAAGAATGGCAGGCTGAACCTGAATGGTCCAATCCTAGTGCAAATGGACATAATAGGTGATAAAATGTACATGAGTAAAAATGCACTGAGGAAGTCTCTTTTAGTGAAGCTGCTTGCAGGGCAAAGTCTAAGTTTGCTCCCAGCGCCATTCATAGTTTTGCACAATGTTTAACATTGCAGATTCCTATAAAGTCTAAAGTTACCATACAGAAGTCCCACCTGAACATAATTCCCATTATATAATTGGAATTTCAGGGTAAAGAGCAATCACAGTACCCCAGTTATAAAGTCTTCAGAGTATAAATATTTGGTGTAGAATAAAGACAGTGAAGCACCAATGAGAAACAGAGTCCCAAATGCAGAGCAGTATCTGGAACCATTGTGCCAAAAGCAGTAAACTCAGGAGCCTCTCAGTCCACTTCTGGAATTGTGTTCATCTCTGTAGGCAGAAAGCGTCTGAGGTCCCATCTCAGGGCTTTCACTGAGGCATATGCCAGGTCATTGTACCTACTATTTCCAGTGTATTACAGGAAACACTTCCTTTCTGGAAATGGAAATAAACTCTTCCAGGCTGTCACAAGCGACAGAGGCATTAGACTGAGTCAGTGCTGAGGAGCACTGCAGAAGATGAAGCCTATACCAGTCATTCTCATAGAAAACCGTGACTTTTTGAGCAACTATTTTGTCTATGTCCAAATACTTGTGGTAGGGTGATACTCAAGATATGAGGTAACTTTACGTCCAAACAAAAACCTTTAAACAAGGTTCCACTGAATTCATTGTACTGTATGAAATGAATGGGGACCTGTTTTTGTAAGAAATCAGTATAAAGCAATCAAAAGTCTTAAGATTAGGTCAATACTGAAATAGCAGATTCCTTTATTGTCCCCTGCTTGTTCATCATTGATTTAAAGGAAAATATTGCTTATCCATCAAAAGTTTCTTTTGCCTTTGGATTATTTTCTTAAACACTATTAATCTCATCAAATTGAAAGAAAAAAATTAAATGTTTGCAAAGTATCTTTCCATTTTTTTAAAAGAATCTAAATAAATGAAAATAAGCCCTAGCAATATTGCAACAACATACATGAATTTTGAAGACAACATAAACTGAGGCAGAGGCTTCAAAGTATCCTGACTAGCTGTGCAGCAGTGGAAAGGGACTAGATGTTTTTGCCTCAGGCTCCCACATGCTCTTCCTAGCACTAGGCTTACCCAGTTCTGTAGCTTCCTCTCCTCACTTCCCAAGATGTCAATGCTGTAGTTTCTCTGCAGACTGCAGCAGTGAGCAGTGTGACTCTGCATCTCTCTGTAAGATACTACTAAGACACCATCTCTCACCTGGTCAATAACCAGGACTGCTTTGTTTGGGTCACAACAATACCTCACTTTAAATTATTATATTCATTGCATTTTAAATAACACTGCCTCCTCACCTGTGTCATAGTTAAATGCAGTATCCATAGTCTCTGTCAGGGATTTTGGAGACGTGAGGGTGTTGCTGATTGTCTGTAGAGATTCTATCTATCTGCCTTCATGTGCAATTTTCTGATGCTTCCTTGCATTGAATATACCCATATTTTGTCACCTCATATTCTACCAGATAAGTTGTACCTAAATAAATTCAGATACTCTCTATTGACTATTCACTTTTTTTTTTCTTCTTAATTTTCCATTAGGATTGTTCTATCTGTAGCCCACTGGTTAATACTAAACTTTCACCTAACCTGTAGGAACTGTTTCTTTCTTCTACCTAAATACGGGTCTCTATCACACAGCCTGGGATGCCTCCAGCTTTGTACTCGGAGGACTCATTTTTCCATCTATCTTGTCATTCTCCTATTCCACAAAAGAAGTGTTATTTAAGAGTGTTTTCAGAGCGAAATGGGCCACATTTATTACTTCTACTAACTTTTACTCATAGCATTTCACCTCCTCCTTTTAACTTCCTGTTACTGCCCTCACAGCTGCTAAGCTACTTATCCACCTTTAAAGCCTGCTACCATTTTTCTAAAATTACTTGTTCTGAAGAGATAGCAAAAATTGGAAGCCATTCACTACCACTTATTTAGATAATTTCAGGCAGGCATTTCAGTCCACTTCAAAGGCTCAGGAAAGGTAAACAACTGTAATGGGCTGTAATTACTTGTCTAGGTCATTTTATATTAACTTTCTATCTGTGTAATTTTAATATTAACTACTTTGGTGTACCAACTTCTAACACATGGCACAAAAATATATTTACTTCTGAGTGTTTAACTGGACAATACCCTTCAAACCTCCCACCTGGTTTTTTTCCTAAGCAAAATCAACATTTTGGTTTTGAATCAGCCTACTGCTTCTTTTTTACCCCCATGGTTCTGGAGATAACCATGAGGTTTGACAAAATTTTAGCAATACTAGAGGGTTCGTACAATTCTCATCAGTAAATGAATGTCCCTTTTAGATGACTGAACTGGTAATCAGCTTCTGGTTAGTTAGAAGTGCAGCTTGTACCTCTAATAGTTGTTACCATATTTGAAACTGCCTTCTTATGTTAAGTAATACAGATGTGAGAGGAATAAGGAAATACAGCAATCATTCATGCATGTTTGTGTCCTGCGTTGCAGTGTATTCTATTACCATCCCCATCAGCTGTTGAAATCAGGTGGGGCAGTGTTTCCTTGCCTCCTCCCCCCAGACTATCTTTCTGTTAATTGCCCATCATTGTCCTGCCGCCTGACTCAGAGATAACTCCCTCCGGACTATCTTCTGTTAATGAGCCTAATCAACACTTGGCCTCATGACTCATTACCCCATTGTGAGATGCTCCACCCAGAGGGAGGAACCAAGCATCCCATCGTGGATATAATCTGAGGCTGAACACCAGAGACACCGGCTTCCCACTGGATTTCCAGAGGACAGGAGCTACACAGCCACCATTGGACTTCCTGAGGAAGAGCAGACTCTTTTACTACAGGATCACTGCTTCAGAGGACTGCAGCCACCATTCTACCAGACTGCTACCACCACCCTGCCTAACAGGGTGTCAGGTTGTACCGTTTTCAAACTAGCACAGTTTGCATGACAGATATAATTCTTACACAGTTATCTAAACCATCTAATATTTTAAACCCCTCTGCATGTCTTCTAATCACACAGAAAATATCCTATTTCATTACCTATTTTACTCTCCTTCTGAAGTCTAGATCTAATCCCTTTGCCTCAGCCTCTATGTTTTTTTTGGTAAAACATTTACTGGCACAGCAGCTTACTCAGATATAGATCAACATTAAGTTTCTAATTATCTCATTTTGAGTATATCGCAAGCAGAGTACAACAAAATTACATGTCATGGCCCTCTCTACACTGGCAATTCATTGAATCATTAAGGCTCAGAGGGACCTCAGAATGTCGAGGTCTGTTCTGCTCTAAGTAGGGTCATCCAAGATTCTTAGGGCTTTACCCAACTGAGTCTTGAAATCATCCAAGGTCAGTGAGTCCACAATCTCCCTGGGCAACCTGTTTCAGCAGTTAAGTATCCATATACTGACATTTTTCTCTTCTATATTTTATCAGAATTTAGCCTGTATCAGTTTCTGCCCAGCATCACTCACTCTCCTGCTCTGCACCTCATAGTAATAGGGTGTGGCTCCTCTCAGGAGCCCCCACTTCAGCACTGGAAGGCTGAGTTCCTTCAGCTGCAACCCATAGGCAGGACTCATTTATAAATACTGGACAGTCTTAAAAGGGATGTCCCCTGCTCCTAGCTGCTAGACTTGCTGCAGCATAACTTAGTCAATCTCTTTACTATCACAACTTATATCCTGTATACTACTCCATGCATTTAATTTTTTCTTTTTTTTTTTTTTTCTCACAAAGGATTGTAAGAAAACACAAACAGTGTAAGAACAGTGTAAGAAATGTGAAAGGCATGGAAAAGGCAGCACCTCTACTTCTTTACTATCTGCTTATCTCAAAACTGCTCTATCCCATCATATCAAAGTAAATAGATCTGCTCCAGCAGCTGAAGCTTCAGGAAACCTCAACTTACCATTTAACCCACATTTCTATTCATGAGGTTTTGCCATTTTTAAAGAATTTTTTTTGAAATAGCCTCAAGGAAAAAGTAGGATAAGGCTCTATTTTTCTATTCATTCTCCTAGCTGTACTATCACTTCTTCTCGAAATCACTTTCTCATATTTCATTATTTTACTCTTAGTAGACAGTATTACACATACACAAGGTATCAGATGTACTAGTTTATTATTGTTTCTGCTGGGAATACTAGTTATTTTGAAATATCCCACTTGTGCAGAAGAATGAGTTACTAAAGCTATAATATTATTCCCCCACCCTGTTACAGTACTTGTCAACTCCAATTTCATTTTGTTAAGTTTCATACTAAAAAATGGCAGTTTTACAGTCTGAGAAAAGACCTTACAATCCAGTTCCTTCCTCAATAAAATCATACACCTAATTCTCAGTCTCTTTCTCATACTTACAAATCCACATGGCGAATCTGTGAATCTAAACTCAAATAATTAACTATATATTAACAACTAAGTGATCAGTCTTCTGGAGTAACTAACATTGGTAGTGTCCAAAGTAACATAGACATTTCAGTCTGATTTCCAAAGTAATTAACTCACATTCAGCATTCCCCACTTATCTTCTGCCATTCAGAAACTTGTTAGAGTTTATCAGTATCTCTTGAATAGTCCTTCTACTAATTCTGCATCAATAAACCATAGTGACAATTGTGAATTATACCAATTGCTCAACTGGATGTCAAGTCTCAGCACAAGCTAACCTTACAAGTCAAAATTAAAAGGCTTTTAGTAACTGGTTATATAGATACTACTTGAGTTTGGTTTTTTTCTCCCTGGTAATCCACTAATATTTATTGGGCACTGATTTTCAGTATAGGCTTTGATGGTGACTGTGTTACTTTATCATATGATTTGCTGCCTAAACATCTTGGAAGATGTAACATCAGCCACCATGTTATCCTGCCACATGGCAAACAACTACCCTGTAGAGGCAAGTTAATTTGAATATCACAAAGCCTTGCCTTGTAACAATGGAAAACCCCATCAAAAGGAAAACGGAGTAGCACACAGTTTTTACATCACCTTACCTTTAACTGGAAGTATTTGGGGTAGATGAGGTAGGAAATCCTGAAATCCCAATACACAAGACTGTTGGAATGAGCAAGAAGCAATACCTTTCCTGCCCAGAGAAAAGCCAAAAATATTTGGTGTATTCGTTTAATGAAAGGAGACAAGGAATCAGCCCTCAGGGAATATATTTTAATTTAGCTCTGTGTGATTTTCCCATACTATTGGCAGAACAGGTATAATTAATACAAGAATGAACTCATGAGTGATTTAGTGGCAAACAGGTATGTTAAAGAGTATCACCTAAACTGTAAATATATAAAACACTTTACCTAACTTCAAACAACAGGAGAAATACTTACTGTTTCAAGGGAAAGTACCTAAAACTACTCTGTATGAAGTCCCTAAAATGTAACTAGTACATAGCAACCAAATGCTACATTCCACATCAAAAGACATTTGTTTGAGAGGAGGAGAATGAGATGACAGCAATGTATTAGATACCTGATTTCTCATTACTATGATGGCATGCATGAAATCCTACACACAGCCCCATTCCAGCACTACCAGACTTGGGATCAGCTCCATTACATACTCCACCTGAAACTGAAACAAATTTAACTGACCCACCGAGACACAGAAAGATGTAGAAAACAGTCAAAGCAAAGTATAAAAAATTGACTCTTTCTACTGTCACTGAGTCTTCTGAGCTGCTTGGGCCTTGCACTGTTTTGAGTACAGGTATGTATTTGAACCACACGTTTAGCTTTCATAATTTAGCTTTCACTTTTAAGTAAGAGGTTCAAGCAGACTGAGCCTTTTCAGGGCTTGTCACCTAAACACTGACTCTTTCTTTGAGACTAGGACACAGTTGTGTGATTCTCAATTTCTGTAACAACTTGAGGATAGTATTTCTCAAAATACTCTTTGTTCCCTTCCAGAATCTATTCACATGTGGTAGCTGACGTTCTCATGTAAGTGATATCTATCTACATTGAGATGGAAGATCAACACACCTTCTCCTCCGCATTTCTACTTTTCTTTAACGGCAGAGGAAGGAGTAGTATGAGCCCTCAGTTTAATGCCTAAGTTCTTAGTTTCTCCCAAAATTGTTCTTTAAAGAGTCATTGTGCACACCATGAGAAGCCTGTAAGCTCATGTCTTGACAAGTGCCAATACAATTACACTAAATCAAGTGAAATTAAGCTTCTAATATTAGGAAGTAACAAAATTATATATTTTGATTATGAATGCTTTCTGGTGATCATTTTGCACGGCATACATTATGAATTCTGGAAATAGAAATAAATAGTTTCAAATCTAACTCTTAATAGAAGCCACTATTATAAATGAACATCAGCAGAAAAGCAGTAATTAAAATATACTTTAATATACTAGTTAGGAATAAACAAATAACCTATGTCTCAAACACATTTGGAGTGCCAAACTCAACTACCAAAACCAAATAAAACAGAAAAAGAAGCAAATACAGTATAAAATATCGAGAAACAATACATAACAAGTTTTGAATCATAATACTTACATAAGTAGACAAGATATTCATAATATTACAATAAAACTGTCTTAGTTTTGGGTCCATCAGATGCAACAAATATTTTTTTTCAGAAATTTCATACACTTTCACTAACTGTACCAGAATGTAAAACATCTATATGCAGTATGAAATGTAAATAAACCCCTATTTTCTGTAAACGGCATTAAATTACAGTTTCAACAATTGGAAAGGCGTCACCAACCTGATTAATGCATCAGAAAAACTAAATATGAAAAATATGCTGGGGTGTTCTGCAGCACATGGCAACAGAATCTGTTTTCCTACATGGATTTCCAATACCTTCCTCTCAATAAATTCTGGTTTAGAAAGACAGACAGAAAAGCACATTTTTAAGTATTTCATTCATAGTTTTGGCTTGGTTCATTTTGTTACAAGTCATATTTTGTGTTGTTATATATATCAAATTCTGTCCAATATTATAAACAGCACTATGATTCAGGGTGCAAAACCTAAGAAATACTCCTGCAACAAATATATTTTATTTGGGTTTTTTTAGAATTTATATGTGTGATTTTATATATATAAATAAATCTCTCTGGTCAACCATCAAAAGCCTGCTAAATTTTTACTTCACTGAATGTTCTTACTGGCAGTAATTATCGTGAGCAAATTATCTGTATATAAAATAAAGGACAATTTATTCAGAGAAATGGATACTCTAGCAATTCAGAAAAACATGACACTAATCAGCCACATGTTAACAAGAAAAATACCTTTAAGCTCTGCTGTGTTTGGATATAATTTCTTGCCTTCACATCCTTGCCTTACAATACAAATTAAATTCACAAATGTCTCTTTGAATAAGCCCTCTCCCTATCTATTACTCGGATGAACAATCTCCCCTCAGTAGCTGAAAAGAGCCCCAAAGCCAAGGAATTCACTGAAGCAGTTCAAACACCAGCTGTATGGGGATACCCAAAATCCAGTAATCATAATAACTCTCACTCTGCTGTCACCTCCCTGAATTTTCTGGATAGGTCTAGATCAATCCTGTTCTCCCAGCACAAAGACAGTGATTTCAAATGTGTTTAACTGAATAGTAAAGAACCCTCACCAGAGTTCACAGTGTTCCCATGCTCTCTTCTGAACCTCCAAGTGAAGAAATCCTGTCATTTTTTACTAAATTACAAGTTTGATGGTTGTAACTGACATTTTTCCTACTTGCTTTCCCTGCATGCTCCAAAAAGAGAATGTGATTGCTCAGGAACTGCCAGCAGTGTAGCACACAGACCAATCAATCAAGCGGGCCAGAACTCCCCAACCAGCTTGTGAACTCCAACATTCATATTATGAGCTTCAGTGTAAGCTAAAGAATATATGCGGAGTATATGAGGATGCAATTGCAGATTACTAATACTGGAGAGTCAGCATCCTGACTAAAACAGATCCAGGCACAAAAGCAGTTACATCCATTGCTGGATTTCCTTAGATATATTGCCACAGAATGATTTGTCCAGTATGTCTAAACTAACCTGAGTGTCCTAAAGAAGTACAAAGTAGTTTGGACATCAATTTATCTAGCATCCTAGGGATATCTCATTCCTAGGGATGATACAAGATCAGGGCAGGTACATAAAGATACTTTATCAATATGCAAATGCGAGAGGTTAGCAAATGTGACACCCATCTACAAGAACAGCCAGAAGCATCTGGTGAACTATAGATTTGTCAGCCTGACCTCAGTGCCAGGGAAGGTCATGGAGCAGATCATCTTGAGTGCCATCATACAGCACATGAATGAAAAAAAACCTCAAGCCCATGGGGATCAGATTCAGCCAGTATGGGTTTATGAAAGGCATAGTGTCTGCTCGACCAACATGATGTCCTTCTATAACAAGGTGACCTACCTACTGAACAAGAGAAAAGTTGTGGATGTTGTCCCCTGGACTACAGTAATTGACACCATTACCCCAGTATTCTCCTGGAAAAACTGGCTGCTCACAGCTTGGATAAGTGCACTTGTTCATTAAATGAAAAACTGACTGGATGACTGGGCCAGAGAAAGATGGGGAATGAAGTTACATCCAGCTGGCAGCTGGTCACCAGTTGTGTTCCCCAGGGCACAGTATTGGTGCCAGCCCTGTTTAATATCTTTATCAATAATCTGATGAGGGGATCAGGGGCATCCTCAGTCAGTTTGCAGATGACACCAAATTGGGCAGGAGTGTTGATCTGCCAAAGGAAGGCTCTGCAGAGGGATCTGGACAGGCTGGATCGATAGGCCAAGGCCAGTGGTATGTATGAGGTTCAACAAGGCAAAGTGCCAGGTGCTGCCCTGGGGTCACAACAGCCCCACCTAGTGCTACAGGCTGGGTCAGAGTGGCTGGAAAGTTGCCCAGTGAAAAAGGGATTGGGGGTGCTGGTTGATACATGACTGAACATGAAACAGCTGTGTACCCAAGAAGGCCAATGGCATCCTGTCTTGGATCAAGAATAGAGTGGCCAGCAGGACCAGAGCAGGGATTGTCCCTCTGTACTCAGCACTGGTGAGGCCAGCCTCAAATCCTGTGTTCAGTTTAGGACCCCTCACTAAAAGAAAGACATTAAGGTGCTAGAACATGTCCAGAAAAGGGCAACTGGTGAATGGTCTGGAGCACAAGTCTGATGAGGAGCAGCTGAGGGAAATGTGGTTGTGTAGCCTGGAGAAAAGGAGGCTCAGGGGTGACCTTATCACTTCTACAACTCCCTGAATGGTTGTAGCTAGGTGGGGGTCAGGCTCTTCTCCAATGTAACTGGAGAAGATGTAACAATGTAATGACAGGACAAGGATCCAAGTCATGCTAGGAAAGGCTTAGATTGGGTATTAGGAAAAATTTCTTCATGAAAGGTTTGTCAAGCATTGGAACGGGATGTCCAGGGAAGTGGCTGAGATGTGTAGATCTGATGCATGAGGACATGGTTTAGTAGTGGATATACACCTTCTCCACTCTTGTTTAGATACAGGTTTAAAAACAACTTTGGTTTCTTTTACAAACTATAAATGAATGACATTTTAGGCCTCTGCACATCATTATATTTAGTACACTTCTATTCCTTCATAATTAATCATTCTTTTGAACCTTTTTATTAGCTGATGTAACTTATTTCAACTCAAGAGAAGCTAGTATCTCTAGCTATAATTAAGTTTTCTCTCTCCACTTTCCCTTTAGCAGTATGAAGCACATTCAACCTCACTTTCAACCCATTTTATGCTTATCTAACCAGCAGTTGCAACAAGTGTTGCAATATGTGACAAATTAATTTAGTATTTTTTTCTAGTATTACAAACACACTATTAACCAAGCAATAGAACTTAGCTTATTTATTATCAGTCTCAAAATTTTATTTAAACATCAAATACCTCTATTATTAAGCACAGTAAAATGCAAGAGCAGGATTCTATTAGGACTTTAAGCACCACCCTCTTCTTCGAATAACAAGTTAGAGCTTTGCCTATTCTCAGATCAACTAAAATATTCTCACAGATATTTCTGTCTCTTAGCAAAGGGCCACAAGATGAACTGAAATCAATGAACTCCATGAATGACATTAAACAGACCTGCGCATCTCTCTTGCTCAGTGACTTTATATATTTGCAGAAAAAAAAGAAAAACTGAATATGGTATTTGCTGAACTTTTACCTCAGAAAGATACCTAAACCCACACTGGATGGAGTCCAAGTGCTCTTCTAGTGGACATCTGTTACACACACTGGCACCAGTGCACTACATCTGCCACCGAAAACTTTTCAGTGTATAGCACAGCCAGTCTCTGCAGGCAGAGGAGGCCTCCTGTCTCCCAGGGGTGTCATTGTCTGTGCGTGCCCTACATGGCACATGCCCACTGGTAGTTTTGCTGATTTCTCAGTAGCTTCCAAAAACAGAAGACCAGCAAAAGGGAACATGAGGAGCAATTCACACATCTTTCTCCCACACAATCATTCTACTTAAATCACAACAAAATAGGTTACAGGCCAGAAAACTGTTCTGAAGATGTAGTACAACTCACATCATCTTTCCCAGGGCTTTGTGGCCTCTTTTCTGAAAAATTATGTATTCTAGTCACATAATGGAGGAGGTTTTGTTCATCTAGGAAGTCAATAAAAAGGAAGAACTTGTTGCTAGTATTAGTATAATTTATCATGCCTAGAGTCAGTTTCCTGCATGTTGTCAAAGACCTTCTGGAACCAAGGAAATCAGGAACGTCTGTCAAACCAGAGGAAATGTACTGAAAGCACTGCAGATTGCATACCCTTTCATTAAAGACTCAAAGACTCATTAGAAAAACAGTATAGATATTTAAAGGGTAGACTACCAGACACTTGAGTTACAATCAAATGAGCTTCAGGCAAATGCAATCTCCACTATATTCTATTTATCTCCTCTTGTTATAAAATGTAAACATATTACCAGATAACCTTTCAAGGGTGTTATAATGATTAAAAAATTAACATTTAAAAAGCTCTTGAAGAAAAAAGAAATTCTAAAGATTAGAAGAAGAGTTATTAAAGCAAACAGAACACATCAGGTACCTCCCATAGCAATAATTGAAAAGTTTATTACTACTTGAAGTACATTTCTATCTTTAAAGATTCTGGTTTGTTACTGTATAGAAGGAATTTACAGATAATAAACATGAGGCAAACAATCACTGAACTTTCACTTAAGATTTACACATTATGGGAAAAAAAGCATTATTTTTGTGAAACAAGCTCCAAAGAAAAGAAGAGATGGTTTTACAAGCCCTGATGCTCCAAACACTTAAGTTCAGCTCAGATATAAGATTATTTGCATTGAAATCAGAGAGGCTTTTCAGAATCATACAGACTGGCATATGCATCAATTGAAGGAAATTGGCTTCAATTATCACCACCTTTCACTTCAACCATGGTTTTGTGAGTCAACTTCCTGGGTACCCTTTGGAGTGGTGCTACAGAGTTAGCTATTCCATAGCATCTGTTAACATATGGTAACGTTTTTAGTACCATGAGCACACATAAAGATTGGACAAAACCAAGAAATTGCTGCTTGAGCATTATGACTAAATATCATGGAATCATAGAATCATTTAAGCTGGAAAAGACCATTAAGATTATGAAGTTCAACCAGTGCCCTAGCACTGCCAAGTCTACCACTAAACCATGTCCTTAAGTGACACCATCTACACATCTTTCAAATACCTCCAGGGCTGGTGACTCAGACACTTCCTTGAGCAGCCCGTTCCAATGCTTGACAAACCTTTCCATGAAGAAATTTTTCCTAATATCTAACCTAAATCTCCCCTGGCATGACTTGTGGCCTTGTCCTATCACATGCAAGAAGACAGAAAACTCCACCTAGTTTCAGAAAGGTGGAGAGTGCAATAAGTTTCCTCTGATCCTCCTTTTCTCCAGGTTAAACAACCTTTGTTCCCTCAGCTGCTCCTCACAGGATTTGTTTTCTATACCATTATTGTGTAAAACAATACAGAATGTCTTTCTTATCTTCCTTACTTGTAAAAACTTTAAGAATGTATATCTAAGTGTGCTACAAAAATCCTTATACTTTTACTCTGTGTATGCTTATGCACAGCAATACACTTAAACAATTATATTCTTAGACTTAAATAATTGATTTTTTAAAACCAAACGAGTCATGCTTTGGTGACCGTACAATCAATATTCACAGCATTTTCAGGGAAAATAACAGTTCAGTCCTCTCCAATGTACATCAGTGAGATACTGAGGGAATAACATAATTTCAAAGTCTCAATAGACTTCAGCCAAATGTGAAAGACAGCTTAAGCACAAACATCATAGAATTCCAAAAGGGCTGCAGAGTTTCTCATAGAACTACTTCAGCTCCTGGTTAGATTTACAAAACACAATATTTGGCATTATGATGTATAAAAAATGAGCCCCTTGATATAATTTTGAGTCCCAGACCTCAACTGCATGATCCTTTAACATTTACAAACACATGCAAATTTACAGTTCTCAGCTTTTTAAAGTCAGGAAGATCCTTTCCACTATGATGTTATCTGTCACTAATCTATTTCAGACACCTGCTCAACTGAACACACTCAGAAAGTCACCAGCATGGGAACAGCCCTCCTACGCATCTTATCTTACACAAAAAGAGTGATAACTAAAATCGGAATATAGCCCTGTAACATTCTTTTCCTTCTTTGCACATACATTTCTTTTGAAATGGATAACAATATAATTGTTTCTTTTATTCGGAATATAAAAGAATTCCAGCTAAAACCTTCATTGGCCCACCTAGACAGATGGGGTTTTTTTAAAGAAAATATGTGAAAAGTCAGCTTCATTCTTTTAATATCTAAATAAATCAACCAAATTCTGAAAAAGACTCTCTTGAACACACAAAAAGATAGACGTTTGTGGTCTCCATTTAAAGTAGTGCACATTTTAAATCATCTGCTCTAAATAGTAGAATTTTTTTTCCCACAATCCTGACTTAGAAGCATGAAGTTTTGTAATTTTTTAAGAAAGGGCTGAATAAACAAAGAATACTAAACTCTACAGAGAACAAATCAAATATGAGCTATATGGTACAATGCCCTGGAATTCAGTGACAGCAGAAAGCCATGATTTGAATATAGTTATACTGCATATAAATTGTGTAAAAAGCATCAAAGCAGTTAATGGATTAATGTGGTACATAATAAAAAATAATTAAATCGCAGTATCAAACAGTCACTGACCTGGAAAATATAGCAGTGAAAAATACCTACATTCGCTGATAGAAACTCAAGTTCTTTATGTTATCTTCAAAGGAAAACTAGAACACCTGCCCTATGCAACACAGTCACATCCTTAAATTTTGAACAGTTCTGCAGAACAGAGCCTAACCATTACATCGAATATAACACACATACTGTCAGCAAATTGCAAAGTGAGAATTAAAATAAAAGCCAGTTTCTCCAAAGCACAGCACTTTCAACACCAAGATGTGCATACTGAACTTTCTCTCAGTGGTCGTTACTATAACATGGCGATATTATAATCACTACAAGCATGGCTACTCCTCAAATATGTCAGGATTTTGCCTCAGAATCTCACAATCATTTATAAACACCCCACCCAAAATGGAGGTCCTGTTCGTGAACTTCTTTAGTTTTAAGCTGATTTTGTACAAACTTAGCCAGTTTTGATGAACTGCATGATAGAAAGATATTGGAGGTTTTGCATGGCACGAAACTAGAATGCATGCTTACAATCAAGTACTTATTAAAAAACCCCCAAAACACTAGTCTGTACATAGATCATATTCTACCCAAATGTCAAGACACTAGATAATTCCTTTCTGCTGCCTTCCTGGTTCCAGACACCTTTAGGGAGTCAAGTGTCTGGAAGAAACGACCTATACATCTATTGGATACATTTTTCTCACTGTCTCCACAGATATTAATGTAAGATCCTATCTTATAAGATAAATAGTGAGTGATCCAGTCCATTCTCTTCTTTCTTGTAAAAACAATGTATGTATCAAACGTAAAACTACTGGAAAAGAAAAGGAAATCATTTATTAATTCACAATTATGCAGAATAATTTTTTTTTTTTTTACCATGAGCACAGTTAAGCACTGGAACAGGCTGCTCGGAGATGTTCTAGAATCTCCATTTTGGAGAAAGCCAAAATCCACTCAGAAGAACCCGCTATGGCTTATTTTTTTGAGGAAAAGGTTGGGCTTGATACCTCCAGCAGTCCCCTCCAAACTCAAATACTCTATGTTTCTCTGAAGACTACAGCAAGGACAACAGAAATATAGAAAGCAAAAAGAGCACCATGTGTTTTCCTGATTTTTAGATTAAGGTCTAACCTGAAAAAAAAAATTACGCCAGAATTCATAAACTCAGAATGCTGAGTTATTCTGATATTGTGAATTTTCCATGCTTTGATCCCACATAAATTTCCATAGAGCAGAAACTGTGAAAAAACATTGAAATCCATGACTACCTTTTAAGCATCATACACTGAAACTTTGAAAAATAGCAGAAAAGAGATTATTAAGTAAAATCAGAACTATTATTAATTAAATACAATTAGTAATTCTAGGAAAGGATGGCAGCAGCGAGCATCGAGCCTTCTAGAGTGCAATTTAAGATACAATACAGTCTAGAGGAAAATTACAATCAAATCCTCTTAAGAGGTTACAAATTCACATTACATAATCTTTGTGTAGCTAGTAAGTCAAAATAAAATCTACTGAAGTTAAAACTGTGATACTGCTAAGAAAAAGAAGAACCAGATGAAAGATGGGGAAGCTGATTTTGTTCCTTGTACAGAAATACATTCTGCAAGTAGAACTTGGAAGGGATTTATGTAGGAAACCAAATTAATTACTTTAAGCACCTGAAGCATTTGATTTAATGGGATTTTGATGCAGCTGGGAGTTTGTTCACACACATTTATGTCTTCCTTACACTTCTCCTGAAAGTTTCACATTAAACCCTATGAACCTTCACACAGCTGCTGAATACTTTAGCTTCAAACATAGGGAGCAGTTTCTGACTAATCTCTGGTTGATTTTTTATAATAAAAAATTTCAGAAAATACACATAATTTTTTGCAGTTACCCAGTAGTTCCATTGCATCATCTTCATTGTCAATGTCTTCTTCGGTTACAGATGGAGCTGTGCTTTGAGCAGAATCAAAGGAGTCCTGAGAAAGCATGGCAGCCAGCAGTTTCTTATGTTGCTGCTGTTGATGTTTTAATCCTTTGGTCTTTGGCTCCATTTTTAAGCTGTGAGGGAGGAAAGCACAACTTTCTCTTACTGGTGCTCTCTTCAAAGTATGTCACTCATTCCCTGATCATTGGATGTTCTAAAATATTTTGTGTTTTCAGTTTCTACCTAAAAATTTGATTGAATTTGGGAAATTTCCCATTGACTTTATGTGCACTAATCAAGTTTAAATAAGCTACACATATAGAAAACAGGATGTCAATTACTAATCAGTATTGCTAAGGCATTGATGCATAGCAAAAAGCTGACAACAAAGAACTGCTCCCTTGAGTGGTTTTGATACCATTACCCCACAGGATTAAGGGCCTTACATTTATAACAATTTTTCTGATTTGCTGAGTTTTGTCTCTGACCTAAATAACAGAGAACTGGAATTGCACAGAAGTTAGAAGGGTCTAAAGTAGGACTTGCTACAGTTTGCCATTTCTGATTCCTTAAAATATCAACATAAAACAGACAGAAGTCTGGTGCCCCACTTGAGGGGCACCTCATGAGTGACACCTCAGACTGTCCTTACAGTGTTGCAGGAAGGCAGAATTGTTGCAAATATATGATTTGTAGTATAATCAACAATCGTTCATTTCTCCAGCAAAGATAAACACTAATAAGACAAAGTGCACCTTGGAGATGAAGAATGGGCTTTGAGTTTAGGACATCAGGTTATGGATGGGGCCTCTGCAAGCTCTAGTTCATTTCACGCTCTAAGAGACAAGAGTATCATAATAAAAAACACTCAAATTCCTCATTATGTACATACATTATCCCTGGAGGAAGATTCCCAAGAGCCTTGCATCTTCTCAAAATTCCTCCAAGAAATTTTTCATGTAGAAAACTACTAACAGTGACTTGGAAATGAGTTTAATCCTATTTTCACGGTGTTCAAATTTCTGAAAGATGAGCTCAGTACCAGCAGGATTGCCATCAGCACTTTTCTATGGTCTCTTATCACTTATTAATACCTTGCCTTCCTTCCTTACAGCAGCAACAGAGAACAGTGCAAAACCAGTGACAAACACAATCTTTCCACTGTAGCAATCCAGAACATCAAGGGCAAAAAGGTGACCCTTCATCCATTTGAAAAGACATCACTAATACAGCTACCTCAGACTGGCCACACTGTCTTTCCCAGTCATAGTAGTGACACCTGTCCTTTCAGCTGCTCTCTTTTTTTTCCTTTTTTTGAGTTACTGGGCCACGCTTTCAAATAAACGACATGTCTGCTTCCGTTGTTCATCATCACAGGAATGCATGTTTTTCAGGAGGAAATGGTGATTCTGTCACATGACACCGATGGCACTTACTCTACCAATGATTTGTCAATGCCTAATCCCCTGGATATTTATATAGTGTTTCATATATGTAGCATTTCCTTATGTTTAGTGACAGGTAGAACAAAACATACTACCTAGGAATAATGGAACAATTACAGTTTTGACTTTCCTGTTCTTATACTTTTACTGCATATTACAATTAGTTCTAAGAGTTTGCCGGCTTATCCCATAAATCCTGATAAATAGTGATCAATAACCTATCAATTTTTATTAGAAATGTTGCTAAATAAAATTTAACAAGATAAAATTGGAAACATTGAATGGGAATTTTTCAAATTGCCCCCCTTCCATTTGCCAGGTAAAAACGTAATTTAATTATTTAAGGCTACATTAACTATGAAATACATAAAAATTCTTTACAACTGATAACTTCACTCTTTTGATAGCAAAACTTATACTCTTCCCACTGTTTTTAGATTTACGAGGCATTTGCTACATTAAAACCAAGTTATCATTACCTAGTACTTGTCTCATGCATTTGGTGGGCGGTCAATTCCAAATTCTGCTAATAGCACTTTAATTCACAGGAACACTGAATCAGACCTTGAAGCAACCACCAGTTATTAGTAAACTGCTATTAAATATTCAGATTAATCTTGATCAACTTCTAAACTTCCATATATAGTTGGCATCAATTTTAGTATCACCACTATCTTGAAGTTCTGCAACTTTATGATTCCTTTGCAAGACTGCAAACATGATTTTTATACATGCCTTACAAAAGCTGATGAAATGCTAATGAAGCAAAGAATTATCCCAGACATAAAATCAGTCAACCAAATGTAAATCCATGTGCTGCATGTAATTTAGTAGTTACTGATTTCTACTGAAAATCAGTACTCCCACTTAACGATACATATTTTTCAATAGGCCTTCAGCACTTACTGCACCTAAAAACAGAGATATCAGTATCCCATGAGTCTTTCCTGGCATAAAGTTCCCTATATTCTCCTTATTCACACACCAGGCAACCTGATTTTGTCATGTTACTCAACAAGATTCCTCAAATACTACTCTCAAAGCCATTCATCACATTTTTTAATTATAGCATTAGCTGTGAGGTTTCTCACAGCTTGCACCACCCTCTACAAAGAGAAGAATGTGCTGCTTTGAATCATCTGTTGCTCAGAACTAGACCTCTTTGCTTCCTTCTGGAAATTAGAGATGCTCATTTCTGCTCCTTTCTATTGACAGAGCGGATACAATATCCTCAATTTGCTCTGCAACATGGAACAGATCTTTATTCAGTGCCTTTACTGGACTGCTGAATAAGGAAAAAGAACCCAGGTCTGCACAATCAAGCTGTAGTGCCAGTTGCTGACTCCATTATTTTCCCAGGAACTGCACTGGAGAGACCCAGAGTCCGAGTTGTGTTGGTTCCTGTCAAAGGTCTGGCTGAGGGATTGTTAACTACACGCTGCTACTTCTTTGAAATAGCAGTACTCACAGGTACCCCCACGATAATTTAATTAAATGAACTACTCATGGATAACAAATATTCCCAAGATGTGAGGAAAGTTAATGAATGCAGTCTGTAAGAGCACATCTAGTCACACATTAGTTTCAGTGTGACAGGGAGTTGAATTCCAACATAGAAAGCACCTGGAAGAATGTGAAGTGAAGGAATACCTTAGACCTTTTCAAAGGGAAAGCAGAGAGTTTTTGCCTTCTAAAAAAAGGAAGAAAAAGGTGTCTGCTGCAGTCAAAGTACTTGTTATAACCAAGGAGAAATGCTACAAGGCTAAGGGAGAAACGTAGGTGTTTAAGCCAATTAACAGAGGCAGTGCAGAAGATTTACACTTAAAAAGAAAGACCTGAATCCCTTTTAAAGCAAGGCTGTGAGTACTTAACCTACTGTGATAAACTTATCTTTAAATCATGGAAAATGGACTCCTTGTATTATAATCTCATTCATGTAGCTGAAGCACAAACTCTTTCAGTCAAGCACAATAAATCTTCAGAAGTTATTTACTGCAAAGAACAAAATTTTCTCTTCGAGAAAGACTTGTTATTAACATCAAAAAGCTGAGATGTGAAATGAAAATGAATTTAGGAAGTCCTGTTAAAAATAACAAAGATATTGCTTCCCTTGTCTATCTCTCCTTTAAATGAGAAAATCAGATTTATCACTAAAGTGTCAAGAAGAGTAATAAATAGCTACTACCAATCCTGGAAAGAGGGAAGAGTATGAAGTATCTGAATGAAGCTACGCATCACAACATTATTACACAATGGACCCCAACCATGTCAAAATACCTAGCTTTACACATGGGAATAAATCCATAGGATTGCAAATGGGTATTAAGTTAATCATCTATAAAAGCATGAGAAGAAAAAAGTCACATATTAATGACTTCTATTTATTCTACATGTGCTCACACTATGGCATGGGTATTAAAAAGCCCTGCACTCTGCCCTCAGAAATAGAATTTTTGTAACAAAGACAGCTCTGTTTCACAAAATATACATTTTATAGGCCAGATCAAACACCCACCTTCCTCCAGGACTGCTGCTATCCTCACTGTCCCACTGCTCATTTTTATTTCTTGGTATTGGTGGCTGCAACATCTCAGCAGCCAGAGGATCTGCATCATTCTCTTCACGGCCAATCCATTCTCCAATCACACGAGGTCTGAGAAGGGGGGTGTTGAAACCTGCTGTGTCCTGAAGAGAAATAAAAATTTTTAAAAAGAAACAATGCACTGTTTGGTCTCAAACATAGATGTAAATAGAGAAAGAAAAGAAAAAAAAATTTAAAAGTACAAAACCAATACATTACATTATCATTTCAGAAGACTACAAAATACCCAGAAACAATAATGGACTAATGAAAAGTTTCCCATTAACAAAATTCCAAGAGATATTTGTGTACCCTGATGCCTCAAATGCCTCTTTTTTTTTAATTGCAACTGTAGAAAAATCACTTTTTTTTTTAATAAATGTACAGCTCTTAAAACCTTCAGTGTATCTGTTCTGCTAAGCAACATTATACATTAATTGGTATAAAAAAAACCCAACCAAAAGACTGTTGTAGATTAATAGCATCACTCTTATTTGCATTATGAATTTATGCAAAACTAATAAATACATCTGCATTTTGCATTTTAAAAATAACCCTGCTGGGCTTTACATAATGTATCTTCCTATTTTGAAAATGGTATTAACATTTGAATAAAATGCATTTCTGAAACTATTTTTAACCACTTACTGGAGGACAATAAGCTGGACAGGATTACAAAAAGCAAGCAAAATGTAACTGACATATTCAAAACAATAGCAATACCTTGCACCATCATATCAGGAATTTAGATTAAAGAAACAAGTTGTCCTTAAAATTATATGAAAAAGCATTCTGATGTAGTGAGTATCTCTGTTTTCAATTTTACTAGAATGGTTGTAGATAAAGGGTCATGTACAACAGTACAGTCAAACTAAAAAAAACATACCTGCATACCAGAAAAAAAAAAAAAGATATGAAATTATGGGATAGGAAGAATTATTTTTCTTTAATTAAACTCTTCGTAGGCTAGTAAAGACATTTCAAACACAGTGTGCCTAATTAGGAGAGATATATTCCTAACATTTAACGAGTGAAAATTATAGGAAAGCAAATCCTTGGCTGTTACCTTAGTGCCTCAATAAATATTCCTGCCATAAAAGAATGCTTTCCAAACAAAAAGCATCTGGAAAAAGTACAGCACATTGACTACATAGCCTAGAAACCATATTTTCTCTCTTTCCTAAAAACAAACCACTTTTGAAATCTCCTCCTAATTGAAACAGATATGGTTAAAAGCACTGTTTGAAGTAGAGGCCTCTACTGAAATGAAAGAAAGAAAGAAAATAAAACAAAAATAAGGCTGCAAAGTGCTTTCAGTATGAATATATTTACCCTCCTGTGGCTAGATGCTGCGATTTTGCTCAGCACAAGAACCTTTTATTTTGAGAGTCAAATGTAACCCAGGCCCTGGATCTGACTCACTCATCCTTGGTCTTTTTTTCTGCTTTCTGCAATGTGCCAGCAAGTGCTTTACCACACTCTCCACACCTCTGCCCAGAGTTGTCCACCACTTGACTAATTCACTTTCATACAATGTTTGTTTTCTGCAAGGACCACTGAAAATTGAATCTGTGGCTTCAGATGCTTTAGGATACTTAACCACTGGTGTCCATTTTTTAATGTACTTACAAATACATGTTTTGTGCATCTACTTGGAGCTGTGTCATAGCCAGGTAATGTATACTAGATGAGAGTCACCTCTGGGTACTTGACAAGTGTAACTTGTCACAGGTGTGACTACCATCATATGCTTGTCAGCTTAGAAAAAAGATTATTTCACTACCCACAATGCCTTCATTACACAAGGTGCTTTTATTAGTTTAAATATGAACCACCTGGCCCCTTACGAGGTTTATTCCTATTATTCTAGCTATTTTACCCTTCTCTTTCTCCCTAGAATACTTTCTAATAATTAATAAAAATTTTTCCTGGAACTAGTTAGTTAGAATAACTTGCAATATCAATCTTGCTAAAAGATTTCAGTCCCTTAAGTGAAAATGCAAAGCACCTAAAAATTTGCCCTTTTTTCTGTACTGTAGGTTTTTCCTGACACTATGAACTGCAAAATCAATGTATGAATAAGTAAAAAATGAATGCTATGACTGTCCTCGCTATGCTTATTTCTTTCATAGGCATTTTAGAGATTAAAGTAGCACTTTCATATACTCTACTAACAAAGATGTAATTTACATTACATAGTTGTAATGTAATGTAATGTACATGCTTTGCCTCACTTTACCACTTGCTTTCCTTTTTGACTCATGTTAGATTAGTACACCACAGTTTCAGTGACCTAATTTATTGTCCTCCTTTTAACTATATAAGCACTCAGTGAAAACACTAAATGGAGAATCAGAGACAGCTCTATTCAGAACCAGGATGTTTATTTGGCACTGTATTTCAAAGCTGCAATAAATTGAGATGAAGTATTCTGTTCTCAAACAACATTTTATAGTTTTGGTTGGGTTTTTTCATATAAACTTTAGAATCTTAATTGATTTCCAA
Organism: Corvus brachyrhynchos; assembly: GCF_000691975.1. Classification (NCBI taxonomy): domain Eukaryota; kingdom Metazoa; phylum Chordata; class Aves; order Passeriformes; family Corvidae; genus Corvus; species Corvus brachyrhynchos. Next base: position 3,293,768 of record NW_008237435.1, read on the forward strand.
TTTACATTCCCCCACAAATAGCAGAAGAGATTGACAGTGACATTAGTGTGCAGTGAAATATTTTCAGTACAGGTAGGCATTTAAATTTGCATTAAAACGAAGAGGACTATTTCATGGTGCAGCCTGAACGTCATCCACTTATCCACATCAGTGGCTACCAATTTGACACACTCAAGCTTCCTTTATGTGGAGACTAGGAAAAGAAGGGAAAGACTGAAGGACAGCTGATTCTCCTCTTCACGTTGCGCTGAGATGTGGTTGCTGGATGCAACCTCTACCCGAGACCACAACATTTGTATATCCATTTATTTACGCATCACTTAAAAAGCTCAATATTCCTATTTTCTGATATGGATTTTGAGGGAATCTCCATAGTGAGAAATACTTCGGGGTGAGAAGAAATTTGGGGGTTTTTATGACTTAAGAATAGCTATTTCTTCTATTTTATTAACTGTAACATGTTTCCATTGTAGTACACTACATATAAGAAGAAAGTATGTCCTAGACAGCATAGAAAAAAATTTTAATATTGACATTGAGGGTCCAAATCTACTATTAATTTTTAGGTCTTTGCTTGGATCTTACTCTGGATCTCTAATACTTAGGTGTCTCACATTAATATGTTTGAAGTGACTGAAAGATATCATTGGGAATTCCAGACAAATTTCACAGTGCTATGACAGGTCTCACTCTTCAATGTTTTTCTCTAGAGTTTTTTTCAGCCTAGAACTCTATGAATATCAAAGAATGGCTAACATCCTAGCTCTTCTTTGTTTACCTTAAACCCTTCACATTATGCATGGAAGTGCGCAGTTTCCTAAAAACCTTCAATAGTTTCTGTTCAGTGGCACGGAGGGTGAGTCAGTTCAGAAATCTGTATTATATTAACTCTGCATTTTAGTTTTAAAATATGTGACTGATAAGGCATCCCTTATTTTCTTTCCTTACATAGTGTACTTGCAGTGCCAGTTTCTGACTTTACATAGCTTCCATGGCCTAGAGACGGAGGCTGAATCATCACAAGAGACAGAACACCAAGCTCTGCAAGCCTGACGTAAATGAAAAAGAAGGGAATCTCTTATAATAAATCTGTTTTAATTGCATTAATTTTAGGAATTTTTTTTGCTTTTTTTGCAAGGCTACCAGTGAACTCAGAAATTTTAGAAGATAGGTCAAACTGAAAGATTCAATTTTGACTGAAAGACCGATCTTGTGTGCCATATTTTCTCTATCCCTGTCTTGCAAAAAAGCTCTAAGTACTGACAAAAAGCTAATATGAGCAGATATTTTACAAGAATCCATTTAAATGAAACACTCT
>NW_008237435.1:3295104-3312113 GCF_000691975.1 Corvus brachyrhynchos
AAAGTGATTCAGAGAAAACTGGTTTTCCAAATCCAAATGCTCGAGTAACTAAGCAACTAACTTATTAACTGGATTACTTAGAAGAGGAGTTGCATCAACCAACAATACTGATTAAGTACTCCCCTGACAAAGGAAACTAGAGGTTACCGAAGCCAGAGAGAAATAATTTTTTAAAAACAGACAATCAGAAACAAAAATAAAGAAACATATACATGCATTCTCTGGTTTTTTAAGGTTCATAATTTAAATCACAGATAAAAGAGCATAATTATGGGCTCTGTCATAGTCTTAGTTCCCCAAAATATTCATGATCATCAGGAAAATAAAGCAAGGAAGAGCATACAGAAGAGTTTTATATGTCTCTCATAACATCTACGCGATGCCGATGTTTTAACAGAATCCAATGCCAAGTTTGGCCATGCTGTTCTAGACCCAAGACATGCATCTGATGAGTTAAACTGTTAATCCAAACCAAAGATAACGTGGTTTCAAAAATTATTCAGTGCTGACACAGTTTAGATACGGAAGCTTTAGTAAGAGCATGTATTTCTGAAGAAAGAATTAAACTTGACTACATTTGGACCTGAAAAATAAACATCACCTGTGAACACATTCAGATGAAATAGAACCAAATTCTTCTGAATGTTAAAACAACTATTATCAGGTAGTCTTTGGCTGCTTTTGGCCCAAGACAAATAATACATGTAGAAACAAGACACAGGAACATTTCAGGAATTAGCTTGTGTAAGGGATCATTCCTAGGAGGCAGGATTCCATGAAATAGTCCTGGGCATGCTTAAATTCTTAACACAGACTAGACTTTACATTCATTAAAATTCTTAAAGGGTCAAACAAGAAATAGAAAGTTCACTAAGTTCACTAAGAAAGTCTCACCATGGAGATAAAAAAATCACTCTTTGTGGGGCATACCCCACAACTCTTCATCTCTAAATCTGTGCTAAAGCCTGCTAAGAAATACTGCACAAACAATGTACTCTAAAGAGTTTAATTGTTTGCGGTTTTATTTATTGTACAAACAGCTTTTGACTTCAAGAACATTCAATATAAGAACCAAATGTATATAACTTAATTCCAAGTTTTATTTAAAAAAAACCTACTACCTTCCTATTTCAAATTATAAAAAATAGAGTATATAGTAACAAAAAAACCCTAACTCTTCACTCAAGCTGGATCCTGTGGAAATTCCCCAATTATGTTCTCCATCTCAGTTTTCACACCAAATAATTAAATTCAAAAAACATTAATTTTTTTGAACAATAAGAGATCATAGTTTAAAAAAATCCAAACCAACCAGAAATTGTTTGCTAAAAGTATGTGATACCAGGATCTAGCCTAAACTGTCTTTTTCCTCTCTCAAACAGTATCTTATAGAGTTTTTTTCAACAAAAAAACCAAAAACAAATGGAGTTCTTCATAAGTATTCTTAAAGGTGAGAGTTCTAATGGAAGGACTTTCTAATTGCGTTTTACATCACTTCTGAGCCCAGTTATGGAAAGAGTAGGAAGACTTAGGCCATAGTTTGGAAATGGCAGCCACAGGTGCACTACTGCATGGTAACATTGATCAGTCTTACCTAACCGGCCTTCCTTGGAGAACGCAGTGAAGGTATTTTATATGCACTTGTGTCAGAAAGATTTGTGTCCTCATTTTACCAGCAGAAATAAAAGTTATTTAAAAACAGAAGTGTTCTGTATTAAGCATTATTCCTCTGTCTTATATACCTTTTGATCTTATTTTCCTGACAGCAATGGTTTCTGACACCAAGAACACAATGCAAGTTTCTTGGCACTAGAAGCACACTGCTGTTCACTGCTGAGAATTGGTAAGAAAAATTGGTTCTGTTTCCTTAAGTAATTAAAAAAACCTAGCTTGATTACTCCTTCAACGTAGAATTTATTACAGCTAGAACTAAAATGCATGTTAACTGTGTACAGTATCAAAAATGGCCAGAACAGAAGAGACCATTTTTGCATTCAGCAAGGAGGTAAAGACTGATCTTTATGCCTTGTGCATTCCTCAGTAAACCTGGGAAGTAAAAATAATTTCTAAATATTCTCACAAATCATATCTGGGAACGCAGAATTCAATTTCATGAATAAAAGGTATTCAAGGCTAAATGTTTCCAAAAGTACACAAAGTAATCCAACAGACTATATTAAGCAAAGATGGCGTCAAGATCAAACATATTTCCACGGTCTCATTAAGAGTCTCTTAAACTCACTGAGTTTTTTTTCCATACTAGACAGCCCATCCTGGGTCAAGCTCTTTGTATACCCACATACACTGTACTTACCCATATAGCTTTCCATACCCAAACTTCCTCTGAACCCAACAGAACTGAAGCGTGTATGCCAGGAGAGTGGCATGTGCCTTATCACAATCATGTGTCTCTTTGTACTGTTCATTAGGCATCTTTTATCAATCTTACCTTATCAAGTTCATCAGAAATAGCAATGCCTGAAAACAAAACAGATTATAAAAAAGTATTTAGAAAAACGCTTTCTATAAATGTCTTTTACTACGGCAAGTAAAAGTAAGGTTAAATCTGAAAACTGTACATCCTGTTCTCTGCATGCTGCTGTACCATACAATGTATCATATTTTTTTCCGTTAGTGAAATTGCCTGGAAACAATACACTCTTCATTTTTCTCAGCTCCAATATTATCAAAATGACTTTTCAAAAAACTATGGAAATGAAAATAGCAGATGTGCCAATGAAGTGACAACAAATTTAAGCATACTTCTATCTTCTTTCTAAAATTAAATCAGCAATATCAGATTTACCAATGGACACATTATTATGCAAATCTCACCCTGACCAGCATGCATAACACATTATGCTGCAATTAAGGGCAATATGGACATTTCTCTTCTCTCTTTCTTCACAATGAAATGTAGAAATGATCCTATAAAAATAGGTGGAACTTCAGAGAATAAAGAAAATTTCACAATAGAATACAAAACTTTTTCTAAATCCTCTGAAAAAGAACTTGTATATTTGTTCATCTTTTCTGCAGATGCCTGCCCAAGGCTTCCCTATGCCTGCTTCCATCATGTCATGTTTCAATTATTTCTATTCTGTAGCACATTAAGTACACAGAGTTGGTCTCAGAATTTTTAATTTTTTACACACATCAGTATATCACAAGGCATAATCAAGTCATCATATATATAATGCTACCATGTTGAAAATTCTGATACATTGGAAGCAAGCATCTCCTAGATTCTTATGAGGTTTAATGAGAAACATTTCCAGATTAGAACTTCAAAAACCAAAGAAAAGCTTCTCCTGGTGGAGGAAAATAAGTGGAGAAGTACCCATAAATAGGGAGAACACACATTTGAAAATTATTTTCTAATTTTTATCATGTTATCAAGACACCTTCTTTGACGGAATGCAAGAGTTGACATTGCAAAATATGTAGTACCAACTGAGTAGATAGTTACTCTTTCTAAAATCACACTAAAGAGTGTAGCCGTATAAGCTAATATATAAGCATATACATATATATAAGTCTATATGATTTGGTATAGCACAACCACATGAATTCTTTGGGGTTTTTTACTGTGCTTTTCATGATTAACTCGATTTGGCTAATTCTCACTTTAGAGGAATTCCTTACAGCAATTTCTGTTTTTAAAAGAACAAAGTGCTACGAGAACTGCAATTATAATTTAAAGACCTCATCAACATATAAGAAATATGGCATGAGTTAACAAAATATTCACAGTAATTCAATAGTACTAAAGTAGATTAAATTGAAAAAGATCTGTTTTGACTGATCCTTCTATCCCTCACTGCAATTAACCAGTTTTTAATAACTTCAGACTATTATTTAGCCCAGACACAACACTAATGCCCAAAGAGCATAATAACCTGGTTATGCACCAGACTATAAGGTGCTATGAATTTCTCCAGTTCCAAATGGACATCTTCTAGAGAGAATATAAGTGCACTCTTGAAGGTAGTAAAAACCTAATTCAAGCTTCTTTTCACCTCATCTTTGAAAACCTGATTACCATCAACCATCACATGAATGCATTTTGCATAACCAAGGTCAATCCATTCTAAAACCACATATATTCTCTCTCTAACCAGTCAAACTACGTTTTCTCAGCCATTTCCCATAATGTTAATACAGTTTATTTTGTTCTGATACAGGTTGATTCCCTTATATTAAAGGTTGGTACCCTTTTCTTCTGCTTTCACATATCTCTATGAATAGGTCTTTGTAACTTGGGAGTGGATGGAAGGGCAATTTTATCTTGTGTTGACTTACCCCTCAAAAATACGAATTTTCAAGTATGGTAAAAGAAAATGCAAAAGGTAATCCTGTCATTTCCAAAACTCTGTTCCAAAAAAATGCCAAATAATTTTTACTACCCAATCACCTACGTTGCCTATCAAAGATCAGTACTAAAAGTACAAAGTAGCAAATGGAAAAAGCAGTACATACTACTATATGCCTCACTCAAAAAGCTTTACTAACTTCTCTGATTAAATTACATAAAATTTTAAAACATCTATAGTCTAAATGAGTGTGCTTTTAGTAAAATTCTTTGTCTAAGTCCTATTGCTCTCCAGAACTTACTCTGAATTTAGAGAAGAGACTGAACTGAATAATTGAATTGACCAGAATGCCTCAGATTTCTTCTTTACTAAATTGGAAACAGTATCAAGACACTAAAACAAACTGTATTTTTTAGACAAGCATGTAGAGAATTAGCAGCTTCTGAGGACATGTTGCCAAAATAAAATTTTGCAAATTTAGAAATCTTTGATCTTTGCAATCACAGAATTAAACCTGCAAACCCTTTTTAGCTCTCTCTCTCTCTAATGTGGCATCAATAGAAAAGAAAAAGGATTCTGGGGAAGAAACTTTATAAGGAGCTTGTTACAGCAATCTTAGCACAGTGATTCTTGTGGAGGTGGTATTTACCATGTCAGTCACACAGATCTTTTTGTTACGTCTTGAGCCTCATTAATATTAACAGCATTCTTTCAGTTACTGATAACACAACTCCATTAGCAGAGGCTAGGACAAATAACCCCAAAAAACCTTGGATTGTAAAAACACTTACTTCCTTCCAAGACACTACTGCACTATAGTTAGTGTGTGCCCAACTCTTAACAATTTTCTTTGCAGTTGCCAAACTCTCAGAATATCTTGGCTGAATTTGAGAGGAGGGGGATTTGCACCCTGTGTGCAGTAGACAAAAAATCATAACAGCAACATCAATTTTTGGGCACAGATGTCAGGTGGAGCAATGTGGACTCCGGTTTTCACAAAACAACTTCTCAAAAAAATTAAAACTCTTGCCTATTTACCATAACATTAAAAAAACAACCCAACCAAAGAAACCTTAATCCCGAGTCCTGAGAACACAACTAGAGATAGTCACCGTTATTGTACAGGAGTATTTAGGATTTCTGTTAATTTCTTCACCCTTAGCAGATTCATGACTTTTCAGTAATCAAATAGGTTACTCAGTTACTTTATTTTCAAGTAATACACTGACAATTTAAAATAGTTGAATTTCTGTGAAGAAATGGTAACAATGGTTGCTATCTCCAGTTCATGTAATTACTAGTATCCAGACATCAGAATTTTTCAAAAAGAAAACCCTTTTCTCACTTCTTTGCATAGGTGACAGCAAGTAATTGATTATGCTCTCTGTATTTTCTGTAATCATTTTCATTTACTTTTTATATCTTCTAAATAGGAAAACAGCATTATAAAATCACAGAATACTAGAGGCAAAGGGAAAGCCCATTCCATGAAACTACTAAATGGCAACAACGCTTCAGTTTTAGGCAAAACATTCATAGGTATAGCCAAAATGTCCATACACTAAGAAATTTTAACCTGACAATTTAGTCGCTTCTTCAAACGGTAGCCTTTTCCATCTAAACTTAATCCTAATCACAAAAAAACTCTAACACCAGAAAAACTGACACATCTAGTTTATTCAACCTTAAATCCTATGGCTTTGTTAGAATAAAAGTTACTATGAACAACTATTTTTGACTTCCCTCAGCTTAGCGCATTTAAAGCCTGATTCTGCATGATGATGAACATAGAGAATGGAAGTTCTAAAGCTGCATCATCCTTGCCCTGCTGCAAGACACTGAGTAGCAGAAAAGAAGGGAACGGTTAAAACTGCTCACCTGCCTTTGCTGGGAGAGGTCTTCTGATGTCAAAGGTAAATCCTCCAGCAATAAAGGAGTATGCTTTACCTTTTCTCGTATAGCAGCTGTTTCTCACAGACAACGTTTGACACAGTTTTATATCATAATGCGATTGACAACTGTACAACAGACCAACCACTCTTACTAACCATTCCAACTAAAGGGGTGAGAAGTTTGCTTCCATCAGCTAAGGCTCATGGACAAGGTTTATCGTGGTAATTATTTAGGTAGCTAGCTGCCAATTTCATGTCTTTAAAAAATCCTCCCTTTTACAAGTAATTACAGGTGCTAAAATTTGATCAAGTATCACAAGTATCCAGCCCACTCAGTTGTCTGGTGAATTAGGAAGACAAATTCCTTGTTTCCACTTTAGAATGTAACAACCCTCTGTGCTGTAAGGGTGCTGAACAACGAAATAATTGGTATGAACACGCTTCCACAGTCCTTCAGAAATGCTCCACAGCCACAACTACTGCCATCTCTGATCAGCAACAAATCTGGAGAGGGGCTGCTGATGCTAGCACAGCCTCTTTCTACCGGAACACTCATTCTCTCACTAGCTTGGTTTTTGAAGAGGACTGGAAGAACAATGTACTGTCTGATTGCAAGAAAGGTTTGGCATGCTACGATTCAATGAAATATATCTAACAAACAATGTAATAACAATGTAATTTATTAGTACTTATTATACTTTAATTACTATTATCATGTTTATTTTAAGCAGATTGCCTAAAAAGTGTATCTCACGCTGTATTAGCCATTTAACTTAGATTTCTATATTTAAAATACTAAATCAGTAGTTTGTCACGCCTCTTTTAAAATTAGCATGGATTATTAAAACCATTCTTTTCCTGACTATCTTAGATTTCTCTTCCCAGTCTTCTATCCCTATGACAATCTGCAGAAGCACAATAGTAAGTATGGAGAAATAAAGACGATGATCAATACAGCACTACAGCATCTTCTTTGATGTAAGCCACCTCTCAAAACCTTTGCAACATATCTTAATAAAATAAATTCCCTTCTGAGTCTAGAACAAGTATCTTCCACATACAGGCTTTCTGCTTAGGACATTCAGCTTCAATTCTAGATTATCAAGAAATGAACTTTCGTTTTAAAGAAAACTGAACATTGTTAATAACAATTCCATGAGTCTTAAAAATGCCTATCTTTTGCATACGCACTTCTTAGCAGAAGAGTTTTATTTATCCAATACCTAATGTGTCTACACTCAGTGATAATATTTCTCTTTCAAAAACAATTTTTAGACTTTGATGTTTTCAATTCAACAGCATAAAATTAATTTTCAAAACAAAAGGCACCACACAAGTTCAGGTCTTTTTGAAAAAGACCAACTGACATCATCTACATGGACTTGTGCAGGGCACTTGACGCTGTCCTGTATGACATCCTTGTCTCTAATCTGGGGAGATACAGATTTAATGGGTGGATCATTCAGTGGATAATTGCTGGATGGCTACACTTCAAAGAACTTTGGTCAACGGCTCAAAGTGGAAACCAGTGGTGAATGGCATTCCTCGGGGGACGGTATTGGGATGGGTGCTGTTTACTGTCTTTATTAGTAACATGGATAGTGGGGTCGAGTGCACCCTCAGCAAGTCTGCTGATGACACCAAGCTGTGTGGTGCAGTTGACACTCTGGAGAGAAGGGATGCCATCCAGTGGAACCTTGACAGGCTTGAGAGTTGGGGGGCTGTGCAAACCTCATGGAAGTTCAACAAGGCCAAGTGCAAGGTCCTACACCTGCACTGGAGCACTCCCAAGCGCAAGTATGGGCTGGGCAGAGAATGGACTGAGCACAGTCCTGGGTAGAAGGACTTCTGAGTGCTGGTGGATGAGAAGCTTGATATTACCCAGCAATGTACACCTGCAGCCCAGAATGCCCAACCTCACCCTGGGCTGCATCAAAAACAGTGTAGCAAGCCGGCTGAGGGAGGTGATCTCTGTCTCTGCTCTGCTTTTGTGAGACTCCACCTGGAGTACTTTTGTCCAGCTCTAGGGCCTCCAAAAAAAGAAGCGCATGGACCTGCTGGAGCAAGTCCAGAGGAGGGTCATGAAGCTGCTCAGAGGGCTGGAGCACCTCCCCTATAAAGACAGACTGAGAGAGTTGGGGTTGTTCAGCCTGGAGAAGAGACAACTCCAGGGAGACCTTATAGCACCTTCCAGTACCTAAAAACAGGCTACAGAAAGCTGTAGAGGGACTTTTTACAAGGGCATGTAGTGATAGAACAAGGAACAATGGCTTCAAACTGAAAGAGGGTATGTTTAGATTAGATATTAGGAAGAAATTCTTTACTGTGAGGGTGGCAAAACACTGGAACAGGTTGCCCAGAGAAACTGTGGATATCCCATGCCTGGAAGTGTTCCCAGGTTAGCTGGGGCCTGGAGTAACTAGATCTAGTTACTAGATCCCCAGCTCACAGAAAGGGCTGGAACTAGATGATCTTTAAGGTCCCTTCCAATTCAAACCATTCATAATTTATGAAATGGCAAGTCATAAAAAGCCTAACTGCTGCATTATTCCTGATCAGCTTTACAGTAGCTTAAAATTCAGCAATACTTTCATATGTTAAATACACCTGGTGTTCTGGTAAGAATGAAAGTTTTGGAACTTCAGGGATATCTACCATTTTTGCTTTTATGTGTGGTCCTTAAATAATTACAGGAAGAAATAAAACAAAATGAAACAAAATAAAAATTTGTGGAGGAGATTTTTAAAGACTTACATGTTTCTAAAGGCACAATGTACATCTGAGAAGTCTAATGTGCACCCAGTCTTAAGAAAATAAAATACTACTGCTTTAATGTATGCCAGACTACCATTACTTAACTCAATATTCAAGGAAATATATATGCATTTTCCTAAACATCCAGAAGATGGCCACAGAGCTCCCAATAGCCAGTTTTCCTACCTGCCAAACAAAGCTTTCTAGATTTGGCACATGGGTTTTGACATACAAAGTTTAGACATACTACGACAACCTCAACGCAACTCTGACTAACTTGACAGAATTCATTCTCAGGATCAGTCTAGGCCAGGGAACTTCTGGATGGTTGGACTGTCAACCTCATAGTGCATATCACAGGTTCTGTAACAAACTCCAGGACAGAAACAGCATTCTTATTCTACCATTATTAATCCTGCAGCTTTGAGCACAAACACAGGAATATCATATCACGTATCAACTGTCCAGCAGTTCACTGCCCCAATGCATTCTCCAAATCTAAATTCTCACAGAAAGTTTACGTTCTTCTTATTGGTGGGACAGGCCATCTTAAATATACTTGCATTTCCCATGGCAAAACCTTGTGCCATACTGCAGCAGGCAGCATTGTATGTTCTAGTGGCTGTACCTGTTTGAACTGTGTATTGAACACAAGGAAAATTGAAATTATTTATTTCACACCATCCCTGGATTATAAAGGACATAAAGTGGTTGCTCTGGTTACACCAAACAAAGCATTCCTCCCCCAGGAAAAGAACACAAAACCCAAAAAATCTCACTCATTTCTGTGTAGGAACTTTAAAATACATTTGTCATTGACTGTCATAATAGCCTTTACCTACAGTGAGTCATTTTACCACTTTCAACATTAGACATATTTCCTCCAATAGTAACTCAGAGATTTTCTGTGAAGGCATAGTGAAATGAAACCTCAGAGTTTTTACCAATGAGGGGTGTATGCCCACGTATTATTAAGCAACTTTAAACTTTTTGTAGTGGTATTCATCTTGAAGGAGGACAGTATTCCTCCCAACACTTGGCCATATTAGAACAAGAGAAACTGTCATCTACAAGGCACCACACATCAACACCGGAGCACACTATACATCTTATAGTTACTATCTAGAAAACATGGATTTAATCCCTCCTCCTCATACTGGCTTTTAAAAAGATTAAAAAAAATTAATCCCTAGCAAAATAATCTCTGCTTTAGACTTGCAGAATTTCTATATCCAAATTTCTGAGTGGCTCCAATGAAGAATACAGGTTTCAGGATTAGGTTTAGTGACTAATGAATTATGCAAACACAGAGAAATAAAAGGCAAAGTACCCAACAAATATTATATCCCAGAAACTCTCCTAGGCCAAGGTCATTTCAGAAGAGAATAATCAAAACTACAGAACTCTTTAGGGGAAGGTGTACACTGCAGCAGGTGGGTTAAGATGGGTAGCCCACAGCATCCAGTAGCCAAGGATAGAGTCATAGCTCACATTCTGCTGCCCCACGAATGCCCCTTGTACTAAGAACTAGAAAGTTCCATATCCAAGATGACAGTCACACAAACCCCAGTTCTGCGATAGTATTAGAGAAACTTTTAGCAAGCCAAATAATGTTCCAGAAAAGGGCAAGGTTACTCAAAACAAGACTCTAGTCCTGAAAGTTAGGGTAGGTTGGATCAGAATGGCAAATACCTTCACAAAGGTGATTAAAATTTTAACGTCTGTAGGAAAAAGATACTTAAAACTAAAGTAGCAGTGATTTCCTGGCCATACAAGCCCCAGTTTATAATTGAATAGGAATAATTATGCTCATATTCATCCTGTTTCAATCTCAGAAATATCATTATTTTGTATTATTACTTCTACATCATATTAAAAATAAGTGGGTTTTATGAGCAAAGGCAGTATCAGATAACAGCTGCCATACTGAGATAAATTTATCTTCCCTAAAGGTTTGATTGAGCTTATCTAAAAATGTTGATCTCAAAATAAATCACAAGCATTGATCTCATGCAAGAATAACATAATTTTAAAGTTCAGATTGTAGAGAAGAAGGGAAAAATCCTCTACATGATGACTAGTCCTGTGGTTCAGTTAGCAGAACACATTTAAGACTAGATGATCAACTGATAACAGGGAAGTCATCTTTATAGACTCAAGTCCATTTCAGATCAACTGTATACAATTGAAAAAAAAATACTAACATGTTATGTCTTAAAACAATGCCCCTCATAAGGCAATTGACAAAAGTCTAGTTACGTGTCCTGAAGATGTGCTTTTACAGTTAAATCATCTTCACTAACAGAAATGTCTGGCTTCAATAAATGCAAGTGGCATTCAACTCAAGTTCATCTTCCATAACTGTAATGTAAATCATTAATGGTTTCCTACAGCGTAGAAGCTTCTAAATGAAACCCCATTCTAATGTGTTTTTCACAGACTGCTAAATACATTCAAGTAGTTCATGATGTATATATAAAGCTTCTCACATCCCACATACTCGCAAGTTCATCCACAAAACTGAGGACATGATTTTAGCGGTTTGTTAACATATTGTGATTTTGTTTAGAACTAGTTCTACCCTTGTAGTTATGAGATTTTTACTCTTGTTGCTTATCTTCTTCCCTGTAAAAGATAAACAGAACATATGCTTTTACGTTTTACTATTTTATATTTTTCTTAAAGAGGTAAGATCGTGCTTGCCTTTCTTAACATAAGCATAAACAACATAAACTGATTCTAACATTATGATAAATAACTGTTTGAGATACTCTGGAGGGACTTGGAGGTCTTTTATTCTTGAAGGTATTGAAGAGCCTTGACACGTGGCTCTAGGTGAGCCTGCTTGAGCAGCAGGGATGGACCAGACACCTTCCAGAGGTCCCTTCCAACTTCAACCATTCTGTGATTCTATAATTCATTATGATTTCCAGCAATATTTCCTACTAGATGGAAACCCATGGTCTCCTTATTTACTGATTGTTTATTGATTACTCCCCTTTGAAATTAAGAAACAAAAGAGGATTTTTCTCCTGTTGGTTGTACATAGATATCATTTTTTCTGGGATTCCCCGAAACTGACTTGGATTCATTATCAAATACTTTTGGTTAATGTTAACTAATTACCATTTTTTTACCTTAGAATTTCAATTGAATTCAAAGCATGATAAATTTGTTTCTTCCCCTCTGATCTGAAGAGCACACCTGGCCTGAACAAGTATTCAAACACTACTAACGAAATGTCAGTTATTTTCACTGAAAGGCTATGTGTGATTATGAAAGAGTACCTATCTCACAGCAGAAGACATTTTTTCATCAAATGCAGTTACCGTGTATAAACTGAAACCTTCAATATGCACACATTTTCAATATGCACCCTAATCCTTAACTATTCATATAAAAGATGCAAAGTTTTCATTAAGTATGCAGAGTTCCCCCCTAATTGCAGCAAGATCTCACTGATTTAGTCCTCAATTTTCCCCTGCTCAAAACTCTCATAATTCACTGGTTTCCATATCTTGTTATCTATTTTTCCATCCTCAGAAAATGGGGGAAGGACAAAGTCATATTCATTAGCAAGATCCTTAGCTATACAGATTTTAATTCTGTTTAAAGGCAAACAGGCCAGAAGGTGAAATACAAGAGCATACATTTGAAACAGGATGGAACTTTTCTTCCTTATGATTAGCAGAGGAAGAAGAATGACAACAATAAAGGTAAGAGACCTTGCAATAAAAGAAAATTAAACATGCACAAGGGAAATGAAGTATATTCCTGTAAATTGCTTTATAAACCAAAATCTTCCCTAAATAGATGATTTGATAGTTCCAAATCCACTTCCATGATATACAGCTGATTGAAGAAGCAAACAAAACCCAGTTCTCCCATGTGGGTAAGCCTCTGAAAAACGGTATACTTAAATCAGCAAGCTCCACCACGCTTAGACCATAATTACAACAGTAACCTTCTCCAGACTCTCAAAACTCCTAAGATACTTTTAACTCTGAGTATGAAGTCACTATCAGTTTCTCGGACCTACTGCAGCACAGACGTACACACTCTTGATGGCAGTTGGGAGAAAGGCTCCAAATATAAGCAAGTTCAGTTTTAATGACTAGGACTGAATACAGAAGAGACCAGACATCTAAGTGCCCAAGTCTCACCTTCCAAAGCTTACAGGCAGTTTGAATTTTGCATGAAGTGCACAAGTTTGTCTCAAAGCAGGTATTTAGACTGAAAAGTAAATGAAGCAATAGAAACTAGAATTTAATTCACAGGCTGTGTCAACTGCTTAACAGGCAACTCAAGACTCGAAACTCATGGAAACTCACTAAAAGATCCAAAGCTTATCTTTAAAATGTAAATAAATTGGATCCAGGACTTGATGGAAAATTCATTTAACTTCAAACATTTCATTTCATGTGTCACTCTTCCCTGTTAAAATACTGAAGAACAAAAGAGAGTGCTGTATAAAGCCATTGATAATATATTTTGATCATTTGTGTACTCAGCCCTCTGTTGAGCCCAGTGTCTGTCCCACAACACTTCAAAATAAGATTATTATCAAATGCAGCATTAGAGTAATGGCACACTTGTAGAACCAAAAGCACTAACTAGACAGCCCAAAACAAGCATCACGAGAGGTAGACATGGGAGCTTGTGATGGCTTTCTTAAAATTCACCACATGGGATGTTTATTTGGGTACAGCACAGAATGAGCTTCATGCACCTTATAAAGTCCTAGACCTTCTATTCATTTAAGCCCCCTATTTCCTATGTGCAATGTACATTCTATCTCTGGGAGAACAAAAAAACCCCTCATTTATTTTCAAAATTATACCTTTTCTATTTTTAGAAAAATTTCACATTTTTCATTTTGATTTTTTTATATCATGCTGACATGTAAGAAATAATAGCAAAGAATTTTTTTACTCCTTGAAATTAAATGAATATCAGAAGTACAAAACCTTGGACATATAGCTTAGAATAGAAACAAGGACATATAGCTTAGAATTAATCTGATGCAAGTGTTTAAATGATACAAAAAAAAAAAAGAAAGGTTAAAGTGCAGAGTAACTAACAACTATAAAAGAACGTAAAAAGCCATAAGAAAAGATCCTGTAAATACACTAGAAAAGGAGAACAAATTAAAATACAGAACTACTACTTCAAAGAGAAGGAAAGCAAGTAAGAGATGATACAAAGAATTCCCAGTGTTAAATACTTTCACCACTTCAGTCTTTACAAAAAAAAAATCAATTGCAGCCAGATGCTTAACAGTAGTGGTTTTAAGAGGAAAAACTACAAGACAGACAAGGGAAGCTGAGAGATATGCTGGTGATTTAGATACAGTCAAGTATCTTGTGAAATTCACTCCAGAGCATTTAACTAACTAACTGAAGAAACCTCTAATCCATTAGCAACTGTCTTTCAAGAATAGAGAGGACAGAAAAGGGCAAATACGTATCTTTCTTTGAAAAAGAAAAAGAGAAGATGTGGGGAACTACTAACCACCAAGCCTAAATCAGACAACATCAAGAATCATACACAAAACTGCTAAATAAATAATGTATCGACATCTAATGGAATAGAAAGGTGGTAAGAACAAACGGACACGAGTTCATCAAGAATGAATCGCGTCAAATTAGTCTAATTGCATTCTCAACTGGGAAACTTGCTTAGTGGATAAGAGGAAGAAGCAGATGCAAAATACTTCAGCTATAAGACTGTTTACTGTCCTAGATGACACTTCAGTGAAAAAAAATTAGTGAATTACAATCTATGTGAAAACACTGCAAGGAAGATAAACATCTGGTGGGAAAAAACAGACTTACTGAGTAGCTTTCAATAGCTGGTTGTCAGATCTGAAATGGGATCATGAAGAGGTCTGACAATAATTCCATTAATGATCTGGATGAAGAAATAGAGAGCACATTCATGGAAGTGAACTTATTATCAGGCTGCAAGTGATTTAAATCACTTGGGGGGATGGGATTCAAATTCTGTATTATCTTGACAAATGACCAGAAAGCATCAAGTACTAGCAAGAAACAGTGAAGAATGCTTCATTTGTGAAATAACTATGAAAAACAGACTCCAACAATGCTGACCAGGTACATTCACCCAGTCCAAGTGTAGGACCCAGAAGAGCTGCAGAGTTTTACACTCCAGTTATAAAACTGTGAGGAAAAGAGAGGCACAGAATGCTGCAAAATCTATTTTAGGTTTAAGGATGTACAGTTATAGATCTAGGTAAAAGTAGAACCTTCACAATATTCTGAAGGAAAGACAAAGATGTAGGTTTGAAGAGTGGATTTAGGCATTAATTATTGAACTCTCACATCTGATTGGTTTATATCTCCAGAGAGTGAATAAATAACCCCTTCTGAAATTCAAAACAATTGTTTCTGTATCTGTGCATAGAGACTTTGCTACAAGTCTCTAAAGGAGAAAAGCTTGAAAACTACACTCATATCCATCACGGTCAGGCAATAGTAAGGCTGCAAATCAGAGACACTGACCAGAGTTGGTTTAGCTCCTTACATGCAGATAGATCAATTTACTAGAAAAGTATTTCAAAAAAGCTCTGTAACTATACTACTATAATACAAGTAGGAAAATTTCTCAGAATATAATTGTGGTGATCAACCTAAAACATTTGGGAGAGTGTGATTTGGGCAAACTAGTTTTGGGTATTTGGTGCAATTTGGAAAAATGCTGAACCTCAAAATTCTTCACAAAACAAATCTTCCATTCCTCATTCAGCTCTGTCTCTGATGCCCCTATCTTAAAATTCACCAGTAAATCAAGAACTGCCAGATATAAAATTTTAAGAGAGAAGAAATAAGCATTTCTCACACAAATATCTCCCAGATCATGCCACACCTAGTTTTCATCTAGCACAGCAAAGAGTACTTGTCATCATTTCATACTTTAAAAACTGTTAGCAGTACTTGCTCCCACAAATGTATTTCAGAATTCTCTTCTACAGGAAAGACAGCAAAAGGAA
The DNA here is from genome assembly GCF_000691975.1 of Corvus brachyrhynchos. Taxonomy (NCBI): domain Eukaryota; kingdom Metazoa; phylum Chordata; class Aves; order Passeriformes; family Corvidae; genus Corvus; species Corvus brachyrhynchos. The sequence continues at coordinate 3,311,073 of NW_008237435.1, forward strand.
AAAAAAACTAAAACAGAGCAGCTATTTCTGATCATATCCAGTAAACCTCAGAGCTACTCGTTACATGAGTGTTTAAGGGATAATACATTAGGTTTATTATGAAATAACTGGATTTCATGTTTCTGAGTATTTATTTGAGATGCTTTGAAATATTTTAATTTTTTTTGAAAACTAGGAGGTCAAGGAAATGATGGATACAAAATACCTAAATATTTTTCAATAACAGGTCTGAACTCCATCAATGAGGTTAAGGTTTCACAAAGGTTTATCCTGTTTAACTGCTACCACACAAAGGAGAAACCTCCCTGCTGCATGTTCCCACCATTTTCATTAAACCAGCCTCCTCTGTTGATCTCTTTATTGTTGGGGCCCTCCCCCTGCCATGGAGCCCTGGGAGAGGGGCCCTGAGGGGACACACGGGGTTTCCCTGCCCCTGCTCAGCCTCGTTCCCCATTGGTTGTTTTGTGTTCCCCTACACGGGCAGGGACCCTCGGGTCCCGTGATTGCCTCAGTTCCTCGGCAGAGCCCCGGCCATGCGGCTGGAGAAATAAACATCTCTGAAACATCTATCAAGAATCGGTCCATATATATTTCTTTTCCACAGGCATTGTCGTCTGATACGCGTGTTGCAGTACCCCCTGTTCTGTAAAAAATGGTAGAGAATTGCGAGCAGAGCAATCCCCGATCCCTAAGGACAGCAACTGATTTGTGAGTAAACTCTGGATTTCTCTTGTTTTTGTTTTGCTATTCCATCTCTAAATTATGGAGGAACCGTGGAAAGATTCTTGGCTCTCAGAGCTGCATATGGACATTTATCTTAAAACTTGAAAAGATTCTTGAACAACGATTTGTAAATTTTAGCTTAATTCAAGCTCAAAAGGAACGGAAACACTTCCTGGCATGGTTGTTTAAGAACTTTTTCTACGTTTCTTGGGATTTAATTCCTACCAAAGACTTTTGGAAGACCGTTTGGACACAGTTAATTTCTGAGTCAAAATATATGCCGATGGGAGAATATTTTCGTGAATATTATTTAATTAC
>NW_008237435.1:3312521-3313296 GCF_000691975.1 Corvus brachyrhynchos
ACGAAAGTCACAGGAACTGTGAAATGGTACAATGTCAAAAACAACTATGGATTTATAACACGAGATGATACAGGGGAAGATCTATTCATCCACAGAACTGCCATTAAAAGGAACAACCCTAAAAATTACCTGCAAAGTGTAGGAGATGGGGAAGTTGTACAGTTTGATATAGTGCAAGGAAAGAAGGGTTTACAAGCAGCAAATGTTACTGGGCCTGGGGGTATTCCAGTCAAAGGCAGCTGTTATGCAAAAAGTTATAAACAATATCCATCTCAGCAGCTTCCCTAACCACAGCCTACTTTCCCCTTTTACCCTATACGCAATATGAACCCTTTCTTAAGTTTACCCCATCCCCAATTTATCCCTAATCAGTTTTACACCCCATGGTTTCCCTCACAAAATCATGCCTTTACCAATTGTTTCCCCAAAAATCCCTTTCCAGTGCCGAGTGGGGGATGAAGAGGGGGAGGGAAGAAATTAAACCTCTCCTGCATCAGTTTCCCCACAAAGCATGCCTGGAGAGTCCTGTCTCCCTTCTGTCAGACTTAAGATGTTCCAGAGAATCTGTTTGGACATTTAAAGACTCAGGAGGGTGGCTTGTATTGTTTTAAAACTGTTCTTGTTATGTTTATCCAGTTGTTTTCAATGTTAAGTTTTAAATCTCTTTTTGTTAAAAATAAACGGGTGAAATGTCGGTGTCCCTCCCCCCGGCCATGTAGCCCTGGGAGAGGGGCGCTGAGGGGAGCGAGACGAGGTTTCCCTCTCCCCCGGCCAG
>NW_008237435.1:3313449-3346813 GCF_000691975.1 Corvus brachyrhynchos
TATATATTTCTTTTCCACGGGCCTTGTTGTTTGATACGCATGTTGCAGTATCCCCGCTGTAATACTTTATGAGTTAATCCAGCTCACTAAGCTGGTAGAAAACTAATGTTAAAGAAAAAACCCAGCGTGGTGCAGGGGTAGTAGTTTCAGTCTCCAGGAGAGCTCCTGAATTATCTCAGACATTCTGTAAACCTTATCAACAGGAATGTAACTGCTGATGTCAATGACCTTGGTCTTCATTTAATAGAAGACCACCTTCCTGTTATATACTTCCAAATTACAATTCAGGCTGCATGGTTACATTAAAAAACTAAAATCAATCAACTTACTGCGAGACAGATTCTCAAGGGCTTTTCCAAGCTTTTTGCTCTCTTGAAGAATATGATTTAGTTCATCAAAATCATGGTTCTCCGGTTTTGTCTTCCAATCCCATTTAGGATGCTCTATTGACCTTGGCACTAAATATACACAGATATATAGATGAAGTTTAGATTTGGTACTTCAGACTCCTACAGTAGAAAAAAATCTGCACAGTGAGTTTACAAGCTCAAGTATCTTGAGTGGAAATTACTTAACTATCCTTTTATTTTAACAGCTGGAAATATTTTTTTTGGTCAATGTGAAATAAAAACATCTATGAACAAATGCATACCTAAATGATTCTTGCAACTGAATTAATTGGTAAACAGGATAAATAACACTAATAATTGCAAATAATAAAAAAACTAATGCAACAACAAAAAATATATTGAAACTATTGCACATGATGGTACTTCACTTACAACAAAATACAATTGTGTGGCCTAGGGGTCAGTAAGAAAATATGTCAAAACAAAAATGAGTAACTGGTAGTTTTGGCTTTACTAGTTATTTTATAAAGAAGAAAAAAAATATTTTAGATACAGCTTTTAAAACAATTTTTTTTTTCAAAAATCATAAAGTGTAGATAACACAGGTCATTAAAAACAGTGAAACAAAGTAAGTCTCTATCATTCATGCTGTACAGCCCCTAATCTTCATTTTGCTACTTAAACAAACTCAACCTTTGGGAAGCACAGACCTGAGCTTATAGTCTGATGTTCATTATCTATTACCAAAGCCTTTAATTTTAAAAGAACAGAATCTCATCTGCTGAGCTAAGTTTACCTACAACAAAGAGGAGTGTCTGAGATATGTAGGACGCACAACGAACAGAGCTTCGTTGAACAATGTGAACATCTTGAACAATTTGTAGAAATAACAACAAAAACAATGCTGTTTCTGAAACTGCAGTTTAACATGGTTTTTTTGCCAGTGTTCAGAAGCGAGCTGCTGCTTTTGCCATGAAATGCAATTGTTAGGTTGTCTCCAAACACAGCATTACCATGCTGAGAACTGCACATGCTGGTGTGAAGATGACGATGACTAGTCCACCTTTCCACCAGGAAGGACCAGCTGCACTTTTACCAACTGTCATTTACCAGCTGCTGACCACTCACTTAAAAATAATTCCAAAGAAAAGCCTAAAATGTCCAATATATCCTGGCCAGCTTCAAAATTTTTGTTTACTATTTTGACAGCTGCCAACTAATTTATGCTTATAAACTTCATTTTCACTACATGCTACGAAGGCAACTTACAGACTCCTACAGATTGTGCTAAAAAGGGTTTCATGGTAATTTGGAACTTCAGAGTGCTTTTATGATGGTATGGGGAAATTATGCTCAGATATCAGATCTGGTCGCTATTACAAAACGTGTTAAATAACTTGGTATTGAAATTTGCCTTATCGCTGACTCTGTGTGAATATGGAATCTGCTCCACTTTGGATCAACTTCAACTTTCCCTTGTGGAGTTAAGTCAATAGTCACTTTTCCAGGTAAAGAAATGGGACAAAGTTATGTTGAAGTCCTTCTTTCACAAAGAACATGATTCTACCTTCTGTAGACATAAACCAAGTCATCTTCAAAACAGACATCCAAAGAAACTGACAACCCAGAGTATATCCTGATCTGTAACACCCACTTAGGAACCTGGCTATTAGGGACGTTAATATATTATACTGCAATTACAGACATTCACAAAGACAGAAGACAAAAGAGACACTAAAAAAGACCTACAGAGGTAAGAATAGAAGGAAAGGGACACAAGAACCCTCAATAAGAAGAAGGGAAGAGAGGAGCAAGTTGGAGTGTCAGAGTCTTGTTCTGCTCTGTGTTCAAAAAAGACAAGTAACGTATTTCCTTCTCAGGACAATGGAAATAATGAGCTGTAGTGATTCCCAGTAAATACATAAAGGCTTTAAGGTATTAGGGTATGAGTAGTCTCTACTCAGATGAGCCGTTTGTAATTTTTGTTGATAGTTATAAATTTCAATCACTATTTTAGAATTCCCTGGCTTAAGAACTGCTAAGTCAATTAAAAGTTACAGAAATTCTTGTGTGACAAAATCTGACTCTATTCACAGACCTTATCATATACAAATTAAACAGGACAACTTCAGCATTTCTAATCCTTTTTTTCTTATTTACAGAAAACTTAGTATTTTCTCAAAACTCTTACTAAGTGTAAACAGAAATTTTTAATAAACTAGAAAAAGAATTCTATAAAGAGTTCTCTCTGTTTTCACCCACCTTTGTTTTACATTGAGATCACATGCTCCTTTGGGAGTCTTCTGCAGTCATCTTACCATCACCCTTCCATGTGCCAACACTATACAGCATCACCCACTAGCAGTACAACAGACTTTTTCTTTCCATACACTGAACTTACCATACCAAAAAAAATTGTCACAGTACCACCAAAATAAAAACAGGCAACAATTTAATATAGTAAAACCATATAAAAAGAGGACCAAACCTTGGAACTTCCAGGTTGCAGAAAATTTCCACAAGTACCATGTCAGTTTGAAACAAAACACATTTTTCAAAATAAAAAACAACAGAATTTTTGAGAAACCATATGATTTTGAAGCAAAATTTGTCACGGGAGAGAAACTGGATGAAATAAATGTAAGTTCTACTTTACAGCTGTGGAGCTTCCAGGATCAGCAACTACCAAGTACGTGGAACAACTCGCATCAGGAAAAAAGAGTATCAAGACTCTTGCTCTTGAAAAGTAGGGACACTTGCTCAAGACAGTGACCTGGTTACTAATTTCAGAGAAATGTCTCACAAACACAGGAATCTTAGACTGCATCTCCCTAGAGAGATAGTGGGAAATCAGTCAAAACCATGGCGGAAATTTGCTTTGCATGCTAGTGTACAATCAGCTGTGTTTTACTGAACCATTTTGTACTTCAGTGAAAAGGTACCAAAATAGGTATGCTGTCATGAAATATTTCTAAGTTTCAATACAAATTGTTTCAACAATGATTTGGCTCATTCTGAGGAATCAAAACAGAGGGGGAAGTTAAACAGAATTAGAACTTACTGAAATTTTTACTACTTCCAGAGTAGACACAGCTCTTCCTGCTTACCTAGTCTTTTGAACAATGAATGGATATTAAAACAACATCTATTTACTTGCATCATGTGCCATGTGTTTGTCCTTTCAAGTTCATTTTCTACTTGCTTACAGATTTTTTCAAAATATAAACTTGTATCTTCTCAGCTGTAGGATCAATAAGCACTGGTAATTTTCAAACGAATGGCTTTGTTGGAAGCATTCAGAACTGTACAAATACCATATGACCCTTCTTTAGAATCTCCTCAAATACATGATCCTCCTCAGTATGCATGAAGTCTCATAAATCGTTTACGTGCACGTGTCACTACACACTTAGCAAAATCCTTTCATTATACTCTGACCTTCACCTTTCTTTATTACACTCACTCATTCCACAAAATCATATCAGTAATTTCAAATCCCTCATCACATTACCTACCTCAACCTCATCTTTGTTATTTGAGAGATTTATGTAACACTTCCTCTTGATATTATTTGGCTACAATTCAGAAGATTTATTACATCTACATTGTAGCATTTGTATGGAAAGAGGTAGAGTTACCCTTTATGGAGCTGAGATTTCACCATCTCATCTTAGGAGACTGGACAGACACACTTGCCAGTATTTCTGATTTGCTGGTGGTGTGCTCTGGCCACAAATGCCCATTAGATTAATTCACAATTGTGTTATGAATTCTGCCACAAATCAGCACACCTTTATTTTCTGCTGGATGATGGTACAAGATCAGTACTGGTTTCATCTACCCAATACATGATCTACACACAGAATCAGACCAGTTGCTCATTAAATCCTACATTTCATTAATACATTGTATGACCATCTTACATATCAAAGAACAAAAATATGTATCATTTAATCGAGCATAATATTACTCATGCATTTACATCTTGTAATAGCATTCAGATTAAAGTTCTTTCATAATAAATCCAAACTGGATTACACAGTATCTGGATACTAAAAAGCTAAGAGAATGTTGGCTTACAGCCCAAGACTGACCGAGAGTAGCTAGAAGTACACAACATCGTACTTGGAAATGGGATGTGGTGAGAATGCTGAACTGAAGCAGCATGGAATGATAATCTGTGATCTGGTTTAACATAGAGGTGGTGAAGAGATCAACCTATTTTGCCTAGAAGTAGCTAGCTGGGAAGCAAGAAGTCTGTTTTACAAACAATTTTGAAACTTTCAAATTTTTTTTTCTTCAAATACAGAATGTGATCATTTAAACATTTCATTTACATACACACAGCCACCCCTGGCTCCAAGCTTCTTCCTTGCCAGACAACAGCAGCAGCTTCTGCTTAATTCTGGTTTTGCACACACCAAACAGGTGGTTAGATGGCTTAGATATTAACACTTCTTGTTTGTGTGTTTCAGGTGCACCTGAGATCATAACAGGAAGGAGAAGGGAGTGGAGGTATCTTTCCAGTAAAAAAGTTGAAAGCTTAAGGAAGAGAAATTTGTGCAGGAATAACATGCACACTGTAGTCAACGTCACTCTACTGAAGGAAAAAAACATTCCCTAATTAAATAAATCGAATACCCTCATATTTCCAAAGATTCCTATGAAATTACAAGTTCAGGATCATTTGAACAAGACAGTCACAAGACAAAAACTCTGAAACAGATCATACAGCTGATAGACTCCATTAAGTTTTGGGTTGTTTTGGCAGTCGGGGGCAGGGAGCTTTTTAGATTCTTGGGTGTGGGTTTGCTCTTTCCTTTTAAACACAAATCTGAGAATAAATCTTTAGGCCTCAGCAGGTCCAAAACTTTCTGTTTCTCAGATGAGTCCTTGCTACCTCTTTGGAGATGCTTTGGAAAAAAAAAGTACAATGACGTAGAAGCTGAAGACACAAAACAGATGGAATATGGTGTGCACATTTGGATAGAGTAATAAATGCCTTTAAACATGCTTGCTTGCTGATCTGTGTAGCTGAAGGAGCACATGGTACCTGCTGATTTTGCCATAAACAAGAAAGAAAGAAATGTCAAAAGAGCATTGATATTAATCTATTTGGCAGAAAATAAGGGAAGCAAGATACGGCAAAAAGGCACATGTCTGAAACCAACCTCTGTGATAGTAACTAAAACAAAATGTAGTTCAAATACACAAAGTATTTTCAAAAAGTTGCAGACACAACTAATTGCAGGTGTAAGTAATGAAAACAATAAGATTAATTAAGGTTTAAATCAGTGTCATGGAAAAAAAAAATGGAAGTGCATAAACTGCAAAGCATGGGAGCAGAGGATAATTAGGCTGGAAAGGACCTCTAGAAGTCTTCTAGCCCAGTCTGCTGCCCTAGACTGGTCCATTCAGGGCAGGTTGCTCAGACTATTCAGTTCAGTTTTGTGTATACCCAATGATGGCAATTTCACAGCCTCTATGGACAACCTGTTCCAGTGTTTGACTACCCTTGCAGTATCATTTTTGTTTCCTCTTGCCCTTTCACAAAACACTCTTGAGAAGAATCTATGTCTTCTCTACCATCCTCCAGCATACTAGTTGATGGTAACAATGAAATCTCCCCTGAGCTTTCATTTCTTCAGTATGACCAAACCAATTTCCTTCAGCTTTTCCTTGTCCATCACATGCTCCAACCCTGTCATCATCTTGGTGGACATCCACAGGACTTGCTCCAATACATCACTATGTCTCATGATGTGCTCCAGATGCAATCTCAAAAACAAACACTGCTGGCTCTACTCTTGCTACTGCAGCCTGGTATGTAGGTCCCCTTCAGCACCACATGAGCACACAGCCACAGCTGCTTCATATTCTGAGTCCTTGTCCATTAGCATCTCACATCTCTTTCTGCAAAGCTACTTTCCAGACACACATATCCCATTGTCCTGGGATGACTGTATGATACTGTATTCCCTATCATCTGCCCTATGCCAAACATCAATCCTGTGCCTTTCTGTGTCTTTAAGCTGGGTCCAAGAGAAAGGGAGAAAAAAAAAAAAAACTGGGACACCCTGTTTACACTATTGCTCAGGGTTATTCCATCCAAGATGCAGGATTTTGCATTTGCCCGTGTTGAACTTCAAGAGGTTCCTCAGCCCATTTCTCGGTCCTCTCCCTCTGAACAGCAGTCCTGCTACCCAGAATACCAACCACTTCCCACAATTTGGTCTCACCTACAAACCTAAGAGAAATTCTATCCCATCATCCAGGGCATTAGGAAATTCTTTTAAACGGCATTGATGTCAGTACCAGTCCCTTGAGCATGCCATTAAAGATAGACTTTTCAACTGGATTTGCATTGCTAGTCACAATCCCTTGAATCCACCAGCTGAGTTAACTTTCCATACATCTTCTTGTCCACTTATTCAGTCCATATCTTATCAACTCAGTTATAAGGATACTATGAGAAGCTGACCAAGGTATCTTTGCTGAAGTCATGGTATGAAACCTTCATTGTTGTTTCTCTAGTTACAGAGCCAGTTATTTCACCTAAGAGGGCAACTGTGTTGATCTGATCAGACATATATGATCTCATAAATCCATGTTTGATGTTCCAAATCACATTTTCCTCCTTGTGACTAGGAACACCTTCCAGGAAAGTTTGCTCAATAGTCTGTGCGGAGGATGAGGTTAGGCTGATCAGATTGCCCTTCCTCAAAATCAATGAGATATTTGCATTTTTCTAATCATCAGGAACATCCCACAATCCTTATGACCTTTCAATGATGACAGAATGGCCTTGCAATGATATTAGTCTCCTCTTTTAGAACACTTAGAATCAATCCCATGTAGTGCCATGTATTTATGAATGTCCAGTTGCATTAAGCATATCCTAATTCTACCTCCTTTGTAGGCAAAGCTGCACTCCCACACACTGCTTCTAGACCTGGGAACTTGGGTAGCTTAAGAATAGTCTTACCAGCTGAAGAGTATTATTAAGTGTCCTTCAGTCTACAAGGACAGATCCTTGACCCCAGTCTTACTATGGATGTATAAAATATTTCCTTGTTTGACATGAGACCTGGTAGCTTCGAATGCCCAGCCTCCTCTTTGTCCCTCTAATGGGACAAGCTAAGGACCAACAAGCACGAAACTTGTAGCAGGCACACAAGTGAGGGGAGTGACGTGATGTCACCCTCTTATCTGGGATAACGACACAGAACTCTAGATCTTTGAGAGATGGCATGAAAGTTATTTGATGCATACCACAAAGTATGAAGAGCAAGCACAGGGCAGAAGAAAGGAACACAGTATGATGAGAGGGACAGCTCACAATACCTTTGGCCACTGTTTCTGACAGTGGATCTCCATAAATTCCTGTTATCCAGCAAATCTGTTCGATTAGACACACATTATGGGTGACTACGAGCATTTATTTGAATGTTGCTATTTATTATTGAAAAGAAATTAAAATCCACATGCTTCTTTTGAACAGACTTAAAAATTCATGTGCCATTTTGAGAGGTACAGTGGAATTGATGATAAAATTTCAGGTTTTTTGAAGCAGGGAATGTGATTCATGAAGAAGAAACAGAGACCAATGCTCCATTTCTAGAAAAAAAAATCCTGAGAAAATCCTGTACAATGGGACACAGCTACCTGTAACAGCTATTTTTGTTGCAGTTATTTATTTTCAGTAAAAAATGTTTCATAACCACACAAGACTGTTAATCACCCAAAAGCACAGTTTTTCTATTGCATAAATTTATCATGATTTATTTTACCCATTGCTGTGTGGTACTTTGACTTAGTGAGGTCACTGGGTAATTTTCCTTTGACTTCTTTGAAGTCTAGGCTTTCCCATCTTGCTTTTAGAGGAAAGAAAACAAACTTTGTATTGCAGCATACTATATCTCTGTTCTCATCTGGTACACTCAGAGTTATTACAAAGACTTGGCTATTAGAAAAATTTCAAAAAGCTACAAGAGTCAACAGAAGAAAATATCGTTTTTCAATTTATTTTGGAGAAAAATCTTGTACAAACCAATCTGTGTGTAACTATATTTTTATATGTATACATATTGTAGATATATTTATTTGGGAAAAAACCAACATTAAGAATCAATCTTAAAAATTAGATTTCTTCAATAGCCAGTACACGGGAAGCACTATATTTCATTAAGGCTTGTTGTCTCCATTTTCACTAATTTTTTACAGACAATATTCTCTTCAGCCGCTCTGTTTCTATTCTGCCTTTTCTTTCAGTGTACATTTAGATTCCTTCAGCAACTCTCAGAACAGTATACCTGTTCTTCTGACACTACTCCCATACCTGGAACAGTATCTGTTCATAATTCAGAGTTTTGCATTGCCTGACCCACAGAAAAAAAACTATTAGGACCAATATCAACAGAACAGATTTTACAAAATGGCAATGCAAACTAACACATCAAACCATGATCAGTATCCGAACATAAAACAGTGCATGACACTCAGATATAAGTCTATTTTTTAATCCATCTATCCAGAATTCTTTTCTATCTACAGATGACAACATAGGGCATTATAAAATACTCATAATTCAAGTGAGATTAAGGCAAGAATCAAACTCTTCTAACATATATATATATAGGCATTTCATCTGCTCACAGTTTGCTTTCCATTTTAAACCTAATTCAAAAGAAAAACATGCTATAGGTTGGAAAGCATGCACAAATTATTAATGTAGTGAAGCTTTCTTACATGACTTGGACTCCGGTGATGGTGGAGAAATGTTGGACACAGCAAGGTCGCTCTTTGACTTTTTAGGCTTTTTTGCATTTACCTGCCAAGGCTTATCATAACTTCTAAAATCTCTTCTTGTTCCTTTATTTTCTGTTAAAAGAATCAAATTAGATAATTATAACATTTGTAGAGTCATTTTTCAAAGACTTAACAAATAATTAATCAAAAAAACCCCAAGGTATATCAATCCAAATTGAAGACAGCACTTTTTTTTCTCCTATTTCTGATTTCTTTTATATTTAATATATTTATTCCACCTCTTAAATATTAAAACTTATAAATTAATAGGTTTTTCATCAAAAACAAGTCTATTTTTTGTTATGAAAAAGTCTTTAATGCCAATGTTATGTACATGTTTTACTGCCTATGTTAAAACTGAGTATTTGATATAAATGGTTGATTTGTCAGTAAATTAATATTTTGACTATCAGCAACTATTTAAGATCTACTATAGTCTGAGACAGATCATTAGTCAACTTTTAAACACAAAACTAATATTGTAATAGCAGCTTGTACCAGAATATGAAAACCAAGACTTCTACTTTACAATCAGAGCAGATACTATTTCAGAATATTATTTTAATGCTTCTGAAGATTTACAATCATAAATTATTCACACTGGAATTCATGAAGTAGCATAGCATCTCCTATTAAAAGTTGGGATGATAAGTATATAAAAATGTGTATTATTAAAGAGAATACCTCAATAGAGGTTAATCTCCGGCACAAATACACCATGGGAGGGAAAAGGAAAACAAAGAAAGAGGACAGCAAGGGAACCTCTCTCATTGAGACTGGAAGTGTTTCCATTCTGTAACTCTGCTCCATACTTACATGATATGCACATAGATCAAGCTGACAGACAGCAATCTATATTAAATTCAGTATCTGCTGGACAAACAGGATATATTCTGCATGCTCAAAACCACAGAGCAGTACCTGTTCAGTAGGTACATGCGCATCCAGGAAATCATGGACGTAAGTGTGGGAAGATCATACTGGAGACCAGCCCTTTCCAGCACACAGAACATACCTGATGTTTCACTCTCTGCCCACAGGGCAGCAGAGCCAGACAATGTTCTCTGAAGCTGACTGCGGTTCCCCTGCTTGGACTGAAGATGATCAATTAGAAATGGGATTGGCTGGTCAGGTGTCTCTGTTATCAGCTTGGTCATCAACTCCTTTAGAAAATTAAACCAAAACATAAAATTAGTGAGATATTGCACCTAAACTAATCTTGTATTTACCAAAACTAAATGAGCATTTATAAAGGAAAGGTCTGTTTTCAAATTTGAAGAAAACAGCTGGAACATCCTCGAACTACTGCTAGCTTTGCCCCATTAAATGCTCGTATCTGAAGTGTTCCCAGCCTGTACAGTCTCTTATCCACTGGAACATAGCTTAAAAAACCCAATCCCTGCTACCTGTTTGGATTTACCCCAAACAATAAGAATACTATCCATTTAACCATTCAGAACCAGCATGTCTTCAGAGCGGCAAGTAGCTCTTCTCTGACCAATACGTCCAAGTTTCTTCTCATTGGAAACTGTGAATTTTGTCATCTCATCCAGACATGGAACAATTGTCTGGTTAGAACATGCATTCATATCTGAGAACTCCAAGGTCTGATCAAACAGGTAGACAGTTTTTAAACCAAGTCCTCAAAAATACTATAGTATAGAAATAAGCAAATATTTTATTACACTTTTGGAGACACAGATACAAAGCCAATGTCAACAGCAAAGCATCTTCTATGCCATACATTGATACTATCCAACTGCTGTTCTACACCTTAGCTGTGCAGGACTGCAGAAAAAAAACCACTCTCCATTATTGCTGCTGGGGTTCTTCCTGGCTTCCTAAGCATAAAACACATTAGGAATCCAGAAAGAAGCTGTGGCTCTGCTTTGCACATGTGCTCTGAGAGGAAATGAATGACTCAGGGCAGGTGAGGTGACCCTGAAACCCATGTAATTCTACAAGAAATCTGTGGCTGCTGCTGCTGCAAAATGAAAAAGCTCCACAGAAGCAAAAAATTACAGGAATGTACAACAAAATGAGAACAAAACCAAAACAAACAAGCAAAAAACATACACACACAAAAAACAAAACCAAAACAACTAAGCTAAGTTACTCAGAGCATATATTTTCTCTTCACCTAGAGCCAAGCATAAATATTAACATAACTTACACACACTTAAGTCTACCTGCTCTTCATCTTTTCCACACATTTTCATTTAACAAAAAATTTTTCAAATGCCAGTAGTTACTTAGCATTACCATCAGTAAAGTGTGTTGGGAAAAGATACTTCAGAGGAAGTATACCAAATAGCAGTAAACATTAATAACTGCACACAGAATTACTAAGGCACAGCAGGTTATCTTTGTCCACACAAAGGAAAAAATATGCCCAATCTCATGTCTTGTGAATACACAATCTGCTGTGATATGATTTTTGATACTTACCCACAGTGAAACGAAAAACCCCGGGTGTCTTTGCTTTTGAACTGGAAATCCACAGGGATAAATTAATCTACTTACTAATCTTAGAATTTTTGAAGCTATGAAGTGTAACTTCATCTAGACTGCCTCTCACCAAGGTAGGAGAAACCCTCCAATACACAACACAGGAAAAAATTCAGAAATTGGAGTAATTCATATTTTAGTTGCTTGGCAACCCTAACAGCAAACCTTTCTTCTTTTCCCTGCCAAAATGCAGAATTAGTGACAATGGAAGGATGTAATCTAGTGCTTGTAATGGACCACAATTGCTGTAGTAATTCCACTGCAGAGGATTCTATTACCAAAGGAAAAGCGCCAATCTGTAACAGCTGACTTGTAATTTAAATAATTTCTCAGAATCATGGTTTGAAAATTATTTTTGTCTTAGATTAATAATACATTGCAAAATTAACATAGTATTAAAAAAGGTAATACAGGAAAATCAAAAATTTTAAAATGCCTACGTATCAATGTAAGACAAATGTTACTTGATTGTTGCCATCACTGACTTGCTTGCAACAGGAAGAATGGTTTTTAGGTAACAGAAACACATCTAATAAAATAAAACTGATTAAAGGATTCTTAATCTCTTTTGAGATGTATCAAAAACCTAAAGATCAAGGTGATGTGAAATTAGATCCCATTAAAAAGGACCACTTTTTGTACCTACTGTTATACCGATAAAACCAGAGTGATACAAAGATCTGTGCTGTCCCAGAGAATAATCAGTTTTATTCAGTGACAGCAGTTAGAAAATTTTAAAGAACTGTAGATAGAGGCTATTTTTATCTGGAATAAAAAATGTGTTGTACCAATCCTGTACACCTAAAGTAAAAAAAAAAGAAAAAAAATATAACATTGCTGAAATCCTCAGAAACTGAAGAGTATGAAGTTCAGGAATAAATCTACTTATTTGTGTAATAAGCCTCAAACTAATTTGCCTCAAGCACTCTCAAAAATGTATTAAAAGTAAATGCAACTTAAAATAGACACAAAGACAACTCAGGTTACAAAATCTGCCATTTAAGGAAGACATAGGTCTTTACTACAAATATTCTACTGCAAAAGGGGGGAAAAGAAACTCTGAGGAATCTGCTTCTCAAGCTGCTTCAAGCAAGGTTTGGAAGCAGTTTCCAATTTACCATTTTCCATGGAGTTCCTGAACTCCGGACAATGTGCAGAGAACACCTCCACTCCAATAACAATAGCTTCAGACAATGGGTAAATTCACACTCACATACTGGAGGTGTTATCTCTCTTCCATATCCTTCTGCCTTACACACTGTCAGACATCCCAGAAATGGGATCACAGCTCCATAAACCTCACTGCCTTTGCCCTTCTACCACCAGTTTCTGCCACCCAGTTCATCAAGGGACCCAACTCCATCTGCTCAGCTCTCAACCTGTGCTCTTCAAGCTCACATTTCCTTTGAGACTTTTGTCATCCCCAGCAAATTGGCAATTACATGGAAATACGTTAGCTGCCTGCATTCAGTTGCTTGGCTATGCCATGAGGTGGAAGGGTTGGAGGGGCAAGAAAAACAAAAATAAAGCCAAACCCAAGTCACGCAATGAAAAAAAAAAAACCAAAAAGCTTCATGCCAACCTTAACTGTACATAGTGAGCACTCACCTAATTTTTAAAGTAAAAACCTATATTTTTCTGAAGGTGAAAAGATGTTACAGATTAGGAATGTCAACTAAAGGGTATTCTCATTCTAGCACCATTCTCTAGCAAAACTAACAAACTTCTGATTAAATCATTGAAAGCTTATTTGATGATCTCATCTGTTGCTCGGGTGACATCTTAGTAGGAATAACATACTACATGGCACTCTAAATAAACTTTCACACATTTGAAATGTTTCAAAAAAAGATGACAAAAGTGAATGCATTAAATAAGAAAAACTAAAGCGTACAAGGTACAAAAATAAAACTCCTTTTTGGTTAGCAGCAGTCTGATCTGACTCACAATGTGCTAAGTAGGCAAGGTTTCACAAGAAAAAGAAAAGGCAAAAGACCAACTAGTCTCACTGAAGACGCCTCTGCATTAACAGCAGAACAAAAATGGCATAAGATCACTGAAACTGAGATTCATTTTTTCATTAACAAATCATCAGATAAGTTTCAACTCTTCATGAAAACAGAAATGCAAGACACTTAAAAACAAATCTCTTAAAAATATTAATTATACTTTTCATATTTCTAGCTCAAAATTCTAATTTTTCTACAATTCAAATAAGGAAAGTTTGTTGTTCTGTGCACAAGGTGCCTTATAAAAACAAATAAAAAGCCATTGCAGATTGGGTCTCCATGCTGCCAAATGAACTGTTCACTACCCATAATCTCTCTCCTCCTATCTTCTTTCCACTGTTATGTCTTCCTTTCACTCTACATCCTTTTATCTTTTCTATCACTGGACTCCACGCAGTCTCTTCCTCCCAGCTGTGTACCAAGTGAAGAAGCTGTTCAGAAGTCAGTAATTATGAATTCCCTGTGCACCCTCGAGACACAGTGGAGCACAGAAAAGGGGCCAAAGGAAACTTCCATGGTTACTCCAGACTAGAGCACTCGGGTGAATACATCAGTTTCTGCTGCTTCCCAATTATATTGCCCCAAATTAGGCTCTGCATTGTCTGAAGGCAGAATGAGAAAGAACAGCAAGGTGATACAAGCTCTTTCAGCTAACTGCTTCAAGGATTTTACCTTGCACTGTGCAAACCAGTTCTTCTTTCTTCTGTAAAGGTATCTTCATATGCTCCTACATTCACTAGTTTTATTGAACTATGTTACATAGAGTTTAAAAAAAAAAACATGTAAAAGTTGATTTGCAGATATTTCCAAGAGAGATCCATGCACATGTTAACGAGGCTGCAAAAGATCTTGGGAAAAAACACCAGGTTTAAAGGAGTGGTTTAATATATGAATTATTTATAAAGAATATACAGAATCTATAAATAATAATTTATAAATAACTCTTTATCTCTTTCACTACTGTGCTATCCTGAGGTCCTCTATCAGTTATTCAGTGAAGGCTCAAATTTTAATTTCCTTGTAACTAACTGTCCATGCATTTAATACAAATGAAACAGTCTTCACAGTCTATTAATCATAGACCCAATTACAAGAAAGTCCTAATTAGCCCTGTCTAAATGTACCTATCAGGTTATTAAGTTAATTAAGAGACATTCTATCTTGCCCTGTAATTGGTAATGGTAACTACACAACAATCACATTTTAACTGTACAGACTTTTATAGACTATGGCACAGTGTGCACAGATTCTGGCTGTGTTACACTCTTTTTTCCAGGGTTTAAATTAGAAGTTTAAATACAATTAAATACAGCAAGTCATCACAGTGATGTCAGTGGTGACTTTGTCAATAAAGAAGTCATGAGGGGCAAGAGGTCTCGCAGCTGAGCAGCCAGAGTATGCCCACTTAAAATAAGAAGAATTGCTCTCCTGGCTCCACTGACTTATTGGAGATATATGCATTGACTACAATGAAGCGTGGACACTTACAGACAGACATCTAAATTTAAACTGGCTAACCCCTTCATACAGGCTGTAAGTGGACAAAGAAGATATAGACTTGTGGAAGGACAGTAGGTTTAAGAAACTTTTTAATGACTGACACTTTTCTGTTAGAATTCCTTTCTGATTACTGCAGTAACAAAGCAAGGAAACAAAAAGAAATAAATTTTTTAAAGTGTATTTTAACATTATTCTTACTGCCTAAATTAAGAGTCTGTAATTCTTAAATGAGAGCACAAAGGTAAATATCACTGCTTCTACCAAAAATACCAGCATCCCTCTTCTGGAAAATAGCCAGGATTTAAATATTCTTGAGCAATTTTTAATTGAAAGTAGTAAAATCACATTATAAACTATGAACAAAATGGACTTCAACATATTTTAAGTGTTCATGATATGATCACCACATCTCCCTATAAAATAAATTACTCAACCCTAAGCAAATTTCCACATAAATACAAGCAACATGCCTGTACCATACTATTTGCTTTAAACTAACCATGGTAGAGTAACAGTTGAGAACAAATAGTAGTCCTATTCAGCTTGCTTGTCAAAATATTCAGACTTTTACCTGGAATTGACTAAAAAATCTTCAACCTACACTTTCTTTTCTTCAAAACCTCACTGATGCCATTTCAGACAGCTGATCAGCTAAATCTAATATCACATGATTGTAGTACACAGCATGGGAACACAACCCAGAGAAATTACTTTGGACGTAGGAATAAAATGAAAATGCAAAGCTGATATGGTAGCTCTGATGCTTTGGGGCAAACAAAATTCCCCAAAAGGCGGCACTGCCGGGGGAATCTAAGGTATGGGACTAGTGGCACAGGTAACATTTCACAGAATGAGAATAACAGGAGGAATTCTGAAAACAAACATCATTGAATAGCTGTCTTTTAAGTGTTCATCTACTAAACATCTGTACCAATTCAATAAGAGAAGACCAATTTTGGGGGCTATGTTACTAACCATTTTTTTAGGGGGACTCTGGAGAGCAGAACGGAAACAGCAGACTCGTCCCACTACAAACCCGTTGCAGATCATAATATCAGTTTCCTGACTCGGATGAACTAGGCCTATCTGAAATCGAACTCATGTATATAATACTTAATAAAATATGCATCACTGATCTTATTTGGGAATGGATGGGGTCTGGTGGACAATTCCAAAGTTTCACTTAGCAAGTTCATGACATTCTATCAAACTCCACTACACACATATCTATATGCAATATCTATCTGAACCTCTTGCTGCATTTTTTCACTTATTAATCCTTTGAGGTTTTTTCCTCTCTTAATCTTAGCATTTCAAATATCATTGTCCCAAATCTATTTTACCACTCCCAAGTTCACAAAATAGCTTCAATCCTTTAATCTGTGGCTTTACTGAAATATTTCCTTTCTCCCATTCAAGCATTCCAAGAATGCTGTCAAAAGAGAAGTCACTGCTACTAGGTTACTCTAAAACATTCACTAATTCTCAGTAGAAGAAGAAAAGATTAACATGCTCTCAGATATGCCAATCATGGCAAGAGTTATCAAATTTTCTCTCATAGGTTAGTTTTCAAATCACAAAGATTTCCTATGATATAATTTCTGCAATCCTGTATCTCTGCACAACACTCACACTTGTGGAATTATGCCTACCATATCACTATCTGAACTCACCAAGTATTTATCAAATAAGGGTAGTTCGTGCTATTGCAGAAACACTGTAAGGTTTCCCTGAAGCGTAATTCAGAAGCCTTCCTCAGTTTCCATCCATTCTATCAACCCCTGGAAATTCTGCCCTCAAGGCATGCACTTCACAGTTCAGCCAAAGTAAATGAAAACTGCTGGTTTTCTGAAAGGTCTGTAGGATTTACATCAAAAGGAATACTCATAGATAAAGACTAGGAAAGACTATTACAACCTGGACTTAAATTACAGCCATAAAACAACACTGACTGCACATCACTGCCTTACCTAAAAGCTAACTCAACAGGCTGCAGCTGATCTTTCTCTGATCAGCTGAAGTAATCTTATTTCAATTTCAAGGTCTAAGTTGAAATCACTTGTTCCACCATGTGCAGTGATTCATTACTGCAACTGTTAAAAAAAAATCTCATCATATTTCCAGTTTAAGCTTCAGTGACTTAGCTTCAACCTGTCTGACACGATTTTTTTGAGGAAGGGTAATGCTAGGAACTAAAGTAGCAGGCATTTTTGTGGCTACCTCTGGTAGGCTGACCCCAACCAGCAGATAAACACACACCAGCCACTTATTCATTTCCACCCCCAGAGTGGGATGGGGAAGAAAATCAAAAGAGCAAAACCAAGAAAACTTCATGGGTCAAGATAAAGACAGCTTAATAACCACAGGAAAGAGAGAAAAAAACCCAACCAAAATCAAAGAACGAGTACCAAGGCAATCACTCACCATCTCCCACTGCCTTGCCAGTCCCCAAGCAACAGTTACTTCAGAAAATTTACTTCCCAGGTTTAATTGCTGAGCATGACATTATATGGCAAGGAATACCTCTTTGCCCAGGTTGAGTCAGTTGTTCCAGTTGTGTCCCCTCCCAGCCGTCCCCACCCCAGGCCTGCTTTCTGGTAGACAGAGAGAAGAACAGAGAAAGCCTTGAACCTGTGCAATCACTGCCCAGCAATAGCTAAAAGACTGGTGTACTAACACTGTTTCAGTCACAAATTTGAAATACACCAACATACAGGCTTGCTCTGAAGAAAATCCAGTCCCAGTACAGTACCACTATAGAAATAGTTATTAAGGGTTTATGAGTGCTGGTCAGGAGAAGGCCATATATGAAAAAAACAATTGGTATATTAAGGAGTTGACTCAGCAAGGCACTTAGGCTTAGATATCCTTTATGCCTGAGACGTAAATAATTACCAAGCCATGGACATGCTTAAAATGCCTTGATGAATTAGATCACTGCCCTGTGACTGCAGAATTACAAACACTTCCTTCCTTCTTTCTGGAAGCCTACCAAAGGAAAAAGAAAAGGTAAACGAATGTTTTGAAGATTGATGGAAATCATTTCAATTGCATCCCATGGAAAACTTGAAGAATACACATTTTAAGTGTGAAAAATGTGTGCAGCAACCATTACACTTTCTAGGTGTTTTTCTTTCTCCTCCCAAAACACTCCCCCAAGTAATTTTGCATTACTACACCATTAGATTTACTCAAGTTATACTTTACTCAGAAAGATAAATGAGAAATGATGTTTTAAGAAATTCTACTGCCAAGTGTGTATAGCCAAAGTTATTAAATATTCTGTGTAAGTTCTATGCATTAAAATTATTATAAAAATTGCTTTCATATTTTTTAATCTTGACCAATAATTTTTTAACTGTTCACATGGAACTTCAAATAATAACCCGGAATTACAGTGACACAAAATGGAGAATGTGAGTTACCAGAGTCCAGGGTGAGGAAGTTCTAACACATGACTTTAGTTGCCTACATAAATTAACCCTAAGTTTGCTCCAGTAATGATCACTGAGCAAATGTCAAAGAAGTTAACATATGCTCCCTGATCATTAGAATTTACTTAAATCCTGTCATCTGGAAGTGTTCTTTTAGTATAGCAACTAAACAACTGTGGGCAATATGCAGTCTAATTACAAGTTTTATTCATACACTTTGAATATATTAATATCTATTCAGATACACATCTTAATTTCCTGTTATTTACCTGTGAGAGATTGACTTGGTCTCATAAGACTTCATACCAATGTTGTAATCAGCTTTTTAAATAGACCTAATGTTTAATATGCAACAATACAACAGAGATTTCTGCACTGGAAAGGTCAGAATTTATTGCCATAGAAAAATCTGAAAATTAATTTTTACCACAGCAAAATGCAAAGAGGTTTTTTATATTTGTAGAATTTATATACTGCAATTGTGCCTGGAACTCCTTAAATATTACTAACAAGTGGTTTTTATATAGCATTTTAAGAAGACAAAGAGGTTATTTCACATGTAAGCAGTTGCTTGATTGACCTAAAGCTACTTGTATCCTATTTTCCCCACAGGACATGTCACACTGATTTGCCTGTCACAGGTAACACAAGATGTGCAGTACCTTGTCAGAATAACCACCACTGCAGACTCTCTGCAAGATCTCAAATACTTTTGAGAAAACTTAGTCATGCTCAGTTTTGTTCAACACTGCTTATTCTCAGTGCTTCCCTAATTGCAACTGGAAACGATAAAAATCTTTTTACTATTACAACACTTTTATATTAACAGCTATTTCAACCTGTGTCCATTTAAGTATAGATGCAGCTTTTGCTTAATTAGGCATACACTTGAACTTTGCCGTTTGAGAAAAAAGCAAAACCCACAACGAAATTTGAAAGGAAGAATTGGTCTCTTTAAACGCAAGAATACAGGATTCTTTTGCCATGCAGAAGCCATCAGTCCACAGACATAACAAAATTTGATTATAATAATATTAATGATATTCTAGGAATAATATTAATTTATATTAATAATATTCTAGGAAATATCTAAATAACCATGTTAACTAATAAAAAAGAAATATTGACTAATTTGTTTTTATACTCTAGAAATCTTCCTCCATTTTGTGTACTATCATCTATTAAATACTACCACATAATACTGGCAACTATTTTATTTCTAGTAGATAACAGTGTACCTGAATCTATCTTCAGCCCCAACTGGGAAGACACCTTAATAATTCCAGTTCAATTGAAAGCAAAATCCACCTCTGATAGCTTCTATATGGATTTTTATCATCCATCAGTTAAGGCAAAATTACTTCTATGATTTTCCTCATCAGCAAACAAAATTACAAAGAAAATGCTTTAATGTTTTTTTTTTCTCTTAACATTTTTTGCAAAGTTCTGGCAGATTTCTAGCTTTCTCTGCCTTCATGGATTATCTCCTTATTTCAAGTCAAATTAAAATAGATATTTCTGCTGCTTAAGGCAAAGAAACTTCTGAGAGTGATGATCCCATCATAGTCAGACTTTAAAAAAAAAAAAAATTGAAGATTAGAAACACATAGGGAAAAAGACATGCAGGTGTCCATTTTGGTCTAAACAGGGCAGCAGGCTTGAAGTATTCAGGTTTAGAATGCAACACGAACTGTGAAGAATCAGGTAGGAGAGACACAGTGGCAAAAATACAAGGGAAAGGAAATGTTACCACTGAGTGCAGAGGTACCCATGTTCTACATATCTCCAGCCACTTTCCAGAGTTCCCAAACTGCTTCCCACTGGCACTACCAGGTTCATTGCTCTGCCTCAGCCCTGAGAAGTTATAGTCACTGCCTGTCTCCATCTAAAAACGGCTGTGACTTGGGGAAGCACTCCCAGGCTGCCATCTGGGATTCTCCCAAAAAGCAGGCCCTTGAGGTCTGAGCCCAGCAGGTGATACTGCCTTCTGAAGATGAACCCCACACTGCCCAGCTGGCTGCTCCTATGACAGACAACCTGTGCTTGCAAAGCTGGCTCCAAGATTACCCCGCTGAAAATGCATGGTCCAACATCCTCTCCACAGACTTACTTCACCTCATTTACTGGCTGTGTGCTGCCTTGGAATAAAGACTCAAAACTCATCAAGCAGCTCTCTTTTGCAACATGCCTGGACAATTTCTGCCACAATAGGGTTCCTTTTCCTTGCTACAGCCAGCAGATGAAATTATAATATGAAGATAATAGAGATTTGCAGCAGACAATTGATTTAACTACATAGGAAGGACAATATTTTACATTCTGTTTGAACATCTTCAAATGTACCCTGAAAAAACAACACAACCGTATTCCCCAGAAAGCATGGAAAGACATAAAATGTCAGGCATACAAACATGTAGTCATATTCAGAAGAGCACAGATTCCTAAATAATATTTAGCTCTGTTCATTTAAGAAATACTATATTTTATTTTAATCCTGCAGTATGTAATGTCAAAAATTCAATCTAAACACTTGTATCAGGATTGTATCGGTCCT
This sequence comes from Corvus brachyrhynchos, assembly GCF_000691975.1. Taxonomy (NCBI): domain Eukaryota; kingdom Metazoa; phylum Chordata; class Aves; order Passeriformes; family Corvidae; genus Corvus; species Corvus brachyrhynchos. Next base: position 3,334,613 of record NW_008237435.1, read on the forward strand.
GCATTAACTTATTTACACAACCAAGAATCAATTCCCTGTGCCTAGACACAACTACATCATCTTGTGTGGAACTGTTACTTGAATGCTCTTGCTTACACCCAGGTTTGGCTACTAGAGTCACAGAGCAAAAAAAAAAAAAAAAAAAAATTAGTCTTAACCAGTGCACAAGTGCATTTAGATGACAAGATGACACAACTCAAAGAGAGAGATCTGATCACCATCAGAAGAGACAAAAACCTCTCACTCTACTTCTCTGCTTTCCACAGTTAGCATGTCGAGAAGCACCGTGAGGATGAACACACCCCCATACAACTTCTGCACAGAAAGAGTCACTGGAAAATTTCCTTCAGACAAGACACTTCCTCCTTAGAGGACGGATGTTCTATAATCAGGCCCAAAAAACAATTCTTCAGCAAAAGACAACTGATAAGCAGAAGTGAACAGAGAGTCTGTTGAACTGTATGAGGAAAATTACCGAACTTTGTGGACCACATACAGTAAATATATCATGGATTACATCCAGGCACATGTTTAACAGAAGAGATGGTGTAATGCCATTATTTGCTTCATTACAACTTACTTGCATGCCCAAGTCCTAAAAAAATCCTCACCTAAGGAAGTAATGTGAAAGAACTCACAGTAGCCCTAAAGAGCAGTTGAAAATGGAGAACTGAGTCAATACAGAGCTGCAAAAAAGGCTCTGAAATGAGAGGATGTTGTGCACCACTGTCTGACCTCTGAGGCCAAGTGCATTGGTTGCACAGGCTTAAGGCTGACACTTTTATCATGCCCACAAATAAAGTAGGTCTGAGATAACAGGGACAGCTAAATAAATATTAGCTTACATAAGCAGGATACACTTTCCACTCTGTAAATTATAGATTAGCTAAACTACACATATGATGGCAATATTAAAGCCATTTTTATATAAACCAAAGCATAATTATGAAATAAGAAAAAAAATTATCAGTCTCTGCATACCAAAAAGTACAAGCTAATGAATACATTCTTCCTGAAAGAAAAAGTAGAAAGAAAAAATATTATAAAGACACCAAAATATGAGTACTAATAATTATATCATATGGATCAACTTACTAAAATCACTTTTGAGTCCAAAGAAGGTAACTTTAACACATACATAGAATTCGTATGTTTCTTGGAACTGTCATTTGCACTTTGACTATCTCCTCCAAATAAACTATCACTATGGATTTAGTCACCATGTCCTCACTAGCCTACCAGGGACATGACCTGCAACATCCAGGAGCTGTCCTCTGGCTCAGGTTTTCAAACAAAGGTCTAAAGATCTATATTCTACACGAAAGCTTGAGCCTTAAATGGATATTTAAAGAGATACTGCTGTACCAACAATTGAAGACTTTCTATGGGTAGCAACAGTAATTCATAAGGACAGATAATTGAATTATACCTAGAACTGGAGTTAGGCCCATCATTTTTCATCAGACACTTCTACCATCAAGACTGCAATGGCTTAAGCAACTAAAAAACACTATTTCTAGAAGCCGCAATCTGGGTTATTTTACAAGATTATAGGGTTTGGGGGCTGTAGAGCTATTTTTAATAACAGCCAAAGCATTATTAATCTGATATTCTAACACTTTTTTATTTAGAAAACAATGTCTGTGAGTCACTGGTGTATGTTTTTGTTTGTTTCTGAGACTGCAAAGTAACTTCCCAACCCTGAAAGCAATTGCCCAATTAAAGCTTCCTGATGATTTGATTGCTATTTATTTAATATTAGACTAAATCTGATTGGTTATGAATGAAGGCCTTCCTCTTTGTAAACAGGGTCTCACCAGCTGCAGCAGGGCTCCCTGTGGGAATACAGCATGCTCACATGGACTACACTGCAGCCTTCAGACTTGTCAGTCCTCTGAATCGCCACACTAAGCAGGGGAGAAGGAGGGAGAAATCAATTTTTTTTTGATTGTGTGGCACCAATTAATGGGATTAATAGCACTACCAGACACTGAAGCAACACAAAGAAAGAAGAGAAAGCAGAAGGCCCATAATGAGCTCAGGGCCTTGCTGTGAAAACTCCTAAACCATGTGAAGACGGTAGGAGCCAGAGGGGTTTGCAGGCTCTATGCAGACAAACAAGACAAAAGAGGGCGAAACACAAACACAGAATAATACATGATAATGCAGCAGGACAGCATCAGCCAAAGTAGGAACTGTAGCCAGATAACTGACTATCATTTTAGTATCCTAACTATTACGTATTTTATTTCCTCTCCTTACTAGTCAACTTTGTTTTCAGTGTTTAAGTAAATGTTAAGTGGCTCTTCATTTTGGCCAACTATATTTTTCTAATCTTTTTTCTATTATCACAGGGAAACAGAGAACAAAATTAATTTTCTTGAGATTTTTTTCTCCTCTGCTGTCTTTCTCTTTCAGGTATTCCTCCTCCGGGGAATAAGAAATCAAGATTAAATCTGTTACACTAGTAATTTAGTCTTCTTTTTTTGTTTATCTCTTCATTGTTCCTTATTGCTAAGTCTTCATCCAGCCTTTGTCTCCAAATAGCTTCACAGTTTTACACTTTTTAGTTGACTACAGGTATTACTATCTAATGGCATTATTCAGAACCATGACATACTTAGGAGTAGCTCTGAAACATCTTTTTTAATTTTTTAACTGGGGTTTCTACATCATGCAAAAGTATTTCCTCAGCACAATTATGGGTGGTGGTTCATATGGCACAGCAGAAGAATTTCTGCATCTGCAAACCTCGGTTTTCTTCTCAGCTTGCATTTCCCTGGACATCTCTTCTTTATCTCATCCCTCATTATGTAGGAAGGACAAGACTCTTCAGAATGCTTAGGAGGATGAACACCCAGGTCACATTGGGTGTACTGAGCGTGTCATGCCCAACTGCAATGGACACGTGCAATTAATACAATGTGTCTGAACAGGAACACACAACACCTGCCGCATTTATATGGGTTCTCTGTCCAGCACACACGGGAGTCTCAGGCCTGTCCCAATGTTTCAGAGTGTCTGTATGCATTTTATAGAACATGCACATGCACACTCACATGTTTCAGTCTGAGAAATCCCAGTACCCCCAGTCATGGAAATTATCCCATCTCTCTTTTCTTCTCCTTCAAAAGAAACAATATCCTTATTCACACAAAACCCCGCAATTCCATCTCGACAAAACTATCACAGAATCTGCATCATAAACCTTTTCTCTTCCTAACTGCACTATACATAATTGCTTCCACAGGTTCTCTTCAAAGGTCACCTACAGCTGAAGCTACCCTTCCTCTTCAATTCTATGAGCCATCTCTCATGTCTTCAGAAGAGACCGCTTCCACCTATTTAGGCTTCTAGGATGAATTCTGTTATCAACAATAAAAAGCAGCTTTTCTGCACTAGTGCACCGAAAGAAACATGGAACTTATGATCATTCAGAATTCCTTTCTTTGATATAGATACCTGAGTATTATTTCACAGAGTAATATTTCACAATCTGTTTACCTCTCCACTCATACAAATGTCAGCAAGGGCACAATGCCTGTCAAACTGGAGTGCAACTCCTTCTTAATGAAGGAGTTCATGGCACAGCAGCCAGTGTTAATAGTGGTGCTAAGGACACCTTTAATTCTCTGGCAAATCCATGCCTAAGTAATATATCCAAGATCAAGTACTAGAAGACACTGCAAAACATACATACTCTTTACATAATAAGTTATATTTTCTTGTATTTGCCCTTTCTCATTCTTTGGTTATACTCTTAGCAACCACCAGCACTAGAACCTTTCTTTAAAAAAGATTCCAGGTAACCATTTGACGGTAGGGACTAAGATTATAAAAGAAAAAATAATAGAAAAGGAAAAGAACATGCTGGCAATGTGGCATTAATATTTGTCATCCCACCCCCTCCCATTTCCTATCCTTTCTCACTTTCACACTCAGTGTATTCATATGGTCTGTTTCTTCCTAATTCATTCAGCCATCCTCCTGAATTATTCAATTCCCTCTTCTGCTCCTTCACAGAATCAACTGGGCTCCACGACATTCTCCCAACACATGGGGAACTGGACCTTTAAAAGGTAAGATCCATATGAAGCTAACTTAAGCACACAAGCCTTGCAGATCTCTTATGCCCACCTAGTAGCTTGCTACTAGAGCAAAGCAGTTGCTCCCTTCATCCTCAGGCCAGCTACATTTTCTCTCCCAGTTAATGCCACATTCCTCATTAGACTACATGGTGATACACTGAGCTCAGCCTACTGAACAATTTTCACTTCTTTGTAGACTTCATTTTCTTCTATTTCATATTCCCAAACTGGGTAACTGTAACATGACACAAAGACCAGTTCTGGAACAAGGACGGCAGGAATGTGCAGCCAGAAATGAAGATGAACAGGACCTGCAGCAACTGGCTATTAAATCAGCCTCACAGCCCATAGTCCCGAATACTAAACCATCAGAGTGTCTGGAGTAAAATAAACTATGAGAGGAGGAAAGATTCAATTCAAAAGGCTCCAACACAGTTGAAAGACCCAAACTCTCATGATTCCTGCCCCTGAAAGCAGCTCCTCCAAAAGCCAACAAAAGAGCTATTATATAGTAAGTATATTGTACCAGACACTATAGAGAAATACGGTTTATGAATAGAATTATTTCATTTATTGAATATTGCAGGGAGCTGGAAAATGAAGAAGGAGAAAGGGTGTTTCACGTAAATACACAAATAACAGTTTTCACACTCTGTATGAACAGAAATTGTGTAAGAGGTGGCTAATGTAAAATAGCCTTCTACTTATCAAGGGTAATGAACATGCATTCTTCATTTTGTATGGGCATTCCTCATAACTGTAACACATCTCCTCATAGTGCTACGTATACTATATATATGCCAAAATCTGAGGCGTTTCACTGGAAAAGCCATGTTTAAGGCAAAAATAATACTTGAAGTTTATGTCAATAAGGGAAAAAACTGCTCAAATCAACAGAAGAGCAAAACCAGAGGGGCATCATAACTACAGCCAAACGACTCTATCTGAATATTTATAGATGGAACTGAAAATACGTATTCAGTGAAACTGAGTAGCCAAAGGAGAATTGATGCAGCACAGCATATGGGACCTGACATAAAAGTTAAGGCCATCAAAACCATGTCTGTTGCAAGCTTTTAAAAGGATCTTAACCTCCATACTAAGTGCAGATTTAGAAGTTGGGTTGTCTTAGCCATGGCATAGGGGTGCATTTCAAGTGATCATGCTCTTTACCTGTGTTGAGGATTAAACTCTGTAATCCTTGTTTCTCCTACAAGCTGTGTGCTACTTTTCATTGCCTTTAGCAATGTGTGAAACAGCCCACTACCTTAGTCAGGAGGCCAAGGGTTTCCTAACAATTGTATCTGAAAATGTTCTTGCTTTCACTGGTTTTTAACCATGTCTTATGGTTTCAGGCACGGAAAATTCTTAACACAGAACATATCCTTCTGTCATCCTTCACAGCTAGTATGACATTTCTTAGGAGAATAAGTGTGCATCCGTGCAAGGGGGATAATACCCAATACAGGAAATAACACCTCATTTTTATCTGAGTTATTACAGACATGAAAGTGTTTGGGTAGTCTTTGTTCCAAAAGCTGGTGAACATAAAAATGCTTCAAGCCATATCTTATAGTCCAGAGGTTAAAAACTATCTCCATCCCCCCCCCCACTCATACAAAAGTACATATGCTTTCCCAGAAAAATAAAATATCACAAGATATTTAAAAATGTATTAAAATCACTGTACCAAAAATCCCAAATAATCACTAGACAATTGAAAATGAGAAATCATTAGTCCCCACATCTTCATTTGCATCAAGACAAATGGAAAGAATAAAAGACGTTGGGAAAAAAAGTATATTGATTAGGTATTCAAAATTAGAGGCAAATTGTAAAAGAAGCTGATGTTGAAATGCTCTTAAATATTATGTTTCTAACTCAAATATTATGTTTCTAGCTTTCATTTACTAAGTAACACTTTTAAAAGAAAGAACACTAATAACAGGTGTCTGTCTAGGTGTTACTTTTTAGTCAATACAACAATAAAGAAGCTAATTATGAAACCCATTTGCTCCAGAACAGTAAAATAGCACATCACATGTGGCAGAAATGCTAGTTAAGGTACTAGCTGCTTCCCTCCCAGACACTCCTAAACAAACAGAAGGCTGAAACTGTGCTGACTCTGGAGTGTGGATAGTATCTAGCCCACTTGGAAAAGCATAGATCAGTAACAGTAAAGAACATGTTAGAAAAAATTATAGGCTGAGTTAAAACCATCAAAGTATTTTACTTTATATTTGCCACTTAACATTGATCTGTTGTACCAAAAGACGGGATTAATCAAAACAAACAAAGCAATTGAAGAAATTACTTCAGATAATTAACACTGTTAATATAATCCAAAAGTTTGAAGATACTACATAATGTGATAAAAGACAAAGAAATAAGACCAGTAGTAATGGGCTTATTTTGATCCAGACTGATTAATTATAAGAGGGGTTGCCAGACAAAAATTTAGTATCATACCTGTTAGCTTTATGCCTTACCATTGAGCAGCCAGGCTTTGCTGGTACATGATGGTGAGAGCAACTCAATTGAGAACTACATTTCATTTTTCCAGGTATTTTTTGATGCAAAACAGTTATGCCTTCTGCTCCCCCTCTCAAGAAACAAAGTAATTGTCATTTTGAGAGTTTAAAAACATTAAAAGTTCATGTAACAAAAGGATTTTATTATGATACTTTCACCTTATCATTCCGTATTTTAGATGCAATTCTTCCAATTTAACTACTACTTTGATTTGTATTTATTTCTGTGTCTTTTGCCACGGATTTTTTTTTTTTTTAAAGCAATTAAGAGAGCCCACATTTCCATTTCAAGCAACTAATGTTTTTGCCATTATGGAAACAAGGTTTATGTGATTACTATGTTTGTGACCACACAAGTGCATACCTGTATCTATGATCTCTTCCACTGTCTTTTTCCAATATGCTTTTAAAGTCTTAGACTAACTTCAGACAAATTCCCAGAGGAGTAAACACCAGAAAAATGCAACTCCTTTCAAATGTTCAGAGATTAACTAGGTAGCAAGACAATGTGATTTTCCTCACTCAGGAACATTTTTTTTCTTAATCTCAGATTACACAGGAGAGTAGAATTATGAGTGTCTCAACTACAAGGAAATTTCTGACAGTTGCATCTTGCTGGTCACCACAAAAGCCAAGTAATAAGGATAAAGTCACTGCTCATGGAACTGTTTGTTAATGAAAAAGGGTGTGTCTGTAGTTTTAATTAGGGTCTTTCAATTGTTTTCCCTTAAAGTTATCTAAGGCAACTATGAGAATATATGATGAACTCTCCAAAAAGCAAAGGACATCTCTACACCATTTTTCCCTCTGACTTACATTCCCCTTAAATAGGTCTTTACTTGTGTGCACATTAAGGCTACAATAACGTCCTACTGTAACAACAAAAATAAAAATTAGAACTCAACTATGACTCTCAACCCTCTACTGCGTAAGACTGCAGCCTTTCTTGATCACTGCTGGTTTCCACACATCCTTTGAAAAACAGCAAATACTGGCTCCCCTGCAACAGGAACTGCCAGGCTGAAACGATGTCACTGGGTAATCAGTTGGTGCCTAAAATGATCCTTGTGATGTCTAAGTATTGAAAATCCCGGCTTTTCAAAGGCTCCATCTAGCTGCTTGAAATTAAATGTTTCACTAAGAATCTAACCCATTAAGTACAATAGCAATATAAAATAAAATATTATCTGAGCAACCTCAAAAGAAAACAATTCTTTGAGGACATCTCTATCGTTCAAATTGCAGATGTTGCAGCTTAAAACAAAATTTTATACTGTGAGAAATGGTACTCTGGTTAATTAGACATTCAAGTTGACAGTGTCTACCTTTGTGTATTTAAGAACCAAGGGTAAACATTGCTTCAAAAGACATTCCAAACTCCAAAATTCATCCCCAAACTTTGACTAAGTCAGTCATAAGATGCACTATAGATAGTGTTCATCACCAAATAGCCTACGGTTTAAGTGAAAAGCACAGTTATTTTATTTAAATAATGGACATCACTACTTAATATACACCAATAATGTTATAAAAACATCATAGATTTTAAAAAAAAATAAAGTTTCCCATTGTATTTGCTTCAGTAACTATGTCTACTAAACAAAAACAGACAAACAAAAAAAAAAAGCTAAGGGTGGTATTATGAAGCCTTTATGTTGTTTGAAATACAAATTACAGTTCTAACTCCACATTACTTGTAGAAAAAAAATCTTAGGTAACCAGGGGTTTGGCATGTTTATTTTGAGAAGAGTTATTTTGGCTTTTTATAACTCAAAGAAATTACAGTTCTTGGGTTTGCATAACAACAGTGTACCTGCTGGGTGCTTTTTAGCTGCAGTTCTAGAAATAAAAAAATTCCAAAACACTAAATTTATCTCAGAGCTCTTGAAGATTTATTGCAATCTGTTCTTAAGAGTGCTGATCTAGCTTTCAAATTCACAGAAACTAACTGTCAGGTTGTCCAAATGAAAACACAACTGGATGCTAAAGAGATACAGTCGTACAGAAGAATAGACGTATGGACACAGGCAGCAGGATTATTCATTGAGATTATTAGCACACAAAAAGAACTTGCTGGATTGGATGCTTGAAATGCAAAGTGGGTCAATACTTCACTCAGACAGAAATGAGTGGGAGCTGATTCTGAATATTCTGTCCCAGCCAATTTTAGGCACATACCTCCTGTTCACATTTTAGAAAGATGGAAAAAAAAAACCAACAGTGAAGCTTCATCACAGAAATAATTCATATTTAGACTTCTTGTTACATTCCAAGTTAATGTGAAAAAGAAAGAATCTAAAAAAATCAGGTAGTGCCATGGTATGTGTTACCACGAAAATCCCAGAAAAGAGGCATTTCTAAAGGGCATTCCTCAAATCTAAACTCGTTGTCTAACCACAGTATTCTCAGATAGCAACAGTCTCTTACAGGAAGATGTCTAAGCTTTCAAAAGCAAAAGAAAAGAAAACCACAACACACAAAACCTACACAGAACAGGATAAGGATGCTTATGAAATGTGACAGAATATAAAGGGTTAACTTAAGACCTTACTGTCACCACTAACACCACCTGCATGCCCTGAGGCATTTAGAAGCTGACTTATAGATTCACAGGGATCTCACCTGCAAAAATCCTGGGCACCTGAAAGATGAAATGGCAGAGAAGTAACGGTTTTGAAAAGCCATGACTTGGGGACCTACATTCAAAAGGGAAAATAAGGCTGCAGTATCAAAGTTGGTTTGCAACCTGTCTTAAGTCTCAAAATTGACACAGTCTCAGATGTACAAAGTAATTCCTGCCCACCTTCCTTCCCACCTCTAACCCATAAATAAGAATTTACCTTGTAAAAACGTTTGGGAGCAAGTGAATCTGTGCTGACTAACCATTCATAGCTGAGTGGATAGGGCTTCCTACTATGCATTAACAGATACTGGTAGTAGGTAGAAGACTACTGCCTGCTCAGTCAGCTTAAGCTCATTAATTCTTTCTCCAGGAGGTTACCCCTCATGTTTCTTTATAGAGAAGGAAACAACTTTCTAACCGAGGGAGAGCCTAAGGTCTTCCTGCATCTCGTGTGTCAGTACTTCTCTTAAACGCTTCCCTTTCACACAACTTACGAAGATAATTCAAGTGTCAAACCACACAAAACTTTAGCAAAGATGTTCTTAAGTAGATACTGCTGGTTAATGAAGTACAAAAATCCCTAACCACTGTAACAGAAGGCCACAAATACAGGACAGAACGGAGAAAAGAGACACGACCAGGATAACTGCAAGCAACTGGAACACAATGACCAACTAGCAACAGCAAATACTGCTCCTAACTGTAATGCAGGGGAATTGTAGTTCACCTTCAGTACACCTCCAACTGTTACATCCATCAGCATTCTGTGCCTGTGTAATTGTCTAAAATCTATGGTGTAAAGTCCTCCTGATCACTGACTATTCATTACTCAAGTATGAAATACAATCTGTTTATGCATCACTATCCCTGACTTCATGTCAGAAAGCTTGCAGGTCCTCTCTCCATGTTCTTCTTTCCTGTGACTGGCCTCAGTTACCCAGTATTACTTTATGCACTCCCTAAAATGTTGACTTGAAGTATATATTGAGCAATTACAGTCACAACCTGCTCAGCAAATAACACTGGAGAAAACTGAATCCAAGTCCACTCTGTTCTGAATTGATATTAGAAAATTAGTACTCAGTGAAAAAAAAGATGGCTGTCATCCATGACAAGTGATGATTAATTAGCATCCAAACCAGAGGTGGTATAAGAAAATGCTAGCTGTTCCTGGATGAAAGATGAAGCACAGGTATCCTTTTGCAATGTGTCAGAACTTTTAGACACATGAAAAACTGACACGTTAGTGACTATATCTGACTGTGAACACACGGTATTCTTGAAACACCACAAAGCACGTATTATAGGAATACTAGCATAGAGTACAAGATTCATCCCATGCATAGTCTGATCAATTCCCATCAACTTCAAATACATGTCTTCCTTTTTCTAAGGACGGCAAGATCAAGCACAGGTTGCAGATCTTCAATAAACTGTTGAGAACAAAAAGTAAATTAAAAAATTAAATATGCAAGTAGATTTTAAATGGCTAATCAGGAAGTAGAGGAGATAAGAATTATGATCTTCTTCCTCCCAGTGTAATGTAAACAGCTGCGGGAATGCTATACCTCTAGATCTTAAAACCAGTTGCTAGTATTTCAGTGTAAGTGGATTTCACACCAAAAAGTCTTCCTGGTATACAAGAGTGCACTAAGAACCTGTAGACAGCCTGCACGGTTATGCAAAGAGTCTTTCACAGATTCTTTCTATCGCAATGAAATTCCTACATTACAATGATTAGTGAAATATGTGAGTGATATATGAAATGCTGAAACAAATACAACTTCCTAATCTTTCTCTCCACTATTGATAACTAAAACGCCCTACAAGAATCCAAACAATAGAGACAAGCATCTTATACTACAGAGAAACTAAGTTAAAACACAGAGAACAGTGATGTCCAGTAGTTTGCTTGAATTTTAATGTGTAAACCAGTGGGTTAAGGAAATTTAGAAGAAAATGAGAGCTGTCAAGGGCCTAACTCTTGAGCAACCCCAAAGCACTGAATTCCCATTGAAATAAACAAGAGTCAGTTACATACATAGACCTAGCAACACTGCCAATTGAACAGAATTTTATTCAGGAATTGAACCACACAAATGTTTCCATTTTTATGAATTCCTTAACTAGAAAAATCACCTGCTGTTCCCTAGTACCCAGTTACTGTTCCATCAAATGAGGCTTTATTTATTGCAAAATAAAAAGATCTAACACCGCTAGCACTGAACCAGCACAGCCTAAGCACACAAAAAATATAAAAACAGACCATTCATGAACGATTTTCGGACAAAATTTGAACCTTTCTTATGGGGGGTGGCAAATGCTACCCAAAAGATACACTGAAGACAAGGCATCCACCACTACAGAATTAAAACGATTTCATACATAGTAAGCTTGATTGAGAACAAGTTAAATACTGAAAAAGGGAGACTTGTGCCTTGTGATAATACAGAGTGCAGTGCATAATATATGTGCATTTAGATGTTTAAAACTGCATGAGAAACAGGATGATAAAATGGTAATGATCAGGATTGCTCTAGTACCCTTTCAAATTCTAAGTATTCACAGCTTATGTACTGAAATAGTAAAATATGCACATCTGTGCATCTACAAATCCCTGCAAGTGCGTCGTCGTAAGAAAACAGAAAATCTAAAGCAAAAACACGGTGTGTGACTGCAGATAAAAATTTCAGAAAACACCATCGACACGGACTTTTAGCAGGACAGACTTCTTTCCGAGTACCCGGTCCAGAGGGTGTGTTTCCCGGTGGGAGGCATCCACCCTGCAAGTGCGTCGTCGTAAGAAAACAGAAAATCTAAAGCAAAAACACGGTGTGTGACTGCAGATAAAAATTTCAGAAAACACCATCGACACGGACTTTTAGCAGGACAGACTTCTTTCCGAGTACCCGGTCCAGAGGGTGTGTTTCCCGGTGGGAGGCATCCACCTGTCCCTCAC
>NW_008237435.1:3348076-3360169 GCF_000691975.1 Corvus brachyrhynchos
CACCACCTCCCCGCCGGCGTTTGCGGACCTCCCGCCTGCCTCCGGTCCCCCGGGCGGGGGTGAGCGCCGCAGGCCGCCCGGCGCGAGGCACCTGAGCGGCAAGCGAAAACTTCAGCTGGGGGAGGGTCGCGGAGGAGTTAAAAGAGTCGCGCTGCCAGCAGGGAAGGGGAATGTAAGGACCAGAGCCAGCGCTTTTCCTTAATTTCTGTTTAAATTATCTTTAAATCTTAAAATGCTACGTTTCTTATGATGCCAGTGAAATTCCCTATTAGCGACAATGAACATTTTAATGGAATAATTGGAGTAGCTATGCGGGTGCATCCTGGTCGCAGGTTGTGTTGAGTTCCAGCAAGCAGCCAAGGGCGCTCGGCCAAAATGCGATGGAGTAAATGAGAAATATTCAGCTGGCTTCAGAGAGTAGTGAGTTAATGAGTACATTAAAGAATCAGTATTTATTCTGTCTTCAAGTAATTAGTATCTCAGCATTTCTGGAAGCAGGATCATAACCAGCTTCTTTTTTTTTTTCTTTCTCTCTCTGTTTAGAGAAGAACAAACCCAAACATGCTTCTTGGGGTTTGACACTTCTGCAATAACTGATTCTGCTGTACTAACATTAACCTGTTTGGTTAAAAAAAATAATTTTTTTCTTTTAATAAGAATTTTTTTAAAGACACAAAACAGCTTTGAAGACTATTGGGAACATTCAGCACATCTGCTGAATCAGGCTGCCTGTTCCCAATCAAGCAGTGTTCTGCAAATGCAAGAGTACAAGCGTCTCCTGATGCAGAAACCACTAAAGAAAAGGATGAATTTTGTCAGGAGTCAAAAGATCCAGAGTTCCACTCCCATAGCCACTCACTGTTTGACTTCAAAAGTCCTCCTTACTGACCTAAACCTCAAGCTTCTACCTAGAAGGAGGTCAGGTGTAAGTGTATTATAAAGAGCTTGCAGTGCACCCTGTAGTGTAAGAAATAGCCTCTAGAATTCTTTAATGGTTTTGCTGGAATGAGCTCATCCCAGTCTTGCTGAGGCAGTGTTTGTTTCCATAGTAGTCACTTAAAAATGGCACATTTTTTTATTTGGATTCTTAGTGTGTTGGTACTCTTCTAAAATTCATATCAGCTCAGCATTTTAACGTATCTTCTTCAGCAAAGTACTGTCTGGTGCCACTTAAATAATAAGGTACTAAGCTAATCAGCCTAATGAGGATCATACAATCATAAGGGTAATTGCCAGTGATGCAGGTTCTCTACAGTTGCTCTAATGATTCCCATCAGATGAGGATGTTTGTAAAATTTCGTAAATCTCACCAGAACCCATACTGCTCCAATAAATAAAAGTTTCCCACTTTGTAAAATGATGCCCCCTCCCATGATGCAAAAATGAGAACATATGTTTCTATAGCCCTACACAGCCTGACTTCTCAAAGTTAGCAGCACTTCCAGACCTGCTGGGACCTGACTACATTAGGACCTGCAAACTGCCACTGCTCCATGTAAACCAGGAGGAGGACTGAAGAAAAGAAACAAGACTATCAGCAATACGAATACAAAAGAGAACTTATTAAAGGAGGTTTTAAAGATAGCATAACTGTCTACAGTTGCATATTGTGCAAATAGCTAGATCCCAAGATGTCACTGTTAAAACCTCAGAGTTTTGAGGAGTTTTGTGCTTTGGTTTGTTTGGTTTTTCTTTCCTCCCCCTGAATCGCAGAATGGTTGAGGTTGGAAGGGACTGGTCCAAGCCCCCTGATACAGCAGACTCACTTAGAACTCGTTGCCCAGCACTATGTCCAGATAACTTTTGAGAATCTACCATGGATGCTGGATTTTTTTGGTATCCATTGTTGTTTTTGCTTCCTTTTTCCCTAGACAATTTTTCCTTGTCTTAATTCTCACCCAGACATATAATCTAGGTTTTACTGTTGGTTTGGGAGATACAGTAGCAGTCCTGCTGTGGCTGGGAAAGTTTCCAAGGCCAAATGCAGAATGAGCTTTCTGAACAGACATGTCTTGTAACCCCCACAGCTCCCATGAGACTTAAGTGACAGGTTATCTTTGATATGGATTAGGCACTTTAGGGAGACATGAACACAGACAGTTCCTTACCAAGAGATTTTGCTACAGTTTCCTGGTTGAAGGTCTTCAGCAGTTCCCTGACAGTAAAGCCTTCTGAGTGCTAAAATATGGGAATTCAGGTATCTCCCGCAGAGAGCATAGGCTGAGTGGCATGGTATAATAGGAAAGGAACTTCACTGATAGCACTCTTTTCTCTTTTTTTCCAGGAAAGCACAAAAACTGTTGCTAGATCTAAAACAAGCCACACCAAAATAGCAGTCAATAAATACATATGATTTGCAAATAAGCACAGAAAACTGGACATGTCCCTACTGTCCTCTTAGTTGTTAGGAGAAAAACATTTTCAAAATTTAATTAATATATTCTAAGTTTTTAAGCCAGTATTAATACAGTCTGTTAAAGTTAACTTTCATCTTAATACCAAAGGAAAAAATCTCTTGGATTAAAATTACTGGTTTAGGCATGGCTGAATTTTTATTACTTTCAGCACCCTTTTTGTATGAGCAAATGAACACTAAATTACTTAACAACCTAAGTAATAAAAGATGGTCTCTGTATTGTTCTTTGCTATGGTCCTGGTTTCATTTCACAGATATTTTTCTTTCAAGAGTAGTATGCAGCATGGGCATCTACATAACACTCAGCAGTGAACTGCAAGAACAGAAATGACTGAAAGAATTTGCACACGGGCATAAAAAAATGAAAAGTATCCCAATTTAAAAATATATTCACCTCACAAAACAATAAGGTTCCCAAAAAACAAGGAGGATGAGTCAAAAGAACAAAAGCTAATTTTAAGATGCTTGTGACCACACTCAATTATTCAGTTCTTATCTTGTGTCTGTGCCTGCGATATCTGAGCTCTGTGCTTCTTACCATCGTATGTTGGTGGGTTTCACACCCTTCACTCTTTTCTTCAAGAGAGCAGTGTGCATGTTTTGATAGGTTGTTTATGGTTTGACTTAGTTCAAGGGCTTCACTAGAGTAGGGACCCATTAAATAATTCCATAGTATTCTACATCATTTCAGTCCTGTCATCCATTTTTCAGGAATAAGTTAGCTGCAGTTCCAGTGCTGAGCACTGAATTTTTGAAGTTACAGTCAGTTGCAGTACCCATTCATCATTGCCAGAGTTAAGTTACTCAGGCTTCATATGCAAAAGTGTTCTTCAGTAGTCAGAGCTGCCACTGCCTAGCAGAAAGGGAAACTGATGATTTGGCTGGCTGTAAAGGTATTCCGTGGGTCACAAATACTAAGTGCCAAGTCAACAGTCTTTTCCCTTCTGGCTAAAATTTGATCCATATGCTCTGTAGGAAGTTCATTTTTTGAGATGGCATCTGGAGTACAAAAGAGACATTACGATCGAAGAGAAATATAGCAGCAATATATATGAATTTATTACAGACCTTTAAATGGCTTTCTAGCTCCCATTAAGTGCTTTGTATTTCAGCTATCAAAAATCATCAGAAATTCTTTAACAAACCTTTCTAAAACAATTACAGAAAAAAGAAAAACTAGCAGGCACATCAAAATTCATCAAAACCTGGTGATGTTTTCCTTACAAAGCTTTCAGTTTTGTCAATGTTTCCTTTCATGTAATAACTCTATAACAAAGAATTCTTCTTCCATTACTGTGAATGTTTTTGTTGAGTTTGATATTCTATGCAAAGTCATTATCTACTTCATGAAGAGCTAAGAGCCGTTAGTCAACAGTCTTAAAGTGTGCTTGTACTTTAAAAAAAAATGGAATTGAAGTTACATGCAGGAGAATAAAATCCCTGAGTTCCTGCACTTTATAAATGAGGCATTATTTTTTATTGCCAAAGCACAGCCTTGGAACATTACAAACCCCTGTTGTAAAATTTTCTAAAAAAGCACACATGCACACACACACTGGCTAAATATTGCAGTGCTCCAAGCTGTTTAAAATAATGAAGGTCTAGCAGTTCATGACCTAGAAAGCTGCCATCTTGCTTTTTATTTAGTATTCTCCTAAAAATGGATCTGTTCAGATGACATGTTCTCAAAAGAAATGGAAGCATCTTACTGTATTATACTGAAATATCCAATTTACCTTTTATCCCATATCAAGTTAACTGACAGAACTGAGAATAACATCACTGGAGGGCTGATTTAGTACACTTAATTTTATTTGATGGGGTTTTTTAAAATGTACTCAATAAAGGATAATATATCCACAATCTTTAGCTTAAGCAACCTCAAATATCCTTTGTATGGTTTTCTATTCGCACCAAGATAAGAGCCATGCAACTTCAAAATCTGGACTAGACCGAAACTTGTTTTAAAGAGCAAGGATTTCTTTGCATCCTCATTTTCATTGAGAATTCAGCCTGTGTTTTGGATGCTTTGTCCTTTACACATTGTGATCTTGACCACAAACACTTAGCCTCTGTGGTAAAAAATTTCATATTCTCTGCAGGGCAGGAGCCCTTGGGAACTTAAAAGCTTGCATTATCCTCAGGCTCTCAATAAGGACAAGAACAAATCACTGGAAAATCCAAGATTCATAAACCCCCACTGTGCTTAAGGAGGATGAGTGTCTACCTCTTTGACTCCTCTTATTCTCAGATGTATTCTGTAATTTGTTTTCATGCACCATGTTCACTTCCCTGCTTCCAGTCATTTGTTTGGGAATACTCTCATCCTATTCAGAAAAAAAAATTTCCATCTGAACTTGAAAAACTTAGCTCATATCATATTACCAATCCAACCATTAATAGAAATCGTTACTCTTTCAAGACTTTAGTGCAGCTTATATCCATTTTTAGCACTTTTATAGTTGTTTTCTTTCTGTTTGGCTACACATTAACATAGTACATTAGTAAAAGTAGCAGTACTTACGAGAACATTGGGAATAGAGTTGGCTGTATATATTAAATACATTTCAATGACAAATACGCTCTTAGAATTTACTGCTTTTATGTTCAGTATGGAAGACTGCAGACAGGCTTTATTCAGAAGCCAGCTGCTGCAAAGCAGAACTCTTAGTACGCTCCTGGAGGTGGTTCGGCCAGGTTCATATTCAGCTTCACTGACACCCAGGGACTAAAGTAATTAAATAAAAGACTTGCAACCCTAAGTGACAGTTACATTCCTCTTCCTTTCTGAGGGATAAAACTAATAAATTAATTACTTGGTAGTGACTAAGAACATAAAACTTCAACTCTTCAAAAACTGTTCCTTTCCCCTCCTTCAGTATCACTGCCAGAGCACAGACCATTCTTCTGTGCACTGTTGGCATTCTGGTAGTGGGAATGGCAGCGGGGACTGAACCAAAACCTTTTGGCATGTCCTGCTGTCCCGAGAGTCTGGTCTAGTTCTAGCCCTCGCCTAGTAACTAATACTACGCAGACCAGCCGCTAGAGGGGAATAAAGAGTCATACTGTTCTAACATAGGTTACTGCATCGCGAACTGCTTTGCAGGGACGCCTCAAGCATGGCCATGAACAAGTGCTGTATCTGACTCAGCTGGCAATGCTGCTTCATGCTGCAGCCATTACATTTGCATTCAGACAGCAAGTTTACTTAAGGGTCTTTAAACCTATAATATGTTTGTACACTCACTGCATAATTATTATAAATGTTTGTACTGCTTCCTGTATCCTAATTACTTGCACTGGTAAAGTTATGTAGGCTCTGAACCACCAAGCATTTCACCATGTTTTTTTAGCTAAAAGCATACATCCAAGTTAGGTTTTTCAGGTGCTAAAGATAAACATATTCAAAGTGTTTTGCCAGATGATGACATTTTCAAGGGCAGGGAGGTGTGGCCAACAGAGATCAGTCGCAGCTAACTAGCCTAGGAGGGCTGTCAAGCCTTAGATGCCCGTAAGACCCTCATTTAGGAGGCTACTAAAAGCAAGTAATGGTACTAAAGCAGCTGAAGAGTGAGTGAACCAGTGCACAGGCCAATCTAGATAGTTGAAGTTTAGGACAATTGATTTTCAGATGGTTGAGTTAGCTTTTGTTTACACAGCTTTGACTTCTCTGCTCTTAACAATGCAAGTTAAGACTAGTCAAGGATTCTCCTTACCCATCAGGAATCCCCAAAATGTACAGGAGGCTGTTTTGCAGGTTGGTTTTCATTACCAGAACCTACCTAAGAATGAACAGGATTATGGTAAATGAGCATACCAGTAATGTCATCTTCCAACATTTAAAAACAAACCAAAAAAAAAGCAGTTCTAATCCAAAATCAGCAAGAGATACCTTGAAATGTATTTTAAACCTTCAAATTTCACAGTTTCAAGGCCTCTGAGCACCCCTCCTCTCTTGCCTGCTCTCCTGAAACAAAGTTGTGATCTCTAGTAACTCTTTTTTTTAATAACAAAGGCGAAGATTCTGCAGTAGCCATTTGATTGCAGGAAGTAGAGTCAGAAAAAAAAACAACACAAAAAAGAGCAGTGGTAAAAAATATATGAGTTGGCAATGCCACTGTATCTTCTTTTCCAGGTTTAATAGAGCTGGATTTGAAGACAATATCCAGGGACAAGGGCTTAAAAATGGAAAATTTGCTAACCTAAAGTCTTATCTTTGCACAAAACTCCAAGCAAAGATGTATGTATTGCTTTTTAGTAAGAGGGAGGCTAGCAATGATCCCATTTAATTTCCTGTAGTAGGAAGCTTAGCAACTATTTAGTAATAATGTCTCCTTAGGTGACTACTCCTTATACTTGGAGGGATGTAAAATTAGAGGAAGTCCTTGAAATATTAATGCCAATGCCCATTACAGTCCTTGGAGAGGAAGACAAGGACATTGGACTGAATGTGCCATTGAATGCTTGCCCTTGGCAGTGTTTCAACCATCACACACACATCTGATTCTTTCTAAAGTGGAAGAATTCTTGGCTTGGGACCCATCCCCTTGGGTTGTTTCTCATGGAAAATACTGGACATGGGGTTACTTCATCATGGCTGATTTGCTTAATTGGAAAGAGAGTGATATTTCTGCTGTGAAAGTAATTGGTGTTTAACATTTTTGCATCTAACTGCTCTCAGAAAGTTTCAACTGATTTTCCTAAAGCAGTTTGTGCACAGGTCTTCACAGGCTGATGCCCTGATAATGAGTTGTATTTCCACCTGATACATGAAATCTTAGCAATACAACTGTCTCCCACGAGCAATTATGAACTTGAAACATTTGAAATAATATGCATTACAATAAGAACATAAATCAGACAATTAGCAGAAATGTAATTGAATTTGTCTCCTGTCTGAAAATAGAGGGAAAAGGTTGGCTTGTTATTAGTAACATGACATCCCTAATAACATTTTAAAATGTATTTTTAATCTAGGATTAATTTTCCAGCACTTGATTAAGCAATTTAAATTTCATAAGCTTCATTGTCCTAAACATTTTTGAAATAAAGGATTATCTGCAGCAAAATTGAAAGACTCATTTGGAGACTATATTACTGACGTGCCTAAGCTTTTTTATGAAAATCTGTAGACAGTTATTTTGCTGGAAACTTTTTTCATGCAAATAGAGGGATGTATTGTCTATTTCACAGAAATATTTTAGCTTGAGTCATGTTCTTATCAGGCAACTTAAATTCCAGACTGTATGTATAAAAAATACTATGTGGGTTGGTACCAACTTTCCCTCGAAAGAATAAAGCATGAAAATATAGATCACATATAGAGATACTAATTCAATGCTTATAGGCAATACTACAATTAACTATTAACTGTATTTTTTAAGTGTGAGTCAAGATTTTATTTTTTTGGTAATCATTGGCAGATCTGCTTTAAATCTTCTTACTAGAGGGTTAACATGAATTGGACCACAGCTCTATTCTGGTTGGATTTGTGAAGTCAGTCTTGAATGTTTTGTTTCAAATATTCATGCCGACTGACCAATGTAGAATTAATGTGGGGTTTTCATAATATGCTATAGAAATTTAGCATAGTGGCTTTCTTTACAACAAAAACTATTTCATAATTATTAGGTAAGCATTTGTACATGATTTACAAAACTGTAGTTTAGGAACTTCAATACATTATCAAGGATAAGCGTCAGAAATTTGTCACAATTTTTCTGGCTTTCAAGGCTTTTCAGCAAATTGTGTAGAGGAGGGATTTTTAAAAAAGAAACAGGGATACTCCCAACTGTGAATTTACATAATGACTTTTTGATGATGTCTAAATGATGGCATGGAAGCCGAAAAGACGTAGAGAGAAGCAAAAAGACTAATGGATAGGGAAACCACTAAGGGAAGTAATTGTGTGAGTATCTACAGAACTACCATAAACAGAGTGCATGAGAAAAGTACTAGAATCATACATTCTACCACATTAATTCGCCGGAGGATGTGGAAAGGTTTGTACACCAGGTATGATGGTTCATTAGAAAAAGATACCTGTCAAGCTTGTTGTACTATGCTGTTAATGACAGTTTAGTCAAAATGACAAAGTGAACAACACATTTATCTACTTGTACCTAAGAAGAGAAGAAAACGTTCCAAGAGATTTGGAATCACACCTGCAAGACAGAGACTAGGCATCTAAATCTAGTGTCAGGTCCACAGTAAAGATAAAGGGTAAAAAGAACAGAAAACATGAAGCTTCGAAAGGAATTTTTAAAGTTATGTTTCTGCCAGATTTGTTTGCACAGCCTTTTTTTTTGAGTAGCAATATGCTGCACTTGAGGGGGGAAATAAAAAAAGGCATGAATGAACAGTCTGTTCAAACCAGAGAAAACGTAAGAAAGAAACAGTATAGTCAGTATCACCAACATATTGTGATCATGTACACAAGTTGCTATTACTCAACTTTAGAAAATGATATTTGGAACATTTCAAAAGGTTTGGAGAATCAATTCAGATAGTTATCTGAACTGTTACAGAGATGGAGGTGGTGGTGAACATTCTGCTAAACAATTTATCCACAAGCCCATTCAGGAATGCAGTACCCATCTTACTCATGTTTTTTGTATTTCTTTTCCCCTTGTTCACTTCCTATTTAGAATTTATGACTGCTATCAAGAGCTACTCAGAATAGATGAGTACATTTTCTATCAGAGTAGATGTGTGCATTATATACTTCTTTATTGTTTATTAGTAAGGATGCTGTTCAAATTCTATCTGAATGTGGGGGCAAAAAAGAAACAAAGCTCACTCATTTTTGGAACCTAAGCACATCATACAAAACAATCCAGATGTTCACTGACAATGCATTTTCCTACAGTAAAATCAGCATCTCTCGCTCTTTTCCTACTTTCCACTGAGTTTCCTGTCTAGTCAGTAAAGACTTCTTACATAACCAACTATCCCTTCTACCCCCTTTTTTTTTTTGCCTATTCTGTATCCCAGGATCTACCCTAATTACTCTCAATTCATACACTAACATGGGTTCCAAGGATAGGAATCTCAGTTTTAGTTACTTTAGGCTTTTGTTATGTCCTTCTCATCGCTTTATGCTGAAACATTTGTAGTAAAGATACTTCTGCTATCTTTAAAGAAGTATCTTTAAAGATACTTCTGTTCTGTTTAGCACTTTCTGCAAATGTGATTTCTCAGTTCAATTATAAAGAAGTTAATGAACTTCAGTACAACTTTGTTCCAATGACATTAGGAGATATTTCCTCAGGATTTAGTCTTCTGTCTCCACCACTGGTAAAGTTTCAGGGAATCACCATTTCTGCCTTTCTACTTAAGGTCCTTAAGTCAGAAAAATAATTATTTGTCCAATAGCAGCTCTACAGAAAGAATTAATGTATTTTAAGTGTCCACCTCCATCATGAAGTTCCATTCACTTCTGCACTAATATTGAAGTTGCACTGATGTTCAAATCCTTCAACTGTCCTTTTCTTCACCCTTCTTGACTACAACTTTTCAATCTCAGTCATTGCACTTATTCCCTCTTTGTGTCCTCTTTTACCTGTTCCCTAGTCTGCAACGATGAAAAGTTTATATTCTGCCTCATTTATTGGAATATTAATATTTGGGGTATTTCTCCAAATCATTTATTTGCTAGCATCACAACAAAATGTTTACTTATTTTTAGTTTACAAATGAATGCCCAGTTGTTTCATTATGCACGACCATAATGACATTATGTAGACATATATTTTCTTTATAGAGTTATGACTGATTGGTCCAAATTGATGAGTTGTTTTCTACTGCAGTGCATTTTAACAGGGATTCCAATCTTACATACACCAGCACGAGTTAACAAGTTACAATCCATTTCATGACGAAACTAAATCTCATGTAAACAAAATTTTCTTCTTAGTTTAAAAGTAAATTAGCAATAAGAAATATTAACCTTCTAGTTAATGTTTCTTGCTATCTGAATAAACTGCTGTTTCAAATATCCCCTTTCCTCTATAACCCCCATTTTATACATTCCAGTCAAAAGCTGGATAGCATATGGACATCTTCTCCAGATTTTGTTTCAATATATCAAAACAAACAAACAAACAAAAAACCACAACATAATGTTTCAAAATTATCTGGTTCCCATTCCTGAAAGACATTGGAATCACTTCTACCTCCTGTGAGGATAATATCTAAAGAGAGCAGGAGAGAAACTGCCACCTGGGAATTTTTTTTAAAACATTTTTAATGTATCTTGAAGTATTTGTAAAGTAGTTTTAAATGTTCACTGAAAGCAGTGCATTGAAAAGGAAGGAAATGGAAATACTAGAAGACATTTTCCTTACAAATACAAAACAGACTGTAATTTAATTTCAGTTCACATTCAAGAAGCTTGAAAAACAACGTATCAAAAATGCAAATGTATACAATATGTTTAAAGACAAATATAATGCAATTGGTCTGTGTAGTAACTAAATAAGGAAATTGACTGTAATTGTAATTTATTTTATGAGAACATAATATAATTACAAGACTGTTGAAAGAGAAGCTTATATACATCAAAATTACTGGATTAAGACATAATGTTCTTATGTGAAATTCTGCCCTCAGTCTCTGAGGCAAAGGATAAAGTGGTAGAGTGTGGTAACAGAGTTAAGAGCCCCACAGAGCATTAAAGAAAGCCATACTGCCAGCAGTGCTCAGCAGGGGTGCAAGGAAGGAATCAGAGTATCATTTGAGAATGAATTGACAGGAGAACATGGGATGAAGAAACTACTTGGACCCTAAAACACACCCTTTCTTTTTACAGGCTTGAAATTAGCCTTGCCCTATGCCCACACAGAAAGAAAGTCAAGAGTATGAGGACACATGCAGCCTAGACTGGAGGATAAAGTTCCCAATGGACAAAATGATCTCCCAACTGATTTGGAGATGGAAAAAATAAGGGTTTTTTCTTAGTGCTCAACAATTGCAGAAAATCAGATTTGCCATTAGCACTGATCACTGAGGGCAGGAGAAGCAGTGCTTGTAGATTGCTTGGACATAAAAGTGACCTGTAAAGGAATTAGTTCATAAGTCCTACAGAACTTAAATTAAATGTGTAGAGCAAGTGAAATAAAAATTATGACTAAAAAAACTTATGTGGAATACAATTGTAGCAATGAGCTGAGGGATAAGATCAGTTGTGCTTTCTCAGATGAGCTACTGGAAAATAAGATCAGAGACTATTTTGGATATAGTCCAAGGTGCATGCCAAGCAGAGCAAAAAGATTACGAGCTGAAGGAACATTAAGAAATGAGTGATTACAATAAAGTCAGATATTAAATGTGTGCAAAATGCATGCTGCAAGAAGAGCTAGTATGCTTTTAATAAGTGGAGTGGAACTGGGGTTTGGGAAGATATAAATTGCAGTGGTTGAGCTATCCTAATGACAAAAGTAATGTCAATTTGGACAAAATAAAAATGAAAAATTGGGACATATAGATACAAAATTCTCTAGTGGCAGACTAGGAATCAAATAGGTTTCATATACATTCTATACAATGAACTGTGATTATAATTTGCAGTCTGATATTAATGTGCCACCCAAAAGATTCTTAAAATGCTACCCAACACTTTGGCAAAGTGACAGCCACAGCATAATCACATTTAAAACATTTGTGAAACCATTCAAAAG
>NW_008237435.1:3360214-3368089 GCF_000691975.1 Corvus brachyrhynchos
TTTTTCTATCAGCACTTTGCATATGTTCACCTGAACTTCACTCCTAGATAATACAGGAGAGCTTTTCAGTTTTTCAGAAATTTCAAATTTCTTGAGTCAGGATTTTAGAAAGAACAATTTTCCTGTTCTGTGTTAGACTAGGCCATAAGACTGCCAGGCCTGACTTTTCTGTATAAAAGTGTTACTTTCTAGCAGCATTGGAAAAAGGCATTACCTTTTCCAGTTAGGAATTTCTAACGTGCAAAGTAGAAATCTTCCAATAAGTTACAATGTGTTGAGGGGTAGTAAAGATCTTTGTGAAACAAAAATGTAGAGTGGTACAGCTTAATACATTACAAAGGAGTGTTGTGAACTTTCCACTCACCCCAATGTTTTATCCCTTTTTATAAGTTAATATAGAGTAAACAACTACTAAAACTACAACAACTATGTAGACTTGGGAAAGATACAGATTGCTTGGATTGGCCTTGTCTTACCCAGTTCTGCGATGGAGACACACATTTATATTTGCAATAGGAATATGCAAAACCCTTTAAAGTTTCAATTAAAGAAGACCTAAAATCTAAGAGTATTCAGTCAGCACCTTTAGCAATAACTCTTCTTGTCTATGCATGAGGGCATTTATCTTCTCATTCCCCAGAGTGTGGCAGAAGCTAGCCAGGAGGGAAGAAAGTGTTTGGCTTTCACGGGTGTAACTGTCACTGCAAAAAAAAAATTTCTCCACCCTATGTCTCCCTCTTCTCTTTCTTCCCTCTGGCTGTCAGCATGAACTTTCAGATTCACAGTGAACATCTACTGTCATAGTTTTCTACTACAAATA
The DNA here is from genome assembly GCF_000691975.1 of Corvus brachyrhynchos. Taxonomy (NCBI): domain Eukaryota; kingdom Metazoa; phylum Chordata; class Aves; order Passeriformes; family Corvidae; genus Corvus; species Corvus brachyrhynchos. The sequence continues at coordinate 3,361,035 of NW_008237435.1, forward strand.
AGTATTTCATTTTGCAACTTTTAGCTACTGAGATGGTATTATGCATATGTTAATATTTAATTATTTAATGTAATTAGCAAGTCCTTATGGCTTTCCTTTGTATATAGTCTCTGTATTTTTTACATGATGGCAGAAATGAACCGTAGTTCTCATTGCTTTGTAATCTCATCATCTCTAATTTAGATCAGGCTGCACCAGGTTTGGATGCTCATCCAAAATCCTTAAAGGGACTTCAGAAGATTTGCATCTTAAGAAATAATCTGCCATGATTTAATGCCAAATCATCTAGAAGATACTAGATTGCTGCACAAAGTCTTTGTGAGGTGAAGAGTGGATTCCAGCTCCTGACCAAATTCAGCTTCCTTCCTCAGAAGGGTTTTATCTAAGTAATATTATTATCACTCACACATATAATAAAAATTTACACTCACACATATATTAAGGATTCCTGTGGACAAAGATGCTATCTGAGGTGAATAAAGGTAGGAATTTGAGGAGTATGACAGAGAATACAGTGTACACCTAACAGCAAAACAATGACTAGCTTATGGAGTTTTTATGAAGATTATTGATAAAAGATCAGAACTGGAAAGGTGAATCATAAGACAAATCTTAAAAAAAAGATTTTCCTGTCAAGTGGAATTAAAACTTCTAGCACAATACCTATGAAGAAGTTTCAGTGTCTCATTTGGGTAACTATTTCAAGAGATAACATGGACAAAATTTGTAACTACTTATACCTTCAACTTCATTGGTCATGTATACATTTCCTCTAATGTGCCTATAAGTTAATTTAAAAATCTCTAAAATCTTTTAAGGCAAGTGCTCACTATGAAAGGAAAACGCATTATTAAAGACATATAAATGTACATATATATCATGTTTCAACAGAACTAATGCTTTTAGTGGCAGTTAGATTTTGCTTTGGTGGGTCTGTTATATAGCAAACCCAAACAAATTCTGTGTTTGGAGAACAAGTAATACTTTGGAAAAAACCATCTGACATCACATAATATATGAAACATCCTAAACATTTATACAACTGAGAAGGAAAACTCAGCAATTAGAAAGTGATGACAAATGGAACAAATTTTCGTGGTCAGGAAAAGATTCACTGCATAATTCAGAATGGTTAGAAGCTCCTAGATAAAGACACACAAGGCACAGAGATAGAAATTGCCTGCCAAAATTCAGTGGCAATCAAATTACATGTAAAGCATAGTATTTCCAATATCTAATAAGGGAGCCAGGGCCAGTAGGATCACATAGGCAATTAGGTTAGCCTTGTAGTAATAGAAGTCCTAGAAACTGGAAAATTAAATAGAAGTAATATCCAGATGTTTACATTTAGGTACCTAGAGACAACCAAGTCCTTGTTCCTTGGAAGTATTTATATATGTGCTAAACTTTACAGAACTTACAGCTTCATGAGCACAGAGTCATCAGGAACTGAGTGGTCTGCATCTCCAGAAACGTGAAGCCAGACTACAGAGACAAACAGGACAAATGGAAAAGAAAAAAAAGCCAAATTCAAAACAAAAGATCGTATTTAAATATGTGCATATATACATACACACATATAAACACATATATTTATGTACGTGTGTATATATGTACAAATATGTCTATATGTGTCTATATATATGGCTGTCTTTATGATGCCTGAGGAATGAAAAAGAAGATTAAAAAAAAAATACAAGATTCCATGTCTGATTATAAGTATAAATAACAGCAAAGCACAGTTAATTTGAGAAGTCTCCATATTTCACAGGCTAGGCCAACTATTATTAATACTTACAAGAGAGTGTGAGTAAGACCTTTCTGGTTCCTTTTGTTTCCAATTACAGCTTTCATACAAGGTAAACCTTCCATACCTTTTTTCCCCCTAATCTGTATTTGTTTGTATTTAGACCTTATATACTACACAATTTATGCAAAATCCTGGTAGGCAAGACAGCAAGAATCTTCCCAAAAGCCATGGCAGATAATTTTTACTCCTGCAATGCACACATGGTTGTGTAGCAAAGCGCTTAAGATGAGAGAACATTTTGGAGCAGACAGAAATGGTTTAATTGATTTTGATAATACCATTCTTATATATAGCAGATAAAAGTTTCTATCTTCATGCTTAACTTGTATTTTGCATAACTTTAAGACACACTAAAATGAAACAAAATAACTACACTCAAGACTAAAATAACACTTCTGTGGTAATGGTTGCTTTTGAAGTAACTTTATGTTTGTTCTAAATGACCAGATACTGTCAGTTCCAAAATAGAACTTTGAACATTCAAAGTAAAGAATGAGCTTTTCTTTTCTGTTGATGCCAGCAGATGTGCAAACCTCCAAGTGATACAACGTTAACATTGACTGTATTTCATCATCAGGCTGTGGGTCAGGGCAAGCTCAGGTTCATGCTAGAATGTCATAAAAACTTTGAAAATTAGGGCGAAAAAGGGTTTTGAGACATCCTTTAAGCCATTCTGTGGTCCAAAGGCAAACTCAGCCATATCTGTAACATATAAAATATATTCCTTAAGATTTGCAGTGTGAAAGGCTGCACAAAAAAAACCCTTAAAAACACACACCAAAAAAGCCCCAAACAAACAAACAAACAAAAAAGAAGTTACTTGGTTTGTGGTTGAAAAAAAGATTTAACAGAAAATTGTAGAATAAACCAACTTTTTTTTTTTTTTTTAAGTACTTTTTTCTTTAGAATATTTAGACAGTTAAGAAAACAATGCTTATTCTTGGCTCTCTAAGTTTCATTGAATCATTGTGTTGTCACTGGTTGCTATATTGTTTGGATGAAACCATGTATACTTTATCATCCCTATCTCAGTCACCTATTGAAAAATTAATAATAGAATACAAAGACCCTTCCAAAAAGGGAGGAAGCAGAGTCTTCCAGTCCTCATGAGAAGGCTATGTTTTAGCCAGATTTCCATCTCTGGATTCCCTTGAGGAATCCTGTTAACTATTTTTACTGGTAGCAAAGAAAAAAAGTTTTCAAATACTTTTTATATTTATATGCATACCTTATCTTGTTTCAAAGCTCTTTTTTAGAATTCTGTTCTCCCTCTCTTATTGAGACCTAAAACTTAGAAGATTTGTTACAGCCTTTTTCTTTGTATGTTCTTGGTTTGAAACTTTTTTTATAGTAAAGATCTTCTGACTTCTTAGTCAAAAAAAACATGCTATATTCATCATTCAGGTGGGGAACTATTTGATGGTCCTTGACTATAGTTAATAGTCTGGAATGCCCTGTTCCTCCTATTTTTGCTCTTTTTTATGCTTTTTCTAAGTGCATGTACTACAGAAAATGAAATCTGTCAACTCCCATGTAGGTGTCAAGGATATTTGGGAAGGCCTGAAAATGTGGTATTTGTTTCAAAATGACATTCACCTTTCTACTTTATTTGTCATGTAATAAATAATGAAAAATCTAGTTTTATCCAGAAATGATTATATTAATCTTTTTTTTTTTTTGCCTTTCGTCTGACAGTTAAATGAAATTGCTGACACATTCACCACACATTTGAAGTCAATAGTAATAATTGGATAGGTGGCATGTATTCACATTCTTGGCATGGAAAAAACCATAAATATGTGTCTCCGTTATCTCTAAGCATAAAAGGGCAAAGAGCCCAACTACTTACGGGGAGGTCAAGTTCAAGACCAGATCTTTGTTGAGCACCCTGGCTTCATGCACTCTGCCAAGCAGCTGCAGTGCAGCTTGGCACACTCCTTACCTTGCATCTCTTCACACCTGCACAGAGGCCGCTCATGTGACACCTGTAAAGCATCGGATAATCAGCACAGCCAAGAGGTATCCAGAGCTGCCAGCTGAAGTGCAGCAGTAAAGTGAACTGCTGCCTGCTCCTGCCCCTCTTCCTCCTCCTGCTCAAGAGTCTGTGCCATTTGAAGTCTATCTGGCTTTCCTGAGCCTCCACCATTGCAGAGGATGAGCCACTGCTTTGTAGACAGTAAACTTTCTGCAAGAACTGGTGTTTCAAACCCAGGTATCCAACCACTGGACAGTCTGACACCATTCTAGCCAGGCTTCCCATTACAAAGATGAAGTTGGAATCCAGAGGATTGTTGAATACTCCTGGTGCAATGCTCCTAGCAAGAGTTTTCAGAGGCAGACATATTTGAGACTGTGGCTCACTACATCCAGCACCTGCAGGGAGCTTGTGGAGTCTACAAGCCACAGCTTACACTGATCAGCTGGACACCAGTGTGGGGTCAGTGTGACTGGAAGGAACATGCTGGTGGCTGAGGGCTTCATCTAGTGGCAATTGATTCAGCAGCCAGAGTAATTTAGGTCAGAGGGGACATAAAAGCCATGCTGCCTTCAAAGTTAGATCAGATTGCTTAGGGTTTTCCAGCTGAGTGTTGAGAATCTCCAGGTTTTTACAGCCTGTATGGGGCAAAATGTGCTGGGGTTAAGGTGATGCATGTTTTTTCCCATAACACTACTCATGCTGCATTTCCTGTATTTTATCTTGTTCCCATATTTTAGCTTCAACTCTGAACTTATCAGAATAATCTGGCTTTTTTTCTGCAATCTCCTCCTCACATGGCTAAGTGCCCATCCTTCAGCCTCACCTTGTCTGCCATGTGCTCCAGCCCTGTCTTCCTCTGCTGTACTTTCTACAGTTTGTAGACTTGCCTTGACTCCCATCACTTAGCAATGATCTGAAGTCAGGCAAAGTTTGAAAATGCTAAAATATTTAAAAAGAAAATCCCAAGTAAAGCAAAACACATTACAAAAGTATTTTAATTGTTTTAAAGTTTGACAGAGACAACTTTCATCCTAGTTTGATTCTGTCCCATTGTTGACTTCAAATGTATAAGGTGGCACCTTTCTTCATGAAAGGCTTTGGACTCAGTTTCGCAATATATAGGAGAAAAATGTTAGGGCTGATATTTTGCACAATGCACTGTTCTCTATAGAACTGTCCTTTACAGAAATCAACACAATAACAACCTAATGAGGCTTGTTCTAGAAAAATCTTATTTTGGAGGAAAGGATGCATTTCTGTTATTTCTTTATAAAAAACTTTATTATTTGAGTTTATTCTTCCGTTGCAATTCTTTACATTTTAAACTGTTTAATTACATTATTTCTTGTACCAAATGAATTTGGAAGTCTCTATATGCCTTATATCTTCATGTTCAGTTTTTCACCAGGATGGAACTGTCTGCTGTAGGGATACTGATGAAATCAGTGGAAATTCTCTTTATCAGTACTCCTCAAAATTTTATCCTGAGCATATGCTGCTGTCATGTAAGATTTCTGGAGTATATGGAATTGCTCCATAAAAGAGTATCACCCATAAAAAAAACCTGCATAAGCACTTTTCTGTTCTATTACTATGTGTATTTTCTAGAAAATGAAGCTTTTTCTCAAATACAAAATATAAACCTCCTTCTTCTCGATGTGACAAATCTAAAAAAATACTAGAGTATCAAAGAAAATGCTACCTTCTGTCTGCAAAAAAGCTTTTACAGTAAGAGCATTCAAAATGTTGTTACTTTATGCATATCAGAACACAGATACAAGATGTGATATTGACGGTGACTCATTTTACCAGAAAAACCTGGCAGACATAGTTGTAGCTTGGTTTTATGTTCACAGCCATGATGCTACAAAAAGCCTTTCCTCAAGAAGCTTTTTTGCTATAGGCCTAAATATGAAAGCTTATGGTAAAATACTCTGGGCTCCTTAAAACTCAGCCCTGCAGAGACCCACGAACTCAGCTGATATGGTCTGTTTTCAGAAATAAAAGCATTCAGGGGCCTAAATCTCATTCCTTTTCACCCAAGGCTTAAGCAGCTTTTGATTGAGTGCTCCATTTAGATATGCAAAGTACTTCTGCATCCAGTAAGAGGCCATGGACCATACTGAAATCCAGATTCCGTTCTGTTATAAATTCCATCCAAAACAAACATCTTGACATTCTGGATAAGTGCCATGACTAGTATTTCAACAAGGTGTAATAAAATTGGAGTTACTTGAGACATTAATGAGTCAGAGCCAAGCACACCTACTCTTTAAACTAACTACCCCTTCCTCCAGTGTTTCAATACAGCCAAGTAGAAATAGCCTTGCTAACACTTACACTGCACAAAAGGCAAATCCATAGAAGGATGGTGTGTATGACTCTGGAACCTCTGGGACAGCAAACTCCCTAGTTTATTGAGGCTCTTTCCTTTCCAGAGGCAGTAACAGCAATCTAATTCAGATGTGTGTAGCTGTCTCTAAAGAACAAAGCTCTGGTATTCATTAGCCAGTGTTAAGCTCAAGGAGTCACTCCTGAATAGAGTCTGAAAAACTGAAATGATTGATGCAGTTTCCATCATACAGCTTTATTCAAATGCTTAGCAAGTATGCTCAAATGACAAGTTACAATGATTTTTCAACCTGTTCACAGTGTCTGTCAGTCTTGAGTTTTTTTCTGAGATAGGTAGCAAGAAACTTAAACTAATACCACTTATTTGAATATAGATGCCTTCAAATTCCTCTAGGGATAACAAGATGTGACAGCTCAGCTGCTTCCATTAGTATTACTTCCTTTTGCAACTATTGAAATAAAAACAAAGGTAAGAAGTAGATTTTTATTCATGTGTTTCTTTTCATTTAAGCTTGAGGTTTGAGCCAGGAAACTTCATTCAGGGAGTAGAATCTGTAGGAGAAGACATGTCTGAGAATTTTGAAAATACTGTGCAATAATGAAAAAGTATCTTTATGTTTTTTTCTAGAAGGGGTGACCCTTGATATTTTAAGTGCTTCACTAAAAATATAGGAATGCACTTCAAATGAACAATGCTAGTCATATGTACAGTTTTGGTAATTTCAATCCCAGATAGTTAGTCACTCAAATGTTTCAGTAGTCAATAATCCTTGTCTCATAAGGAGATTCTCAATATCTTCTTTATCACGGAAAATAAAAAAGTTGTTGGATTTTTTTTTCCAGCAGATAAAGTTATTTGATGTTAAACAAATTTATTGGGGAAAAAAAACCAACACATAAGCAAAGCAAACACAC
>NW_008237435.1:3368107-3391499 GCF_000691975.1 Corvus brachyrhynchos
TATTTGATGTTAAACAAATTTATTGGGAAAAAAAAACCAACACATAAGCAAAGCAGCCCCCCCCCCCCCCCAAATTAAAGTTTTACTTAGTACACAAAACGTCCTCTTCTTCACATTTCTTTGTTCCGTCATTAGCTTTTGCATTTGTAATCTGACCATACTGAAATTTCTATCTAAGTTTTGGTTGGGTTTGCAGAATTAGAAAACTACAGTTTATAAAATTTACACAGCCCAAGTCATAATACAAAGCTATTGTCTGAACAAATTTGTTGAAGAAAAAATCACCCTAAATGCAATCCAAACCCTATTAGAATAAATTTTTTCCTGAATATGCAATGCTCTGTGTACTTGCTCAGGCTCCAACCCCCATGAAATGTAAGAACTCAACTTGGAAATGTTTTATACTGCCATTCTGATCATTCTTGTTTCATTTGTCATCTTCTCATTCAAGTGAAGGCTCATTTAGAGGCACCAGAAGCCAAAAGAGGTTTTGCCATTGGAGCTGAGTTTTGAGCATGGCCTCTGTCTAAAGACCTTACTCATCTTACCAGCTTACTTACCTCTCCCCTCCCCTTCTCCTCAGCTGCTCTCTTCTTCCTTATCAAGTTAGGTAGTTTGGAGGTCCTTGAGAAAAATAAAGATTTTGTATGCTTAGAGAATGAGACCATGATAAATAATTAGTACAATGATGTAAAACTTTACTTCTCTTACTCACTATGTAGACAGAATACAGAAATATTGCTGAACATTATTTTTTTTGCACCTGACCCATTTGTTAGAACATTTAGGGCAAAGCAGAGCCAATTATCACCAGCAGAATTATAGACTCAGCAAATTGCATAGCTTCTCCTTTGATAGCTTCACAATAAATACTAACCTAGTAGCCTGAAGAGTATTGACAAATGCCTGACTTGGCAGGTCTGGTTCATTAAAGCCCTTATTATAAGAATAATCTATAGTTATGTGGTGAAATAATTGGGGCTCGGCTGTTCCTAGAAAAAGAACCAGTTCCTCTGCCTAAAGAACTGAGTGATTCATTACTGCATCCCCCCTCTCAGCTGGTGCTTTTGAAAAGTTATTGATTCTCCAGAAAGTCCAGAGATCTTCCTCTTGCACTTTCATGGAACTGTATATAGTGCTTTACTCTAGTAAAATCAACACACACATGTGGGCTGGATTCCCTGGAGGGATCTGGCTATACTACCTCAATCTCAAGGTTGTGTGTGAGCTCTGATCTGACATTTGTATTCTGACAAAGCTCCTGCTAATGAAATATGCAGGAGAATGTCTACTTCATGTTTTTAAAGAGGTTAAATAGATCACTAGATTATGGTAGAGACTTGCATAGTCTTGGACATGCCCCAAAGCAGGCAGGCAGTTGACTACAGAAGTTTACTAGTGTAAATATCATTAATTCAAATGTTGGTTGGCATAAAGAGCATCAAAAACTTGGCTAGAGATGCTTGTAAGCTGCATTTGAATGCTTTTATTTAGAAAAAGAGAAAACCTTAAAGGTTAAAGGAATAGTATTATTCATGTTTTACAGATGTTGAAGCAGAACAGATTCCATGGATTAGGGATTTACCCTAAGTAAATACTTAAGTGCATGTTAGTGACTAGAAACTGGTCCAAAAAGGCCTCTTAATTCCTTTATAGTAATGAACTATACTACTTTCCTAACTTAGGTACAACCCTGCAACAGGATAAGGAGAATATATGTGGTATTTTCAGGTGGATCTAAGAATGATGTGGTACTTAAAGGACTGAAGAACATAAATATGACAACCGTCTAGCAATACTTTCAGATTATTCTGGTGCATTTCATTATCCTCAAGGAAAACTAATTGGGGATTTGTTCTAGCTCTAATGTTTCAGCAAATAACTGACTTGAGTTCTGATCTTCCAGATTATGCACAGTTTTTAAAAATCTTTGGATAGTTGATGAGTCTGGAAAGCTGTGGTAGTACAAATGCAGCATGAATAATAAGGTTCACAGTGAGTGGGAGCTGGTCAGAGAGCCTGTCATTAGGTGTTTAGCTGAGACATTTATGTATTCAAGGACATTTTTAAAAGAAAGAGAGAGGAAGCTCTGAATATAAACCAGAATCTCTGAATAACTGATGATTTTGCCAGTAAGCATTTAAATATAACTTGCCTTACACTGGGATTGGCAGCTAAGGGGAAAGGTCTCTCAACAATGACTCAAGCCAAATTAGACAAATACATAGTGAATGGAGTGACGAATGAAAGGCTGTTGCTTTGACAATACTAAATACTGGAATTTCATGTGAGTATGAAAAATGTGCATACATAAAAAATGTAAGTGAAAGATCAATAAGTAAAAGATCAAGCTTGTTTATAAGAACTGGTATTTCACTTCTATTCTGAAGGTAGTTAATGAACCATGAATATTATCTCATTCATCTTACATTTTTTAGTCATCTAGATGAGGTTCTTTAAGCTACTTCTTTAGAAATGGTACAGATAGCCTGGTAGGATTTTTAAAAGCATTTTGATGCCTAATTACCATGGAAATATTTTGGAATAGGCTTCAGAAATTTTAACAAGTGTTTGTGTTTATGATTACGTAACAAAATACAAAGGCCTCATAAAAAGGATTTAAGACTATTCTTGCAATAAATCAGAAGAACTTCAGTGTTCACTGTAAAATTATTGGAGTGGGCTAATGGACAGGAGTATTAGCTTTGTTCTCATAGTGCCTGATATATCTGGACACTTAGCATTTGTTGACACCAATACCTAAATGAGGAAAAGACAGGTTGCAAATCAGAATCCGAGTCCAGAGTTTTGATTCGTATCTTAACACCAGTTAAATATATATGTATATATATATATGTATAAACTCTGATAACCCAGGCCTGAGTCACCTCTGAAAAATATGACACAATTCCTGATTTTACTTTTAGATAACTACAAATTCAGTACCTATACCATAATGTGAATATTGCTCAAAATGGCTTGTGAGTCTGTCCTAAAATCTCCAGATGCCTCCCTTCTGACTGAAAAAAAAAATCGTGAGTGACTGTAGCTCTGCTCCAGGTACACCTAGGGCTGATAGACAAATAGATTGCAGTCTAACTCTCATCTGAATTGCTTGTGGAATCTGAAACACAGGCCTTGATCCCAAGCACATACATTTATAACATCTAACACAAATGAGGGTATAAAAATCTTCTTAGAGTTTCTGGCCTAGCAATTGAAATTTTATAGTCCAAACTAAACAACAGGCCCTCCTATGAACGTGGTTATCCCATCACTGCATCCCAGTGGCCTGATGGTGCTCTAGAAAAAGGAGCAATTCTTTATCTCTCTTGCTGTAGCTATACAGGATATATACATATCTACAGCAGTGGACTAACAAGAATGCAAGGCAGAACCACCTCAGCATCTCCTCTGGTCTGTCCTACCACACCTCCATGCTACTCTGCAGTAGCTGAAACACTACACAGCTGTCACTGCAGGATGCAGAAAGCAAATTATTTTTCAGCAGACAGACTTAAAATCTAGATTGAGAAAAAGTCTCATTTCCCATAGAAGCATAGTTAAACAGTCCTGTATGGGAGGCAAACAGCAAATTTCACAAGAAGGGTAAAAGGGAAGCACATTTCTTCCATTTCACCCCATCTTATTCAAAGCAGACCTGGCTTTCATGTATCACAACTTTAAAAAACCTGGCAGAGCTTTGTATTTCGGCACTGCACTGACAGCCCTGCTCTGTAACATGCTTCAGACCAACTCTGAATGAAACAGAAAATGGTTGTGGTTCAGCATATTTGAAAAGCCCTCAGCATCTGTGATTTTCTTTCCTTTGAACATGAGCAGAGTCCATTTTCCATGCTGGTTTATTCTTTGTCCTCCCCACTGAGTCTGTTTTAATGAAGGTTCACAGGGATTATTAACATTTTGAAACACGGAAATAGAACTCAGTAGAAGAACAGTAGAAGGACTTCCCCATTTTATATCAGATTTTCTACTTCTTTGGAGAAAATTTTGAACTGCTTTGAAATATTCTGAAATCCTGATTATCATGAGGGGTATGTCCCCATTATTTTGATAAAAGGTGGCCTAAGGCAAATATAAATGTTGAAGATACCTGGGGAGAAGGTAGGAATTTCCACTGTTTTTTCTGCCCTTCTCATTTCTAAAACACAGTATAAGGAGTTGTCCCACTTGTATTCTAGCTGGTACAGAATATCTGTTTCCTGTTCTTCTAGCAGTCAGATATATGAAAGACTATCAGGAAGGCTCATATTCTACTTTCACTACACTGAACTGAGTTTTTTGTTATAAGGTCATTTAGGTCATAGAACTTAAAACACTAATATGCACGGAGTGCATTTTTACCACAGTCTCAACAGGAAGCACTTCAGTCATGCCTCCATCTTGAGAGTCCTCTCTTTGCCTGACTGCTCACCACTAGGAAAAGTTCTCATGCAGGGAGCTCCAAACATACTGTGGCCTTCAAGAGAGGTGTTGAAGGCACAACAAGCCCATATGATCAGTGTGACTGGAATATTAGCTTCTACTAAGCTAATATTCTAAAAGGCACCTCACCTGGCAGAATAAATGAGTTTATTAAATGAAAAAAAAAAGAAGGAAAATTTCTTAAAATCCCATTTAATATGTTGTTTTGTTACTGAACACAGTAGAGAGACATTGATTATTTCTCACATTAGATATAAAAATAGGAGTTATGATTAGGTAGCGGATTTGTGTTTCTTTAAAGATAAGGCCTAAGACTAAATGAGATTCTCTTTCTCCTCATGACTGCTGTGTGGTGAATACCCAGGTAACGTAATTTAGTCCTATGCTACAGTTTCAAATATTAATGCCTTTTGTCAAAGTCATGGGAATTAGTCCAGAAATGAAAGCCCACTGTCTGTTCTGTCTGTATCAGGACCACAAATGTCCTTTAAAATTGGCACATGATTGTAATTATTTCCCTGTTTCCCAAACTACTAATTTTCCAGGGCGTGCTGTCAAAATTCCAAACACCTACTCAACTTCTTAATGTATAAAAGCTTTATGTATTTTCCTATTTTGGAACAGCATCTAATATACTGCTAAGCATTCAATCAAGCTTCACTTTGTCTTGACTTTGAATTCAGCTGCCACTCAACATATTTTGAAATGTATCACAATATGAGTGGCACTGATTAGCATCAGACATTATTTCCGTCTTAATTTGGGTGATACTTTGTCATTAAGTTTTGTGATGATGCACTGGCTGTAGATAATACAGTGCTGATGTTCATTTGCTTGCAGTCATGTCCTGTATGGGTTTGATTAGACCTACTCTATGGTTGGTTGATGACAAAACCTCATTGATTACATGTGGTCTGCTTCTCATTTCCAGTCAAGCTTTCTGTCTTGAGACATGAATAGTTTCATTAATTAGGTGAACTAAACATGTTGACAACCATTCAAGCTAGTCTGGATCTGGCATAATAGTGCTAGTATTATAGATTCATTCTCTGCAGTCAATGAAAATTTGGTTATTCATTTAAATGAAAGCAGAATCAAAACCTAATGGTGTTCCTTTCATTTGATTATGCTCCCAGAATATATCCAGTACAATTTCTTCCTAGTTTTAGAGGCTGTTATACTTCACAAGGAAAGACACTGATTCCAGATGTTAAAATCCCTCCTGCCCTGATAAAGAACTATAAATAACTAATGACTAGATAAAACCTAGAGCTTAAAAAAAAGTTCTAGATACATGTTAAAATTCTAACAATTTATACTGAGTCTTCTATAAAGGATGCAGTTGTTTATAACACATCGACTGTGTTAAATACTTGGAAAAACTGAAGCCAAATCTTCAGGACATTCCATTGCTGTGTTTACACCGCTCAGCACTTGCCTTATCTTACACTCCTCCTCACTGCCCAGTGTCTTTTTCCCCCTCTCCAAACTTGATTACATTCTGGAGATCCATTTTCACATCTTTTTGCCAAATTAGGGATGTAGACATCTTTGTATGCTACCCTTAGTCCCAAGATTAAAATCAATGGAAGAAGCCTCTTCCATGTTGTGACTGGAAGTGGGCATTTCCCCCTTCCCCTCCAACCTCCCCATTAATCTAACTCACTGGTCTGCTTCAAGAATACACAAGCCAGGAGTATGTTACACATGGACAAACCTGTACCAGCACTGGATATTCCTCCTGGGAAGCAGCAAGTGCAGGTCCACTCCCTGAAGGAGGAGAAGCTGGGACTTGTGGGTGAACACAGTTCAGTGGCTTTCCCCTGAAAGGACAAGGAGAACAAAAGACTCTGCTGACAGTCCAGGGATGGTCAGGGCAAAATATCAAAGCTGGTTCAGGGTCCATCCAGAAAGTCCAATCACAAACAGAAGATGGGACTAGGGCCAAAGCTACCCACACTCCAGGTTTCAAGGTTCACCCATGATGTGAGGCTGTTGACAGAAGCTGCCTGAGCCTGAGCTGAAATGCCACCTTGAATCCATGGCCAGTGGGTGCGGGGATGAGGCTGTTTCGGGCAATTAGGGCATTTTAGTGTCCTCAGAACCCTGTCAGCTCCACAGAGCAAAATGTATATGGAAATAATGAAGGGGAGGGGAGGGAGGGGGTAGGGAATCAAGCACTGTCTGGGAAAGTAGTTTCAGAGAATTAAGGTTCTGCAAGCAAGAATGAAGTAACTGTTACCAATTCCACTTCATTAGTATAAGCTAAGTATCAGCTTCATCTATCCTGTTTCTGCATGACATAATGAGCTATTAAAAAAACCTCCAAAGCAATCAAATACATAGTAAAAGTCAGTCTATGAGTAGCATTTAAAAGGAAGTGTCTTTACTGTCAAAACTTAGCAGACACATACTTTGATGGGAGGCAAAGATATATTATCTTTTTTGAATCATGGACTCACACCGTGCTCATTTGACATGGAAGTGTATCAAGTGCCTTTGCAGACTTCTTGACTTTCAAATCATGATGATAGCAACACTTTCTCATGAAAGATGCAAAATCACTGGACACTCAAGTGCTACCATGGTGTAATTGATTATCTTTCTCAGCAGTTGTTTCAAAGCACTATTTATTTCCATTGTGTACACTGATCAAGAAAAGAATTCTTTGGACTTCATTTCTGAGGTATTCATGGCTCCCCACAGAAATGAGGAGCAGTGAAAAAGAAACCTCACTTGTAATGGTAGAAAAGAAGATCATATTTTAAATACTGTGGTCACTTCTGCTGCTGAATACTTTAAAATGTCATGCTGCCTTCATTCACAAAATTAGGGAGAGGAATACATAGATAGAAGAAAAAAAATAAATCTATCTTTCAAGTCTAGTTATCCAGAAATACTTACATCCTCCTCCTTGATTACATAAGATGGAAAACAAAAGGGATTTTACAAAGTAATTGTAGTTGCTTTTGGTCATGTCTCCACAGTTCCTTTCAGTCTTGAACATCTGTTGATCACAACAACCTTGTAGAAATCAGAACTTACTTCATATAGAGACAAATGCTCTGCAAGGTCTAGTAGTTCATCAGCTTTTGGTCCTACAAAAGAAACAGTGCAATTCCTCAACCCCCTGGCATCCCAAAAGATCCCTCTAAAGGATCAGTCATTTATAGGTGGTTTTTTAGTACAAGGAGTACAACACTCCACACTATGCTTGTCGGCTTACCCTTGTGCACAGCAGTAAGCAAAAAGTCTTCAGACAAAGAAGTGCAGAAATGGTGGATATTTCAGAGCTTCATGGAATAGTGATGGCACCATGGGGCCAGAAAGTTATTTTCATGCGTGTGTCTCTTCCAGCCTTCACAAAGTACAGCTGCTGAAAGCCAGAGGCTACTGCTCATGCAGGGCTCAGTTTTCCAGTGGTGATAAAGATATATTTCAATTACCAGCAATGAGTCTAGGTTGGGCCTGGGTTTGCAGAAGAGATTCTTACTGTAAACATTTATTTCTAGAAGTTTAATTTCTGTTCTCCTGCAGTGGAATTCCTGGGCAGGCACACTGAAAGGGCTAAAGATCCCCAACCCCCTCCCTCCCAACTTATTTCTTGCTTACAAATAAAGAGGTTTGCAGTGGCCATATTATGAATGGTTTTATTGCTGTGTGACATTTTGTAATACATTGTTATGATTCCAGTCTTTACTATGTAACTAAAAAAATAAACCAGAGATCTAAAAGTACACAGTATTAGTTTTACCCATAATCAATATAGTATTGATTCAAAGTATGCTACAGAGGCACTTTACAAAATAAAGGAAAAAGTAATTTAAATCCATGTTCCAAGGATCTTTAATTCCAAAGGTTACTTCCAATAAACTCAACTACCTACAGAACTGCTAGTTTGATCGTTTTCAAACAAAAGCTGACTGAGAAATTCTGTATATGGCTGTACTTACACATAATATTTCAAAGCAGTAATGGTCTCTTGTGCTTAATGAGATGTTACAAAATATATTCTTAATTTGAAAAATGTGTGCAATACTCAATGCAGAAATTAGGTTCATTTTTAAAGTGTAACACAAGTATAACCAAATACATATACTATGTACAGGGTGTAAAGAAGTTAATAAGGCTGCTTAGTCTTTTAAATCTGGCATATGGTACTGCAGATAGGACACACATACACACACAGATGATGTCATGGATATTCCCACAAAAGTCCAAATCTAAGTACTTGCAGAAATGTCCCAACTACTTTGAACACACTATTGGACTTTCAAACTGAAGTTATTTCTAAAGTAGGTTTCTAGTATGGAGATATTCTTTTTAGAGAAGAACATTAAGAAAAACTCAATTAGCCTCTAGACAATCTGAAATTTCTCACCGGTGTTAACATCTGCATGACTGTGCATGCTGTATATTCATTTATACATACATAACAATAAAACATAAACCCACATCTTCTAGCAGGAAAAGGGAAATATTCATAATAATAAATTTTCTTTAGGAAAACTTGGTTGATATATACAGTATATAAAAATCCCTACACAATTGTCAGCATACAAAAATATGAGTTCAGTATATTTTTATACTTCAAAACCTAATGATGAAAAATCCAGATATCCTGAGTCAGGTATGTACTGCACATCTAATTTACCACTACCAGAGTACTATTGGAGTACAATTAGAAAAGCACTACCTGCATTTATCAACAAGTACAGAGATAAAATACATAAGTCAATGCATTAGCTCTTTTCATAATGTTAAACAAAAATGGTGCAAAATATGCATAAAATGCTGGCAGACATATCCATGAAGGAGCTGTAAAGTAAAGAGTACGGAACAGTATGTAGATATATACTGCATTTACTGATTTTCTCATTTAAATGAAAATAAATGAAAGACACTTTCCTTTTTTGAGCATCATGCTTAACCATGATGTGTATACTCACATTCAGGCAATTGTCTTAAATACATACATACATACATATATATATATATATACACACACATAAACTACATCTGACAATGAATTAATAAAACATGTTTGCTAGTGAATTTCTCTGGCTAAAACCAGATCTATAAAAGTGGTTCATTTTTTTCCATTAAAGGATTCTAACAAATGAAATTAAGTATGACTACCATAAATCAGTTTTGACTGAAGTTTAATTTTTTTGGCTCTAAACCAGTAGAAGAGCAGTTCTGACCACTACTGACTGCATTAAAATAAACAGATGCAAACCAATCCAAAAGCCTGATGATTTGCTAAAACCCAGTGAAATCTACCCAAAAAGCTACTAAAGATTCCAACTCTCTCAGTGGACATGAAATTGGTTGGTTTCTTCATCTGACAGCAGGCATATTTACTTTAAAACGGATCTCTAAACACAAAGTTTGACATTGAAAAACTGAACTATATACATTTTTATATTAATTTACATTTACAATCTACAAGGAATATAGGTATTAAAAAATAACTAATTTGGGGAACTAGACTGAATTAATGGCCATTTAATAGACTAAGGACTGTTTAACATCCTATTATTCATAGATAATGGTTACAAAGATAGGCCAAACATCCTCAGCTCTACTTAAATCTATGTTTTCTCCAAGCATGAATGCTATGGCAACTCATGGCAACTCAGCTGTTCCTTGGCCTGTAACCCTCCCTTCCCAGTTGTTAAATCCCCTATATATCACCCACAGACTAGCATTGAATCATGGTAGTATTTGGTAATGTATGCCTCTAGATCCTTGAATTTATTCCCAGAAGAATTATACTTGTCTTGGGTGAAAAAGTAAAAATTACATACAAAATGCTTTCCCTAAACCAGTACAACACACTGTTGTTAAAAAAAGGCTACATAACCTGTTTCTGTCAAAGCAAAGATTTAAGAAGCTACAGGTGATACAATTCTTATAAATCATCACTCTTGGTCATCTCTTCTTGTCACCTGTGAGTTTAAAAATTTGTAAGAGGATAAACATACTGTGATGAGAATGGATTTTTTTTTACGCTGCAAGTGCACCTTGTATAAGGAATAAATACATGCTATATATATACTGAACAAGATAAACAGCTTTAATAATGAACCTATGTAAATTTATATTTTAAGAATGGACTTATTAAAGGTCCATCTAGTGTTATTAGAAGTCAATGCGTTAGAATGTGCAGTGTGCTCTGAAAGCAGAGGGACAAGAAAAGCAGTGTGAAAATGACACAGTGTTCCAGGCTTTGAAGAACATTTTGAGAAATCAAGTCCCCCCCTTTTAAAAGAGAGTGAGTGGGACATTTTTGCCCAATTTCCTCTGAAAATAGGTTGGACTCGATGATCTATAAGTTGGAGTCAACAATCTCAGAGATCTTTTCCAACCTAATTGATTCTGTGATTCTGTGTGTTACTGTGGAATCCTATTTTTATGCTCTATCTGTAAACCCAGAAAACCAGATCTTAAGTTTCTCAGCTCCTTTGACACCAGGCTGAATAGACACTTTACTTTGCAGTATGGGACACCAATAAGCTCATATTGCTGAATAGGTTTTTGAAAACTGTCTCAAGAGGGGGCAAAAAGGAATACAGAACCAGAAGTTAGATACCAAAAGAAGAGGTAAAGATTTCTGATGCACATTCATAAAACAATAGCTAAAGAATTTTGTCCAGTGACTGGCATATAACTATTTGTCTCTTACAATGTCTATTATCCCATGCTTTCAACAACAAAATGAAACAGGAAATTATCTTACTATACAGGGAGACTATTTTGGAGTATTTGCACTCCTACCATTTTCCATGCTATATAAAAAAAGCAATGACTAGTTACAATAATGCATGTGCATGCAACAGACTTTTTCCTCTATGTTATTTTATTGTATACAGGCTCAGCAGCTCCATGCAGCCAACAGCTGACTTCCCTCATAGTAAATCAAACCTCATGTGGAGAAACCTCACAGGAAGATGTGAGCTCAGAGCCGGGCTGACACCGGCACGCCCTTGGCTTGAGGTGCTTATGGCTTCTCTGTACTTCGGGTGTCTGAACAAGCAGAAACTGAAAATACTGGTGCTTTTGCCTGGAGCAGGAATTACTGTAGCCAATTCTGCTGCTCTGAATGAAACACGTCTGAAAGTATGAGATCCTGACTAGAACAGCAGTTATAGAAAACATAACTCTTTCTTACGTATAAGCATTAGGTCGTGCTAGACAAAAGTCTTTAAAAGTAAAATTTTCTTTTCTGATTTGGATTTTGGTTTTGGGTATTAAGTTTTTTTAATCAAAAATATGATAGTTCAATAGCTTCCAGTAACTACAAAAGAGAGTAAACTTTAAAGCACAAAGGTTAAGTTGTTACTGGATTCATTACCACGTCTTGTCATAGTTTAAGGCAAACATTCTTTTTTTATGGTAGGACCAGTAATTGATATGACAACATAAATATACATGTATTGAAATGTACGTATATGCACAGACATATGTATCTGTGGATATATAAAAATATTTATTTTCTTAGCAAAGTTAAAGTCTGTGTAAAAACATTTAGAATACTGAAAAAGGTAGGAGCTCTAATTCCTCCTTTGGAGAAAAGTAACAAGTTCCCTAAATATCCTCTATAAAAAAAACCCCACTCTCTTCAAGAGTATAGATCCTTTCGAATTCTCACTTATTTCACTGTAGATTGATAGACTCATAAATACTGAGATCATTGCAAAAATTATGTTGTGAGGTTTGATTGCTACAGCATAACTACAGGCCGCTGTTGTACAAAAAAATAAATTTTATTCAAACAGTATGTGTCTTGCCCTAATGGAATACGTCGCTACTGCTACAAGTAGTACTATTTCAGAATACAGTTTTTGTTTTAATGGGTTCATATATAAATCCTCATTTGGGGGCATTTTCTCTGAAAATTCTTTGGCCAGAAGAACAGCCAAATGCAGATAAATTCTCCCTGGGCTCTCTAAATAGTTAGTACAATTTCAACATAAATCTATAACAATTACCATTTCAAAGAACTGAGATGCTATACAAAACAATTCTGACAAAATGTGGAAAATGGTAGCATAAAACATCAAAACCCCAAACTATGCTTTAACTCAAACCAGTCATTTCCAGTTTAACAATACTGACTCATCTCTGCCTTATGTAGATTTGTTAGTGTAGTGCTATA
Source organism: Corvus brachyrhynchos (assembly GCF_000691975.1). Lineage (NCBI taxonomy): Eukaryota > Metazoa > Chordata > Aves > Passeriformes > Corvidae > Corvus > Corvus brachyrhynchos. The sequence goes on from NW_008237435.1 coordinate 3,380,715, forward strand.
GATGAATATACACCGCTCTGGAAAACTCTGAAATGCGGAGATGGAATAATGTAAAACATCCACTGGAGTCTGAAATTCAGCGGACCAGTGGATGAAGATCAGACTCATCCTTCTCCTTCGTTATAATGGCAGCTGCAAAAGGGCAAAACTTCACCTTCTATGCCACACCATTAGGTACTCCTAATGCCAGGTAGGTCCTCCTTCCAAAGCAGTGTGACAAGCACTGCTTCAGACATGTCTGAGTTTACCGATTACAAACACACTGTTCAAAGCACCTGCCTGCAGCCATTAAACACAATTCTGAGATGAGTTTTCCATCTTTAAACCTCACTTACATTATATCCTTGAAACAGTAATGTCAAAATTCTGAGAAATTATGATAGTGACAGGAAAAAAAGCTTTATCAAATGCAAAGGGCCCCATATGAAGTGCATGTTAATTATCAAGCCTAGTTTATCTAGGCTTCCACAAGAACACATTCTGCATAGTGTACAAGTGAAGACATTGCCTCTGAACAAGACATTTGTTTTCAAGCTGCTGGCTATACCTATCATGTGGCTGAACAAGACACAACAAATTAATCTGATTCCAGTGTAAAATTCCCAAGGAAGTGTAAGGCTGGAGTGCACAGATTTCAGAAATGCTTTTGGGAAGACATTTTTCAATGCCAGTAGGTAATATTTAGGATATTTCTTTCTTTGTCCTGAGCAAAAGATTTTTTTTTTTTTCTTATTTATCAAAGCTGCAGGGACATATTGCTATAGTGCAGTAAGATTTTCGTCATACAGTCCCAGTATCCTAAAGGCCATTACTGGATTGTTTTCTGAAGCAGTTCTCCTCATTCTTCTCCAACAGGTGGTGGTGGCTGGCACAGCTTGTACAATCTGACAATGACAAACAAAGCAATTATTCTGAGAGCTTGGTTATTACTATGATGAGTAAATTTAAGGAACACAAACTAAATCTACATCTTTCTGCACTGCAAAACAAAAGGTACTGAATTCAGTTTAATACTATCAAAGTAAAATTAATAAAATCTTCTTTGTGAACATTATTGTTTACATTGAAAGTGGAATCATTAAAACACATAGATAGATATAAGCAGTCTTACAAACACATTTCAATATAGAAAATATTTCATTTTTCTGCACTGAAGATCCCTTCATTAATCCAATTATCAGTTGTTGCCCTGGATTTCTCAGTTGGAAAAGCTGCTTGGTGAATGTCATTGCCTCCAATTCTGTTTTGTCTTGGCCAAGTCAAACCTCACTCTAAAAACAGCTCCCTGAAAAACAGATGCTGTTTGAAGCACCTAAGACAGGTGTCAGATAAGTGACAATAGCATGCAGATTTTAAACTCTCTCCCCTCTGTTTCTTCATGGATGAAGTCAACAGCAGTAAGATTCAGTTCAAATGACTACCTCAGTACAGACTGAAATAGCCACTGCTTTTATTAAGGCTTTTGGACTTCGATTAACCCCTTCTGCAGGGACTTGGTCATTAACAGGTGTTTGAAACTTTAGCCTAATGATAGAAATACTGAAAATAAAAGGCAATCATTCTGACCTCACACCCCTTGTTCTGTATTCCTGTCCAGCATACGGTATTTCCTCTGAAACCACAGAAATTAGAACTAGCAAGACATGATCTCATTTGGAGATTACACATACTTCTCTGGGAAAATGTATCACTGAAGGAATAACAAAGAGAAATCTCCACCATAATGTGTTCTGAAGATCACTGGGCTCTTCAACACAGTCATATGGCAGATTCAGAAACACAGTCTTTTAAGATCACATTGTGCAGACACCAAAACATCTGTTAGGAGCCATATATAAGGCAATAGAAGGTCTGATCTTTATACAGACAAGGAGGCAGAGAAGAATAAACGGGTTAAATTATTTGATTCTGCTGGCATAATAAAGCAGTAATATTCGAAGCTGAAAGACAGATAAAATTACATCTCATTAAATCTCATCCAAGCAATTGCAGTGGGGTTAATACTTGATGATGTTTTAGCAATATCTAATTTCTGTGGAGCAAAGTGCAGAAAACCTCAGCCCCAAGTACCAAGGTCTGTGTATTCTTCAGGTTAAAGCAGTAATCAGTAAGATTGTCTTCAGAGCAAGTGGTATAAAGGAATTCTGAAGCAAACTAATAATAAGGCTGCACAAACCCCTAAGGATCTAAAGTTGATGAAGATGCTATAGAGCAGAAATAGCCTGTTCTGGGTCAATATATATGGAGCAACTATTTGAGTTGGTACAAACAGATCAGCTAAGAAAACACAGAGATAGTGGCAGCTGCAGAGAACAAGAGAACCCTGTCAAGTGATGTTAAATGAAACCAAATATAAAATTGTTTTCAAAGTAGAGAACTGAGAACCCATAGTATTGTTTAGCTATACATCAAAAGTATCCTGCTGATTACTATTCTGACTTGGGCATCTAATGCCTCGACCACTGAGGTCTGGGATATTCTGGGATATTGCTATTGATGCTGACTGGCAAGCATACTGGGTACATCTGCCTATTCTATGTTCTCATAATTCTTCTTCAGCTTTTCTGTGCTACATTGTAGGAGTTTCATCTGGAAAGAGGCAGTCTTTTTTCCACATATGCAAAGCCAAAAAATCTCATTGCTAAGTTTCTATTTTTGAGAACTTAGATTTTTCCTTTATCACAAAAGCTCTGAATCTAGATAAATGCGCTGTCATGTTGGAATGGGAAAAGTTTGGGTTGCAAGAATTCTTTGGCTGTCTCCAGAATTATGTCATGAAGGAGTTCATTTAAGGCACAAATCATACTGTTCAAAATATGAAAATTCTTCTCCCAGTAATGCTTTAATTGCTTTTAATGTAACAAAATGCTACTTTATTGCCATGGACTCCCACAAGGCAAGACAGCTGATCAGGGATCTTTGGTCCCGGACTGCCTAAGCTAATCACATTCACATGGTCATCTCTATCAGGTTTTACTAATTCCATGTTTCCTTACTGAAATTTAAACACCACAGTGGATATGTTACGTATTTCACTTATGTGTCTAGCTCATTCAATGTGTTCTCATTTGTCAACAAAAACATTACGTTTAAATTGGTAAAACCCAGTTTAAATTAGTTCTGGATTACTAAAACCATTTTAAGATCATATTAAGAACATGGTTGTTTGGTTATTTTTATTTATAAGTATTGTGCTTTTAAAGAAACATTTCAGGTACCTGAAATCCATCACAACATTAAAAAGCTGGATAAATATAGAACAAGTCATTTTTCATTGTAATGCATGTTTCAGAAAGAGACAAAGAAAGACTACATCATCCCCAAACGCAACTAGAACATGATTTTGCTGAGATACTGCAGTACAATATTTCATTAAAATGGGGTTATGGATCTAGTTAAACCCACTAAATAGTACAAGTGATTAAGTACTTACCCCAGTGTTTTCATAATTAACATGAACTAGGTTTCATTTTTCAAAAATGGGCATGTTTTGAAGTGCTACATAGCCTGGACTTCTGCAACTAATCACTTGAAGTAAAATTGTATGGCTACGAATGCAACTGATTTTATGTACATTAAGAGCCAAATCTTACCAACTAGAGCATAATATAGTCAATGGTTACTGTTAGCTTTTGAGCAGCTGGGACTGAATTTGGCACAAAGTAGAAAAAATCATGGTCTAGGACACAAAGATTCAAGTTACCTTGGCACAGACTGTGGTGTTCGATCCCTCACTCCTAAATTCTTGGCGGTGTTTTGTACTCTCGCACCCTGTGGAAGAAATACAACAATTTTGCTTCATTTATCCCACAACAAATTAGGAAATTTTCTGAGCTTTGTAGATGAACATAAGTATTGATTATAATTAATTAACACATATGTTTAATCTCCCAAAACAACTACTGTCTTCTAAGGTGAGGAACAAGTTAAAGAAATAAAGGAACAAAAATCTTGCCACTTTGTCACTAAATAAATGCATACGTATACATCTTGCTAATATAAAAGAGATTCATTAAAATATTAACACTTAAGGTTTAAAACAATCCAAACACATCTCATTTCAATTTGTTTGATTTTTGTCACCATTCCGCGTAGAAGTCATGGATAAAGCTGGTTTCTGAAATGTCACCTATTTCCTATGAACTTTTGAACAAACAAATATTACAGGTAATTTCCCATGAAAATACTAATAAAACTACAAAAATGGCCTAAATTGAGGAAATAAATAAGGATTAGACAATGGAAGTCCTGAACTTCCTTTATAATCACAGAATCACAAAAAATCCCAAAACAAATAGGCAAGAACCTCCTGAGATTGTTTAGTCTAACATCCCTGCTTAAAGCAGGGTCAAAAGAAAACTTGGTCTCTCTCTACTTCAGTTGATCCTTTCAAAAACAATAATGAAAGTACTTTTGTCTCACTGACTCATCCAGTAAGTAGGAAGTGGATAAAACATGCACAATGTTCATATACCATGAACTGTTGTGAAAAACACCCTCTTCTGCAAACATACCAGCTTACACATACCAAAGAACTTAGTAAAGTTTTTGAATTATGAGGTCTGGCTTTTAAAGTGCAGTTTTATTGATGTAAAGTAGTCATAATAAAGAAATATCCATTAGCCTTACTAGGTTTTCTATCGTTTTAAAGGAGATGGAAACTACTTGTTCTGTCAATAATAAATACACTGACTCTCCATTTGTTTCTCCTTCTGTGCTACCTAAATTCAGGATAAAATAACAGAATTCTGTATAACCTCAGAATTCTTACAGTGTAATTTAGGTTGATGTGAAGCATTAAAGATAATTTACATTTCTAACAGAGCTGCAGTGCCAGATGCACATGATGTAAAAGAGGTATAATAATTGGTTCAAGACTGACTAGATCTTTCATTTGACTGAAATCAGGTGCACAGGTAATTGAGAAGGTATTAATTCACTGTCATGGGCTCAAACAAAATATGAAAAAGGCTGGCTGTTTACACTCAGATAGGCTCTCAGATTGTATGTAAATCAACATGCGCCACAAAAAAATACTGTGTCTTTACATTTCTTTAAGGAAAAAAAAAATGGTGATAAAGATAGAAAAAATAACTAGAGTACCTATAAAACTTAAGGCAGAATATAAAGTTATTTTACTAGAGCTGCATCTATCTCAGGAAGATTGTCTCCAAAAATTGCAAAGGCACATAACTACCAACCATGACAAACATACATCTTTCTCCAGAAACTCCTCCAGAATTCAGTCATTAGTCATTGAATACTTCCTCTCTTCTTCAACAAGTATGTATTTAATCAACTTTAGTGATTCTCTTTTCTTTCCCATCTCATCTTGTACCCAGTAATAAATTCACATCACTAACCTTCTTGTCAAAGATCCACATCTTTGGTACAATCTTGGCTTGTTACATCAAGAATCAGAGAATGGTTTGGGTTCCTAAAATCTCAGAGATCATCTAGTTTCAACCTCCCACCATAGGCAAGGACACCTTGCACTAGACCAGGCTGCTCAAAGCCCCATTAATCCTGTCCCCAAATATTTCCAGGGATGGGGCATCTACAGTTTCTCTGGGCAACCTGTTCCAGTGCCTTACCACCCTCACAGTAAAGGCTTTTTTCTAAACCTAATGTCTAAAATTTATTCTAAAATGAAGAATCAGTCTAAGCCCACTCTCATTTTAAAGCCATTACCCCTTGCCTATGTAAAAAGTCCCTCTACAGCTTTCCGCTCTTTTAATTTTGTTTTAATCTGACAATTTCATTTGATGCCTTTAGTCCTTCACTGGTGAGAACAATGGTCAGTCCCTACCTGTGACACATGTTCTTTAGAAGTCTGTTTCCCCCTTCATGAAGCTTAACAGTCCTACATTATTTTGTCTTTCTGTCTGTTCTGTCTATAAAGCTTTCCCAACCATTGCTAAGTTTTTTTCTGACCTTCTCTGAATCTTTTCCATTATGCTATATCCTTATCGAAGGGATAAGAGCATCAGATAATTCAAAATTCAGGGTCATGACAGCATGATTTCTACTTTGGCATCTATCCCTGCCTAAACCATTATAACTTCTGCTTTACTGATAACTACTGCAAATTGAGCTGATGTTTTCTCCTCGTATCCTGAGGTCTTGAACATGAAATGGAATGGCAAGCTCACAGTCAATTATTTTGAATGTGAATTTAGGGTTTGTTTTTTCCCCAGTGTCCTTCACTTAAGAGTAATTTACATTGATTTTCATCTAGTATGTTATTGCTCAATCACAAACTCCTGCAAGATTATTTGTAATTCTTCAGAGTTACTTCTCATCTTTAATAAAATAATTGAAAAGAGTTCAGTGGAGAATAGGGAGAATGATTAGTTGAGGAAACACAACAGAAAAATGACAGATGAGATGAACTGATTTCTTCCATGTACACAAGTGATGGCTTATCGGGGAAATGATAATCAAGTTTGGGACAGACTTTTTAGCAGGAACTGTAGCAATAGGACAAGGGGTAATGGTTTTAAACTAAATGAAGGTAGATTCAGAATAGATATAAGGAAGAAATATTTTATGATGAGGGTGGTAACACAGGAACAGGTTGGCCATAGTATGCCAGATGCCCCATTTCTGGAAACAATTGAAATGCTAAAAGTCTACTGCTAAATAGGGAAGAAAATCTGGTCACTAAGTCTATGGTATATTGGACAGAAAATGGGAATTGTAGGGGAAAAAAAATAGAAGAAAAAAGCCACTTAAATGAGGCACAAAGTAAAGCATCCCAATGAAAAGGTTTAGAAAATTATGGAACAGACCACATGGGAAGCACTGCGCAGGAGTCCCCACTACTGGAGGTTTAAGAACAGATACAGCAAATGTCTGCCAGGAATGACATAGGGATAGCTGTTGGTTACACTCAGACATGTTGAGTCCAGACCTTCAGCACCTCCAGTGGCCTTTTCTTGGTGCCATTTTCTAAAATTTTATCATAATAAAGAAATCTCACCATGACAGACTTCTGAGACTGGCACACGATTAACAGCAGTGAGAGCCAGAATATACATATACTTGCAAAAACTATCTAAATTAATCACAGGCTGATCCTGGACGTCAGTGCTGTGACTACCTCTGAGAACAAAACAAGCCTATTTTTACTTGCATCACTCGCTAGACAAACTAATTTTAGTATCTTGCTCACATAATAAATCAAATGCATTGATTTAAAAAGGAGTCTAGCTTTATATAATCATGTAATTTATTGTTTAGTTGGGGCACAAATTAAACCTTACTTGAAACCACCACATTCTTATTTCTTTTAAGGAAAAGCCTCCAAGAATTACTAGCAACTTGCTTGTCACCACTGAGCATCATTATACCATTTCTCTTTCAATATACTGCTGATTTATACTTCTTCAATTCTATTCTTAATTATCACTGTTTGTCTCATGGGTTTGTCTCATAAGGGAGAGCTGTGCTACATGACTCTAGACTGCTACCCTCTGCATACCAGTACTGCCAGAACAATGGTGAAAGATGATGGCAGGTCTAAAACACCATCAATCTGCACTCTTCTATATGAATTAGTATTCTCATTGCCACGTTTAAAAATTATAGGTTTGATTTCAAGCTACACATTAATTTAAGGATAGCAAGACCCAGTCACATAAAAAACACAGATTCTCTTTATGACCTGTTCAAAAAGCTCTAAATCAGTACAGTACTTATAAGAATTATTCAAAATATTGTGCTGTTATTTTACTTTAAAAAAGGCATGAAAACATGATTACTCACTTAAAAGTCAACATAAATTCTCTTCTGGCCTTTTCTATTTATCAGCCTTTTAGTCATATTTTTTCCTCAGACCTCTTTGCCCTCCTGCAGCTCCTTTCCTAGGCCTCTGTCCTCTCCACTCCTTGCTGCATCCCTAAGTCACACTGTCAGGATGCTTTACACAGTATTTTATCTGTGCAGATGCTTGCAGGAGTATATACACAAGATAAGAAGTTACCAAAAGATAGTTGGGATGTTTTGACTAATTTTTTATTTTATAAATAAATCAAAACCACTTAACTAAAGCCATCCCACAGACCCAAGGTCATACCCATCCTCACAAGTTGGTCTCTCTTCTTCAGTTCTCACAGACCAGGTGCTTGTTCTCTTATTATAACTGACAGGACAATTACTTTGAACATTGTTCCAACAATACAGTTGGAGCTATTATTAGTCTTGTTCAACATGATCTTGACCTCATTCAATTAAGAAAACAAAAAAATTATTCCTGATGTCATCCATTCAATCAGGTGCGCCAGTTATTCAGTACTGATGCACCAAGTTAGAAAACATATCAGCTTTGAATAGAGATAATTTCCTCTTGTGGAAAGCTGATACTGGTAGGAGTTAATGCTGCTGAGGAACAGATGGAATAGATGTCCTTTGACTTGCACCTCCCTGTGGCTAATATCTTTATTCCACAAAAGGTTTAGTGTGTAAATGGGATAACAAATTTGTTTGTTTGTTTGTTTGTTTGATGTGAAAAAGGGACATGTATTGCCCTTAACTAAATGATCTGCATTAAGCCCCAAGAAGACTTTTTATTCTTTTTTCTTCCAAGTTTTATGGCCTGCATTATGATTCTGACAGTTAAATCCTACAGATAATTTAAACATTAAATCCGAACAGGTTTCTAGAAAATGCCATAGTGTATTGTTGAAATTACTCCAAAGCATTTAGAATTTAATGGAGGGTTATATTTCTACTACACAACTCCAAGACTAATTTAAAATTACAACAAAAGATTATTACTCCATTAAATGTCATAGTGGTTTCCTGCAAGAGAAAGAATGTGTGAAAAAAGTCTAGATAGACTAGCACACTTTTCTGCGGTGTCTGTGTGTGGTATTGAGATTTTGGCATCTTTAACAGCTATTGATGACCTGCTGTTTTACTTCAAAGAATGTGGCCTAACCGAAAGGCCTTTTTTCACATCTGTATTTGAGCAAGTACAGCTACAGCTGCTGAAAACCATGTGAGGTTCTTTCATTTCGTCTTTCATTTTCATTAAATAAACTGCAGAAGATCCAAAAATGAATCAGCATTTTTTTAAAATGGCCTGGACCTGTATTTTGAAAATGTACACTTTGACAGAACGCATCCTACAAGTAGATTTATGCAAACCCCTGCAACCATGTTTTTTGATTGCAAAATATGCAGATCTGTCTTTTGTCTAGAACTTCAGGAGCAGACATACCAACCTATACATGCAAGTTTATCCATATAAAGCAGTAGCTTTCAAGTCAACTTAAAGCTGTAATTCCTGAGCAGATGTACATGACCTGATTCAAGAACCTCAAGGGTGTTTATTCATCACAGAAACTTAATTTATGCACCAAAAGAAGTGAAAGCCCAATATAAAAAGGAATGAAACTAAATACTCTGACGTACCTATGCTCAGCAGCAACACTTACATACAACTGATGCGAATCTGTGGTTTGAGACTATCCACAAAACTGCTTTAACAGACTAAAGGTCACACCTAGCATATGCATATTTTTCTCTATAGCAAGTTAGAAATAAAGCACAGCTGCTTAATCATTCTGATAACTGTGATTGTTGCGCAAAATATGTAGCAAAATTAATGAAAATAATAAATTAGATGTCATCTAAAACGCAGAAAATATGAACCTTGTCTTATCTGTGATTAATTGTTACAATACTTAATTATGGGTTTTTTCCACTTCAAGATTGAGTGTATCCTGTATCTTGCTTATGATTTTGTTGTGGGGTTGAAAGCTACCACAGGCTGGGATATATGTTCCATACGCATGCAGAATGATTAAGTCCCCCCTCAACCTCTCTTTCATCAACTGAACAGGCTGAGCTCTTTAATCTTCAGTTTGTAAGCTTTGTCTAACAACCACTGGACCATTCATGTTCCTCCTCTGAATTCCTTCCAAGATACATCCTTTTGAAAGTATTTTCTGATAACAAGATATTCTAGAAAATGTTGTGCCAATACAGTAACGTGTATCCCCCATTTTCAGTTGATATTACTTTTTAATCTAGTATTTTTGGCATACCTTAGCACCAAGAGTTCATGTTGAGGTGGTAATCTATCAACAAAACAGCCTCTAAATCCTAATATCTAAATCTAGCCTCAAAATTCTAATATCCTATTATGACCAAAGAGTGAAAAACACTATTTTGTCATAAGGACATTGTCCTCAGGAATCTTGCCTGGAAAATCAAAAACAATAGTATTTCTTTCTCTCCTTCCCTTCCACACATCCCCTTAATTCAGCATGAGTCACTTTCTATTGACAACAGTTAATAATCTGAAGTTATTTTTGTGGATCATATGTATTAAAATAAAGATTGTCTTACTCAACAGACTATTCTGATGTAAGGTGAAACCAAGGCAGGATGGAGGCTAAAAAATGCTTGGTCAAGTCATTCCTGTTTGATGACTGCACGTCTTGTTTGGAAGCGTGCAGCTCGTCCCCGCAGTGAGCACCTCACCTGTTTGCGCATGACGTCCGTCGCTTGCATGATGTAGCGAGGGGGCAGCCCATGGCTCCGGGCCAGCGTGATCGCCTGCTCCAGGGTGACACTCAGAGTGCAGCTGCAATGGGGGACAGAGGTCAGCTATCTGCTAGAGGAGATCTCCTTAAAATAACTGCTTTTAAATCAATTATCTTTAAAAAAAAGTTATAAATAAAATAAAAAGATTACATAGTAAACCTGCCCTGTATGCCTCCCTCACCCATGCAGGCATTAGCCTGAACAGTATAACGTTTCTAAGATTTTGAGTGT
>NW_008237435.1:3391532-3392083 GCF_000691975.1 Corvus brachyrhynchos
AACAAGTGTGCCTGCTGACTTACAATCAAATGCATTTGTCTTGTTTTGTTGTTAAGAAAAAAGCCCCGAACAACCAAGCCCAACCTCCCAAAAAAACCCAAAACCAACACACAAACCCCACACTAAAAACTATGGCTTGGCAAGTGCACAACTTGGAGAGTAACAACCCAAGAAAAAAATTTTTTGTAATTGAATAAATCCCTTTTTAGGTGGTTTCTGCATGTTACATCTCACCCTCCCCTCTTAAAGCTGACCAAGGCTTTGGTACCAGGATCCCAATCTCTTACAATTAATTTAGCTTGGTTTTTCCCTTGGCACATCAGTGCAGTGCAAAATTAAGAGACATTTACCCTTTTCAAAAAAGAAAATAGATGAAAACTGCATTCCTTCAAATGAACTGTCCTGTGCCGCTTTGCCAATCTTTTTCAAATAAACACTTGAGGACAAAAACTGATTGTGATAGCTCATCTAATAGAAAGGCTGTCACTGTTGTGTCAGAGCAACCAGAAAAGTTTCAGAGCTGAAGATCGTGTTGTAGGACAGACAACCTG
>NW_008237435.1:3392135-3427436 GCF_000691975.1 Corvus brachyrhynchos
TTTGATTTTCCTTGTCATGGTGAGGACAAGAACAAATGCTTGGCTTCTCATGAAACCAAGACCAAAGCCATAGAAAACTCATGGATAAAAATAAAAAACCGGAGTAAAACAGGTACTTTTTAGAAAGAACATGTTTGAGGGCTGCTATCACCCAAGAGGTGAGAGTGGCTCTATTCTGCACCAGAAACCTGCTTGATGATTTTCTCTTCACAATCAAAGTACTGCAATCATCAAATCTCTTCAACCAGAAAGACAGGTTGTACAGAAAAGGCTTCAACCTCAGCAGAACCTGACAAAAGCTATAATTTTCAAGTTCAAATAATAAAACTAAGACACAGTATTAATATATAATTTTGAGCATGCTTTTGGCAAAATCCTGACCAAAGTATTCTGCATAGTTTATAATATGCACGCGGAACAGACAATATGTTTCAATCAAACACTCATCTTGCTGAGCAGAAGATCTGTAGGAGGAAAAATGTGTCTACTTATTTTCGTACTGAAAAAATCCAAAACCCCGACACATTTTAAATACTGCTTAAGTTAATTTCTGGACAGCAAAAAGTTTCACAGAAGTGAGTGTAGAAGATACTAAATTTGATCTGTAGCTTTATTAATGGCCTTTCATTAAAAATTTACAAGCTAAGTGATTTTCCTTGGTAATGAGATAGTTTTCATTCCCCAGTTTCTTGTATGCACTGACCTCAGAATTAACTTGAGGCAAAAGTGTATTGATCTTTTCTGTTATGTGTTTGATTAAGGTGTAAGATAGCTAAATATTAGATTAGAAATTCTAAACATGAGTCTAAATGTGTTTTTGTCTTGTCTTTGCAGAGTGAAATACTGTACAAAGTACATGCTCATAATATTTGCCAGCACCAAAATTTAAACATGCAACCTTCAAGAGCAGACTGCAAAGGAGTCTTTGTTCTACTGACAATGGAGACAAGCAAAAGTATCTGAAATGTCTTTGACGGGTATAATCTAAACCAAACAAAAACGGCAAAAAGTTTCTCAGTAGGTGTCATATGGGCGCAACGCACAGCTCTCAAGCAAGCAATTCCTGAGCCAAGTTTCCCATAAATCCCATCTTCTGGAACCCTTAAGAGTGACCAAAAAATTAGATTCTGCACACATGAATCAAAACTAACAAAAGAACCTTCTAAATGAAGGTCATCTTGAAGAATTAAGTACAATTTTGTGATTGAAAAAGACTGCCAGGCTGCTCCCTATCCAAAACCTGATGAAATGCTTGGCGATCATGGATATTATGAGGCCTCTCCATTTGGACAATACCAACCATGATTCAGAAATAAGGCTGCCAAGTGTGTAGATAAAGACAACCAGAGTGGGAAAAGCAGAGACAGAGCAAAACAGCGTAATAAAGATTACTTCAAGAGGCTGCTTTGGAGGTAGGCAACAACTACAGTACAATTCTGAAACACATACACTAAAATTAAAGATCTCACTTCATGGCAAGTAAGAATAGTGATTCTATGGGTAAGATTTTTAACATATCCTATGAAATTAGTAGCAAAGAAACTTATGATGACAGCAGTGATGATGTTAATTATTATAACACCTCTTCAATAGAACATTTTATGTTTGAGGTGTAGTCCTAGAGTAATGCTTGTTAGATACATCTGTTTTCTCTTTTAAAAAACCTTATTCATTAACAGATGTTAAAAATTGTTAAAATAGCATCAGAGACATGATTGCATTTGCATATACTGTTTCACTGAGGTGCAATTTAGTATCACCAGCATTCGTGTTCCTCCTATTTATATTTATTTATATATATATATTATTTTTTTTTTAATATAAATTTATATAGTTTGTATTTTACTCTGCCATTCATCAGACCTTTCATGTGGCATAAAAGGTCTGATGAATGGCAGAGTTAAATATAAACTATAGATTATGGCTTTTGTCCTGTGATTATGAAATAAGGTTACTATTTTCTAAATTAAAAAAACCCAACAACAACACTCAGTGTCAGTTTAGCTGAACACCAGACCAGCGAGATAGAATCTTCTAATAAAGCTGATCATATTAACCTTCCATGAGACTATACTGAAGTGACTCACACTTTTCTACATACTGGTGCTTTCTCCCAGCTCTTCAAATAGTTTTTTAATTAGTACATATCCCTTTTCACATATCAAACTGCCCTGGACACCAGCTGTGAAAGAAAAAAATGCACACACAAAACATCACATGGTAACATGGAAAAGTCATAACTGGAAGTACCTCAGCAATAGGGCTGCCAAGCATGGAGAGATCAAGCAAATGCAAATTTAAACCAATGTAACTTCTAAAATTTTATTAAACAATATGAAATCTGGTTATTCTCCATCTTGTAAGATTCTTCTGGTGGCCTGAGCAAAGTTCAATATCAAGGACTGTTAGCAAATGTGTGCAGTGTGTAATAATCCAGTTTTCTCCCGCATTTTGAGATCTGATAAACAGATGGTATTAAAGTTTACAAAGCAATGTGGAAGCAGTTCTGACCTCTGAAAGTATCTGGTCATTTGGATGCAATCAGCCCAGACAAGCCAAACAAGGAAATTATTTGGGGAAAAACGCTCATAACATTCTGTTATGGGAAGCATAAAGCCCAAGTCCATAGATTATAAAGTGTAAACAAATCAAAATCTGTTCTGACTCCCTCTCTTTTCCTCTCACCCCTTTTTTTTATGCGAGAAAAACAAAAGACCCAAATTCATCATCTCAGAATTTATGTCAGTTAGAATGATAAATTCCCTGCCTTGACAGATTACAACAGCAAGGCAGAGACATTTGGATTTCCCAGGACAACTGGGCTGAGAATTCCTCATTTCATCCATTTGGTTTCCAAGAAACAGAAGGGGCTGCAGCTGCTCCCAGCTCCTGCCTGCTATCCCCAGTCTCCCATCAGTCATGACAGTATTGATGTGAAGATTAAACACAAACTTTCAAACAACTTCTGGATCAAACCATTCTGAATATGACTGAAAAAGTAATAATTTTCTATCACCAATAGTCCATTTGTTTCTGACTGGATGTGATTTTCACTTAAGGGCTGCAAATCAGCTGGACAGATGCACATCTGTACTGAAAAATGGAGTTGTAAAATATGAATACAGACTGAAATTTTCTGGGAAACTGATTATTTCACAACAGCTTGTCTAATGTCACTTGAAAGGAAAAACAATTTGAGTTTATGTTCACTACCAACAGACGTGCCACGCAGCAAAGTGTGTATCAATGTTACGAGAGTAAAAAGAATCTAAACCATACAATTCATTCTCAGGTTTCAATTAGGCTTTCAGCCATTCTACATCCAAAAATGCACCAAAGCATCCCTTAGAAAAATGCCCTGAGTAGAAAAGATGAGGTGAAACAAATTGGTTTAGTAGTTACTACAATCAGAGATGTCAAAATGAATTATGTTCCAACTATGTGAATAGGAAAAAATACTAAAAGGGTGTATGTATGCTTAGTCTAATCAAAATCTAAGGCTTATATTCAACATGTAATTTAATGCCATTATTATTATCTTAATTACTTTTCTTCCTGTACATCATAAGCTAATCATATCTATGATGGTATGGTTTGACCACCTTTTAGACCAATTACACGGTAAGAATTCTTTTTATTTTCTGCTGTCATTTAAATTAATGTGTATAGACCAAATATTATTTAAGTCAAGGCATGCAGCAATTAAAAACTTAGTGTTAAAGTTAATCACTTTGGGGTAAACATTTTTCGGGACATTTGTCTATAATTAATAGCGATGGTTGGGTAATATGCACTGATTCTGATGGGCAACCCAAGGAAGAAAATAGACACAAAAAAACTAAAAAGGAGGACAAATGTTGTTCAGGACTATAAGAAATAGGCATACGAAGTATAGGCAGGCCTACTTCAAGATTCTCCCATAAGTTCTAAGCTGTTCTCCTTGTGAGAATGTCTTCATGCAAGTAAAGCTGAAGCTTGCATTCTCTGTGCCCATACCCTGAAACTTTGCTGAACAGAATTTCTTTTCAGTAGAGGTAAATTTGGCCAGCCATTAAGTATTAGAGAGAAAATGAGCATGAAGTTCATACATTACTAAACTACAATCCTGTATTTCACAATTACAGTGAACTCTGCTGGAGTTCAGGACTAGGTTAGTCCTAGGTTACCTAACTAGTTAGGTTTAGTCCTTTTATGAATCTTTGTGAAGCTGAGATGTTGCCAGTGTGGAAAGGCCACCACTTTAAAATCAGTGTTGGACGGAACCCATCCACTGAAGACTAGTCCAACATACAGAAAGCCATCATTATTATGCCCATCAAGTGTATTTATTCCACTCTGAATCAAAAACAACACTTCAAAAGTAACTGTGGAACATACATCATCACCGAACAGAATGGGCATGTGCAGTCCATGTTAAAGGGATTTTCTGCCTTTTATCCATTAAGCATCAGCATGCAGGGGTTTCGTTCACAAAAGGCACCATTGTGATTACATAGTTGTGCGAACCTCAGAATAAAGGTATCCCAACTCACTTTATCAGGCATACATCCACCATCCTGTGACAGGATAATCAAACCCAGCTCTACCAGCTTTCTTAAGACGCAAACTACCAACAGATTTCTGACTTGCTGAAGTAGATGGCATAAATTTATCAAGACAGAGAATCAGTCTTGGGAGGTAAGTATCTATTAGTCATATATCAGACTTAACCTTGGTTAATGAATTCCTTTGTAGGTTACAAACATATTTTTATCAGGAGTATTTGGTTCAATATTAGTAATTTTTAATAATGAAGTATGAAACATGAAGGAGGTAATGTTGATTTTTTTCCTGTAGCTTGAACGATTATTGTCATCCAATCTATTTCCAGAAATAAATGTAACTATTCTAACTCTTTAAAACAGAGAGATTTTCAAAGAAAAATTAAGAAGTAAAAAACGGCACTTCTTTTCACTACACATCATCTGTCAGTGTTAAAAAACAGCAGGGAGCATCTTTTCACAATCATTTTTCCTGTAAGATCTTACCACCTCTAATCAGCTGGAAATGTTGCAAGGAAGCATTTTCACTACTAAATACTCTTTGCTTGATGAAAGAACAGCATTTCCAAAAATTAGAAGTATTCCATGCCTTTTATTTACTCATTTTCAGTCATACTTGCAAAAACGAACAAAATCTAAAGGCATCTGAAACCCCAGCTTTGGCCATTCTCTCTCATTCTGTGCAGCAAGTCTTTCCATTAAAGGTTTCTTCCTCTGTAAACAGGCAAGTAAATCTGGTAGGAAATTGCAATTTACTTCCTGTCTTGTAATAATTCAAGCTATTCACTTACCTCTCTTCATGCCAAAATTAAAGAAGACCTGGTTAAATTTTTTAATTTCCGATTGTTCAAGAGGTCCTGTTTTACTTTTATTGTAACATGGAAGACTTTGCAGAAAAACACCAGTTTCAAAGACCTGGACTGCCAATTAGGCAATAGTGCAGGAACTGAAGCATAGAAGGATGGTTCTACAGAGCACAGTAATAGTGTTGTGTGGCAGCCCTGCTACTAAACATCCATAATGTTAAAAGAAGACCAAGTCAAGAAAAAGCACACCTTGAAATCCATACTAGTAATGACTTCTATCCATCTTATCTTACTGCATTTTATGCACTTCTCTTCATTTTCAGATTGCATTTTAAACAAAACAGTGTCTCAGAATTTAAAACATGCATGAGAACAGTAAGACTATAATCCATCCAGTATATGTATTAGATATTATAAAGATGACAAAGCAAAAATGTACCAGCTTGCCCATGAAAGGCAAATATAGATCAAAATTAAAACAATTACTACTGTAGAAACAGTATAGTACTATTTGTGCTAAGACACTATTTGTTTTAAGACAAATTCTCACATATTTAAAAATTATTTAACTGTTTTTAGGTAGTAACCAGTGCAGAATGTAATACTCTATTATCCTAAATAATTTTACACAAAGAAGTTTGTTTATGGCTCAGTGGGTATGGTATCATAAAAATACACTAATTGTAGGCAGACATAACAGAACTACATAACATAGACATAACAGATGTAAAAAATAGAAGAGCATCTTGACTAAATGGGAAGGTAGCAGGACTAAATGCCCAGCTGAGGCCAGATGGCTGGAGAAGGGTATGGATTAGATTTCAGTCTGTGCTAACCTGTCTCCTGAAAGTAGTCCCATCGATCTCCGAAAGCTTTCTTACTGTGGAGTTGATAGCCTAAATACAGCTGCAAAACTCCAAGGATTTTCCTTGTAGCATGCACTCACTGGGCTCAGAACTAAATTCTTACAGGAAAACTTCTGAATCTAAAAGGAAGAATTCTTATCATAGAATGTCAAAAATACAAATCCAGAACACCTATTTTTCGCCTTGTTTCATTTGATTCACAGAAAGGCAGCTGGCCATGGTGGACAGCTTATGGTGCTACTCTGCTTTGCAATGTGGAAGATGAAGCAGGTTTTAGCTGGATTGCAGGACCACTGCCAGCTACAGGAGACAGCATAATCAACCCTTGGCAAAACCTGCCTCATCGTTCAGCCAAGTGTCTGCCAGCCAGAACCCCACTGCTTGAAGGATGGTAACACTAAGGAGAGTATTTCTGGAGGGGAAATTAAAATTCAGAAAAGAAAATAAGACAGTGATTTTTCTGGGGTTGATCAAGATTATAGAAGATTTTTCTCTTGCTCCTCCAGGAAATGCAAAATTTAAATAAACTTGGGATTTGTTTCATTTGGATGCTTTAAATGATTCCTTTGAGCCTGTAAGGCCTATGGTCCCTGAACAGATTTCTGCAGCTACTGCACCTAATTTCGTTTTGGCAAACAGAGGCTAGGACCTGTCTGTGCAGTGCAGTCTTGCTCTTCTCCCTCAAGCAGGAACTAGAATCATGATTCAATAAAATTTAAAAGTGCCTTTCATCACCTGCATTTGTACCGATTGATTTCAACTTCAAACAGAATGAACAAAAGTAAAGAAAGCAGAGCATTGTTTACAGGGTGACAGCTGGCTGGCAGGCAGAAATATAATTATGAATGTTAAAAAAGGTAAAATAAAAATGCAAACTATTGATTTCTTGAACTAGTTTGGATCTCTGCTCCTCTTGTTGATCAACAAGGCATGTTCGCTTATGATAATCCAAGAGGGGTTTGTAGCACTCACATATCACTTAGGACAGTGAAGGTTAAAGAGACTTATTTTACCCTGTCCTTGGTTTTCTGGTGCTCAAAATGTATTTGAAAAGAACTGCTGTCTGAAATAGATATAGGATTGCAGGCTGTAATGTAAATTGGTAAACATATTGTCGTAATAAAAATCAAAGCAAAGCAATCACCAGCAACTCAAAATCCCCAGCATTATCTTGGATACAGGGATGAAAGTATGAACTCTGTCAAGCTGTTTTAGCCTAGTGCAGCGTAAAAAGCAATTTAATATGGATCACAGAGAAGTCAGAAACCAAGACACTGCTGATCCAGAGATCAGCAATCACTGTCAAAGCAGACAAAGCTGCTGTTTCCTAGTTCTTGGCCTCTTCTGCATTGGACTGTCACCCAGGGCCTCCCTCACAAGCTATCTGGGACTTGCTTCTGGTGAGTAGGAGCGGTGGCAGAACCTCCCCCTGCCCCCTGTCAACCCATGACACCAAAAGTGAGAGAACACAGAAAGGGCTCTCCAGTAAGTTCAGTAAGAGATGGATAAATTGAGTGAGGGAAGGTATATATATACATATATGTGTATATGTATGCGTATATATATTTATGTATATATCTATATTTTAAAATCTATTAAATATATTTAAACTTTTGACAGATTAATGCCTTGCTCAGCTCCCACTCCCCATTAACAGAAGACATTTATGAATAGAGCACCCTGTACTCTTCCACAGACTCTCAGACATTTGATCCCTTGAAGACCAATCATAGAAACTGGGCTAAAATGAAGGCTTTTAAAAAGAAAATATGGGGGACCCTTGCTCCAAGTTGAGCTTCATTTTTAAGCTGTAAAGACTGACAAATGAGTAGATTTTCAAAATTTAATATGCAAGAACAATTCACATCTTTATCTAGTAGCATCTGTAGATAATACCAGTTTTCAACTCATTTATTATCCATGGCCTAGTTTTAAAAACCAGTCATGAGCCACTGATTTTGGCCTACAAAATGTGAAGTTCTGCAACTGATTGCAATCACGGACTTCACAGTGTTTTGCTTCTAAGAACACAGAAAGCCAGATACACTGCTGAATACAACCAGAGATAAATATCCCCTCTAACTGAAAATTAGTAGCTTGAACTCTAAAGAACTACCTTACAAGCTAAGAAGCACTATTTTGCAAAATGATCTGCCCTGATTAAATACTACTCCAACAAACAGAAAAATTTAGCCTTCAAGATTGCAGGCATAAAGCAAAATCTTCTGGGTCTATGGGACTTGATCATACCCAGCATCTTATTCTTTCCTCTTCTGTCCTCCTCACAGAATTTCATGTTGCTGCAAGACTGTTTCACTCTTGAGAGCAACAAGGGGAGTAGGTTCACAAAAACACTGCAGAATTTACCACTAGAAATCCTGGGCACAAAAATCATTGAGCAAACCTACTAGCTGGAAACAAAGCAAGCTTTCTGTCTGGGCAAAGGCAATTTCAGAATGCCACAAAGCAAAGCCCACATAGTACTGGACTGTAGAGATTTGGCCTAGGGAGACCAGAAAGAGAAAACAGTACATGAAGTGACTTTATATGACTCCAAATGCTAAGGAAAAGCTTCTTCATCCATCCAGTTTGCATGTGCCACAGTAATTTCAGGAAACAGTTATTACAAAACTTTCTCAGCTTTTACCACTTAAAGGGACTTATTTTCCCTTAGAAGAGCAAATTATTCCCTTCTAGTCTCTAAATACATGAGTTTTCTTCTGAACTTCCAGGTACAAACCCCTGAGTACCTATAAAAATTTTTAACTAGTCCATTCCTTTTCCTGGAGGGCCTATCTTGGAATATCTCTGATAATGCCAAGAGTTGATGTTTTTTTCTCTGAACAGATGGTAGTCACAAAGGCAGTATTAATGCACAAATGAAGTAGCAGTATCTTGTACCAAAACTCAAATGGACTCACTGTAAAGTAGAACTACTCATGCTTTAGAGAAAAGCATCTTGCACCTTTACTTTATGTAAATAGATGATGATGAATCCTTTAACATCCAGAAGGAAACCCACACATAACACTTTTAAATCCCATTCCCATGCTCATAATATAGTCTTTAAAACCAATATATTGGTTTTCTAATTTTTTGTGTGTTTAAAATACACTTAAATAGACATTTAAGAGTTTATACCTTTGAATTAGCCCCAGTTTTGAGCAGAAATTTGATGACTAATTTATTTTTATCTTAGAAAAACTTATGCTCAGATTTAAGCAAACCATATCTTACTCAGTCACCAAATTATTCTGAATAATTTGTGACCCACACACCGGAGGGTAGTAATTTATTTGGGCTGTTAAAGTTATTCTGACTATAGTCTTAAACAATCAGAATTTCTGGCACAAATGTACTGACAAATTCATGAAATGGTGATGAAACCCAGAGGCAGTCTTTTTCAGCTTAAAAAAACCTGTCAGAATTATGTCCAAAGTCTCTTCTGATCATGTAAGACATGAAACTGAAAGCAAGACAAAGAGAAAAGCTGTCTAGATTCATGGTCTTCTGAAACAACAGTGTCATGACAGCCCATGCTATACAGTATTTCCATCTTCGTCTGATATATTGACTAGTGTTACATAACAAAGCTTTTTCCTACTTTTCCCTAAAGTTAAGTACAGTACACAGTATGTTATACACACTTCTATCATTGACAGAGAGTAATACAAATAGTCTGTTGCCAACTCTCAAATGGCATACACTGTCTCTACACAACTGAATTGTTTTGGCTGTATATGAAGCTTTTCCTTTTTTCATGCCTGATAATCTGCGTTGCAGCTTGTACTGCAATGGCCTTTTTTCTTCTCCTCTCCTCAAGGCTCCTTTGAAGAAAGCATATTACTTAAAAGGAGGAGAAAGTAATGTTCATTCTAACACAAGGTATTGGTAACAAAGTCTGCCAAAGTAAGGACTTGCACAGATCAGAAGCTAAGCAGCATTTTTAACATACTGCTACCCCTGATCTACAGCTTGGAATTCTTATGAAAAGAGCATATTTTTAGCTCAGACTATTTGTTATGTTAGTTCTTTTGTTTGTCAGGGTTTTTCCCCCTCTCCAGTTGTAGTCTTTGCTTTTTTGATACAATGTACCAAAAAATTGTAATCTGCCCAGTTGGAGCATAAATGTATTGCTGCCTGTGACAAATATATTAAGTGCTAGAAAGCTCTGTGATGGCGCTATTGTCATAAATATGTTTGTCTATTAAAATCTCTTAGGGTTGATGATCAAGTTCAGTTCACTATAGGTCAGTCTATATTTTGGTATTGTGTTAAACACATCAACTGCTCTACAGGCTGAACCTCTCCTTATGATAAAGTATACCTGCAAAAATGCATATGTCCTATGTTTCATCTTTTTTCCTTGAAACAAGCTCTACTATTACTCCCCGTACCATACAAAGCAAATACAAATTTCAGCATTTCTTGCCTGTGTTAAGAGTTCAATATAGTACGTATTATTCATCTAGGTAACACTCCTCTTTCTACTTTAGCAATTAAGATTTCTGCCTTTTACTGACTGACCTGAATGAGGAACAATCTCACTACAACTGCACAAACCAAAAAAATTGTACTGCTCATTTCTGTCAGTCGCTGCAAATACAATTCTAGAATTTCACAAATCTTCTAAGTGTGTTTGCTATTTTGTGTAAGATATTAGATATTTAGTATAAGCTCCATCTCTAAAAGAGCGGCAGTCTCCAACCTGCAATGATGGAATGACTGACTGCAACAAAAGGAGGAAAAAAAATGGTCCTACCGGTGAACTCCGCTGTTGCACATGATGATGTGACAAGCTCCAAGCCTGCTACAGAGTTCAGATGACACCGAAAGCAATCCCACTCCGGAAGCGCTGCATGCGGTGTACGCACAGGCAGCCGTGCGCTTGGATCGGATAAAGGACCCTATGAGTCGGTAAAGTTCATCTAAGCAATTGAGAGGCCTCATCAGCTGCAAAAGAGGGAGAGAGAGATTTAAATATTTGCTCCTGAAAGCACATGAGATACTCTAACAGAGAAGGTCATCACAGATACAGGTAGAACACTGGGTCTAGCTGAGAAAGCCAAAGCCAAACTCCATGACATAAATACAAAACACAGAGTCTTCTGTTACACAACCTATGACCACATTGCTTTTCAGTTCCTCCCATCACTGACGGTTCCATTCCCAGTCCTGCCTACAGCAGTGTTTTTCACTTCAATAGACTCGATTGACCCACGAGTGCTGTATCCGTTAATGGACTGGGAAAAGAAGGGAAGCCATAAATAGGCAACCTACAACCGTACACATATACAGGAAGATACCAAGACTCATTAATTGACTTGCTGAGAAAATCAGCTTACAGTTATGACAACACTGTCCTTTATCAAATGTCTAGTTCCTAATACTCACTAACAACATCAAAAAATAAAAATTAACAGATATGACAAAACCATACTGCAAAGCAAGAACAGTTAACTTTGTAGCAAGACTTAAAAGAACCCCAGCATTACTGTACTAAGAATGAATGAACTAAAGAAGGCAGCTTTCAAGTGCAAAGCTTGAGTCAGAAGAGGA
Source organism: Corvus brachyrhynchos (assembly GCF_000691975.1). Taxonomy (NCBI): domain Eukaryota; kingdom Metazoa; phylum Chordata; class Aves; order Passeriformes; family Corvidae; genus Corvus; species Corvus brachyrhynchos. The sequence goes on from NW_008237435.1 coordinate 3,403,908, forward strand.
GCCTTCAAAAGTGGTCTAGCAATGAAAACCAGTATATCAGGGTGCTTTGCGTAAATGAGGTGTTCACAATCCAAACTTGCAGATCACATAACTCCAAATTCCCACTTCTCTTTATTCCAGAAACACTTAAAGATTCCAACAAACCCCCATGCTACTCAAAGAATTAATCTTTTGAAAGACAGATTAATTCCCTAAAGACAATTTTAACTAGTTAGAGAAATGGCAGCCTCACTTGCTCCTGTGATAGTTACTTCACTTACAAAGCATAGAGATCAAGTAAATCAGCTATAAAAACCAGCATATCTAAACTGGGGTACAAACAGATTTAACTTGGTTTAAGTCCTACTGGTTTAACTTGCATCCGTCTAAATTGATTTTAGCTGGTGTCATCTACTAATGCAGAGCTATGGACAATAAAGTGAAAGGTTCAGCCAAAAATGGATGATGCACTCACTCTTGGCTTGCTCCAGGTGCAAAATAAATGCATTGGCTTAACCTAGCATCCCTTGGTCAGATGTGGATTAGGAGATGCTTTTCTCTTGCCCTTGAACTTTTTGCTTAAATAAATAGGGAACAGGTTTAGGGATAACAAGCACTTCCCTCACAGCTAAACATCCCCTGCTGCACCTGTGACTGCTAGGCAGGTTGCTGACACCCTAGGGAAGGAGTGGCAAACATCCTTCTTCCTTCCTGTGCAGTCCTGCATGGATCCAAGAAACAGGAACTAATCAGTCTGTTAACACCAGTGCTGGATGATACTGATGTAAAATTTTAGTCTGTCATTGGGCTCAGCTGATGAGCACTGTTATTTCTCAAGCCACAGTAGCTCAATCACTTTTGTAGGCAAGACCCCAGGAACTTCTTTATTCCCCCTACTAGGCTGCAATATAGGAATTAACTCTCCAACAGGAGAAGAGAGCATTAAATGAATTTTCATAGCCCCTGGGATCTTTCAGCCACAGAGGTTTAAAGACAGATGAAAGCATTTGAAGAAAGGCTAAATGAGAAGATTCAGAAGAAAGCCTTCTGAGCAGGATGCTGAAGGAGTATTTAATTTGGAAAAGCGCTTCCAGCTTTCAGAACAAAGAATTTCTGCCTGCACCTGTCCTCCCCCATCCTACCCCACATGCTCCTAGAGCAGTTGCATTGCTCTGAAAGTACACTGAAAAAGGAAAGTAATGATTCCTCTTCTCAAACACAGATACCCTCCTGCCACACCTTTTAATACAGAACCACATGGCACCACCTACCCCAAAAACACAGGCAGGACAAAATGCTGCAAGAGAGCTTCTCCTTTTCCTGCCCCTCACCCCCTGGATTTAAATAATTCAATTTTTGATAGAATAAAGAAAGCCTCAGTAACACAGTGTGTAACACGCAGAATTTAATTAGGCACTTAACATTTTTATTTACCTTATCTATATAAGCTGCTTTAGATGTTGAATTTGGAGGCAAGTTTGACTTGTCCAGGTAGAATGCCCTGAAAGAACAAACAGATAAGTAAGGCAAAAACTAATTGTTTCAACTCCTGAAAAAAATTTCTACAAGTGACTATTCTTAGACACCATCTGAAGGTTGGAGTTTTCTTTACCTTATGGTAAGAGAGGGTCAAGGAGTAATACAATAATAAACAGGCACTGTCACTCCTTCTTTTAAAGTAATAGGGAAAATTTTTTGTTCTGGAGACAAAAACTGTCCCTCTGCCCTTTGACAAAATTTTGCCCCAGTGCAAAATTTGAAAGTCTAGTTATCAGAAAAAAATGGGATCTGAAAGTGATTTTCAGCAAAGATACCCATGAAAACATCTGTGGCAACTATATAGATTTTAAGAATGACTTTGGGAAAACTGGCACAAACAGTGCCTGAGCTTCACACACTACAGGTTTTTTTATATTTGCTGTATAGAAGTGCAGTAACATAAGAACACAATCCTCAACATGAAACACAGTACTGAAAGAGGAAACATGTACATGCTCACAATATAAAAAGAAACAAAAAACCAAAAACCTTACAAGGGACACATATACATCATACCAGCAAAATGGCACTTGCAATGTGTGCAGACATGCACACATGTACAAATAAAAAAACCCCTGCCTTTCTTTCCAATTTCCATACTTCTCTGTGTTCTGGTTTGGCCAAATTTAGAAATATATCCTCTGAGGGAAGGCACCCCTCCCCCACCAGGTTTGGGAAAAAATAAATTTTCCTCGAAGGAAAGTGAAGGAGATAAAACTATTTATTTAACAAACACACGGGAAAAGGAAAATAAAGCTGAATAATAAAATCTCTCGCTGTGGAGAAAAAACCTGGGAAAATGTCAGAGCCCTCCCTTTGGTCTCCTCGGAGCTGGGGCTTGGCCCAGGGCCAGGCCCTCTGTGCCCGGTGGAAAGTCCTCCTGATGTGTTCTAATATTGTAGCAGTCCAGTGGAAAAAGGAGAAAATCCGAAATTCCAGGGAAGAAAAAAAATTCAACTCTCAGTCTCTCTCTGGAGAAAAAGAAACAGAACTACTGGCCAAAAGCTGACTGAAAAAAACCCAGCAAGCCGGGTGCCTCCTCCCTCCCCTGCTGCAGATGGAAAAAAAAAAAGTCGCTATCTCTGTGTGACCTTGAACAAGCTGCAAACTGCTTTGAAAAAGTTTTGCTCAGTTTTTTCCTTCCCCCTCTCAGGCTCAGTTTAGAGGCATAGAAAGGCACAAAAATTAATTTCTGGGCATAGGCAGCGATATGGGATACACATCATAAGGTCACCCCAAGATACTTTGAAAATGAATTAGTGCATGAAAGGAAAAACCAAAGAAAACTCATTTACCTGCAGAACACAAAAGTGATGAAGAAAGCATACTTAACTGTATGAGGTTTATCTACTGTGTATCAACCCATATTCTCACAGTTCCTGCTACAACCTTTCACTTAACAATGAACAGTCCCAGAAAAAGTTTATATAAAATGGACAAGTGCAACATATGCTGTCTTCAAATGCAAAGTTGATGAATTTCTGTGTGGCACAAAGGAGGCTGATATTTTTCTACCCTATAACAAAACACCCTTCTACTTCCTCTACACCAAAAAAGGAAGAGCTTCAGCAAAGAGCACACAGGAAGCATGGGGCTCTTCTCTCCTGTCCTCTTCAACTCAGGAACCCTAGAGGAATTTTTGTTTTAACTTTTCAACTTATAAGTAACTTAACTGCTCACTGCAGAGGAGCATAAACATCTCATAGGCAGAGGAAATATCCTACATATATCTTTGTGATCACAGGTTTTATTGCCTCTGCAGCAACACTTTAAAGAAGCCTGTCCCAGCCCGCAGCAGTGAAGTTGGACCAGATGATCTGTAAAGGTCCTGTCTAACCCAAACCATTCCATATTTCTCTGATCACAAAACTCATTCTGCTGGTTGTAAAGCTCCTAAAACTTCCTGTGGCAGCTGAAAATAGAAACATTTGACAGGCCTCCCTACCTACCAGTCAGAACCAGGCAACAGCTACCACGGCAGCAACTCTGGGCAACATTTAAATGAAGCAAACAAGAGAAACCCCACTGAATTATGGAACATATATAGGAAAAAGAGAGAGATTCACCAGTGACAACCTCAAGGTATCACTGTGATCTAGCTCCACTGTGTGTGCTCAAGGCATAGACCTGACTAAAGGTCAAAACTGAGCCACAACTCAGGCTGGAACTATGGAGTTTGGTAACCAAATTTCAGTTGCTTTAAAATATGGAAAAAAAGAAAACCACTCAAAAAAATTGCATCCTTGCATCCTAACTCTCAAACAAGAGGATCAGCTGGATCCTCCAGTCATTAAAGCACTGATTCATGTAGCACACAAGGTTAAAAATCACTCGCCCTCTTATTTTATGGTTTTATCTAGGAGAGAAGTTACATTGTTGTACATTTGGTGGACAGGAGTGCAGACTGCAGATCTGAATACCTGTTACTCTTCAATAATCTGGAATAATTGAGTTGATTAAAAAATCCATCCACCTTTTATGCTAGTAGACTTTGCTTCCAGTAGTTTGTAGTTTTGAAAAACAACTTCCAAATTTAAGGTTTGAATTAACTCCCTCAGAAAGCACAGCAAAGTTAATCTAGTTCTGTTATTCCATTAAACCTGTTGCATGATCCACATTGTACTCTGTGTCAAAGGAAGCTGGACACTATTGAAAGGAAAAGAGGTTTGTAGAGAAAATTACTCATAAATCACTTTGAGTGGCCACAGCACATAAAAGCTACCTCAGCAGCAACAGACCAACCTTTTCTCTTTGTTAGCAAAGCTAAAAAACAGCCTCACCCTGCTTTCCACTGAACATTATCAGACTGAAAGCCTATACTGCTTTTTCCTGCCATACAATAGGAAAATCTCCTTCATTCAGAGACTGTTCAGCAATCCCATCTCTTTGGACTGTTATTCCAGAAAATTCAGATGCATTAAATGAAACCAGAATCCAAATATAGAACAGTACACTAATTAATGGAGTACATGGAAAATAATTAACTCAGGGTATAAAATGAAGCAATATGGACACTACAATGGGATATATGATTATACAAATTACTCCATCAATTCAGCCAATTATTCATTAACCTAAAAAAAACAAACAGAAAATCAACTATATATAACATTCGTTTTAAGTATCAAAATATCCTGTTACAAGTGAAACTATTCCTTCCCCATCAGATAACACTCCCAGATGTTTCTCAAGTGCTTTATTTTTATTGCTTTTCATAAAAACTGTCTTCAGTGTTTTACAGTACATGACAACCTGTGGACAGCATATAAATTTCCAAAGCACTTCACTTAATTACTAAATGCTTGTTAAGGTCCTTAATCATATTTTATGGGAAAAGTTAATGGCAATCTTGGCATGGTGCCCAATTTGGAAAAAAATTTCTAATCCATTTGAAATGAACCAGAATGAAATCATAGTTCTTTGTCTCCAAATGTGATGTTAGTTTAGCTTTTAAAGCTTTGCAATTTCTCTAAGATCTAGCAGAAAAGCCTTTCTTTAAAAGAAAAAAAAAAGGTAGATAATCCAATACACAATGAATCTACTGGGGATTATTGCTGTGTTCGACTTTTGTAAGATATCCCCTATGCAGCAATGCCAAATAATGGGGACAAGTATCTCAGGGAAAACTAATGCTGGGATAAGGTAACAAACATCTTAAGAGTTCAAAAAGAAAAGTCTCTCACAGGATAAATGCTTTCCCAAGATGTCTTCCCAGAACTTAAGTACAAAAGATATGCAGAAGTACTTATGTTTTCTTAGTGAAGCATTTTACAGGGTACCCTCCAAAACTGACACAGACATGTATAAAGTCCTGAAAAGTTGAAATTTTGTAAATAGAGCCCTAAGAAGGTTTCAGACACACATTCCTGAGTAACTTTGAAGAGATAGATGAATCAAGCAAATTCAAATGTTTAGTCTTATTCTCAATTTCTTGTGCCAGTAAGCACGTAGGGTTATCCTAGGTATTGTGAATCTTTTCTTCAAAATACAAGGGTAGTAAAGAAATAACTGAAGAGGCAGAGGTAACTGGGTTGTGGCATTAAATACCACCAAGTTGATGGTTCTTCTCTATAAAGGTTTTGCTTTAGTGTTGTAGAACAGAAGAATTTAGTATCTTATTTCCACATCACTGTGGCAAACATAAATTAATTCATACTGTCCTCAACAGAAGGATGGAAATGGATCTTAATTCTAGTAGATTTTTTTATCCCTCAGTTACAAGATATTCATGACCTTGTAGAAAAGTACAGTCAGCAACCTGAGAACCTGTTCACATCAGAACAGAGGAGTGGAGTAGGGAGGTGTTGGAGTCCCTAATTATTTTCTTCAGCTCTAACCAAACGGTACATTTTTATGACACAGATAAACAGTATCTCTCTGGTTTTGCATCTATGTGCATGCATATTTTTGTATTTCTTTAATAACAATTCTGTGTTCTGCCCTCTAGTTTTTAACTATACAGGTCAGAGTGTGTATAACATTCTTGTTACATATATGTGTGTGTATATATATTTATACACATACATTTGTAAATGCATTTATGTACACATAACATATGTAAAAATTCAATTTTTTCTGTAGTAAATGTATCCATTTTCTGTTATAACAAATTGTTTCATGCATTCTTTCTGCTAAATGGCAAACCTCAATAAATGATAAATCACCAAGTATAATTACCTTCTCAACCCATGCTGAGACTCAGCAATTTTCAATCATGTCTCCTAGCATCTGTCAGTAATACCATCCTGTGTACAGTGCCACCAGCATCCTTAGTAGTTACAGAAACGTTTAATTATAACAACTGAAAAGCTTCCTGACAGTACCATGATTTTAAATTCTCAAAGAGCACATACAGTAATATTTTCACCTTTCACAACTATTATGCAAACTGAAATGGAGAATGGAAAACTTTAATACCATGTGACTCTAATCATGTGTAACTTACATTTCACGTCTAAGCAACTCAGTAAGCCCTACCCTTTGTCTTAACACCCTTGTACTCGGCACTCATGAGGCCACACCTCAAATCCTATGCTCAGTTTTGGGCCCCTCACTACAAGGAAGACCCTGAGGTGCTGCAGTGTGTCCAGAGAAGGGCAATGAAGATGGAGAAAGGCCTAGAGCACAAGTCTTAGAAGAAGCAGCCGAGGGAGCTGGGGTTGCTTAGCCTTAAGAAAAGGAGGCTCAGGGGAGACCTTATCATTCTTGTTGTTGTAATGAGGTGGGGGTTGGCCTCTTCTCCCACATAACAAATGAAAGAACAAGAGGAGATGGCCTCAAGCTGTACCAGGAGAGGATTAGACTGGCTATTAGGAGAAGCTGCTGTACTGAAAGGGTCGTCAAGCACTGCAAAAGGTTGCCCAGAGATATGGTTGAGTCACTATCCCTGAGGTATTCAGGTCATGTGTAGATATGGGACTCAGGGCCTGATTTAGTGGTGGACTTGGCAGTGCTGGGTTAACAGTTGAACTCAATCTTAAAGGTCTTTTCCAAACCTAAATAATCATATGACTCCTGGCTTACCCACAGCACAAAGTGACAAACCAGCTTTTGTCAGTCTCTACTGAAGTTATGGTTTAGGAATGGTATTCTCCAATTTAGTCTTCCCTCTGAAACCAGTCCAAGCTATGTACCATTGCTTGCTCTCCCTTCCCCTGCAGCAGGCTGGAGAGGAGAACTGGAGGCACAAAAGGTAAAGATCACAGGTTGAAATAAGAACAATTTACTAGAAACAGCAATGGGACAAGAAAACAAACAATAAGAGCAACAATATTAATGGTAAAAGTGTACAAAAGAGAAAGTGATTCCCACACAAAAATGCTCTCTGTGGAGTCCACAATCTGACTGCAGCCACGCCCCCCTGACTGCTCCCTCTGGCTCAGGACCAGCACCACATTTACTCCACCACTTCTCCTTGGAAGATATTCCTTTCCCCTGCCCCCAGTAATGATGTGAGGTGGTATAGAATAATCTCCTTCTATGAGCCATGTCCCTCCTGGCTACTGCAAAAATTAATCATGTCCTGGCCAGAACCAGGACAGCTATTATTCCCCTCTACAATGGGAAATAGTGCCCCTTTTGGTAAAGAGGATGTGACTATATGGTGAGACAAGAAAAATACGTAGAGAGAAAAATTATCAGGTTTAATAATGCTTTTAAATACTTACAAGTGGGGAGTGGTGTTAAGAAAACTTCAAGAAATGAAACTTAAGGACTTCCTTGGCAACTGCCTGCTTTAGTGGAGTAGACGAAGTATAGCAGGGACACAGATTTTCAGCTCTTGAAAACCAAATTCCCAAGAAACTAGACTCTTGAACTAAGGGGAGAAGTCTTCATACTGCTCCTCATTTTCTTGCAAGACTGCAGCATCTGGCTAAATTACTGGTCTCCCATCAATTTAAAGTCTCTTCAGCCTACAGAGATATGCTGAGCAATTGGCACTAGAATGAGTACAAGTACCTGAGGTGCAGAGGAGGATGCTTGCAAAGCAACAGTCCTGCTATCAAAGCAGGCCTTTCACAGCCCTACTCCTAAACCTTTATAAACATCAAAGGAGGGGATTAAATAAATGTGAGAATAGAAATGTGAAGACAGAATGTCATGGATGACAAAAAAAAAACAGGAAAAAAAGATCCAATTTGCTCTATGTAACACTGCCCACTTTTCACATGCAACCTGTTATCCAGAATTTAGTCTCTAGCATCTCTACCTATGTCCAAGAGCACTTGAAACCATCCTATTTGTGATGTGAAAAGGAAGTTCTTTGACCGCAGACCAGTTACAGCAGCCCCTTCTGCTTCTCCCATCATTATCCAAACAGCCAAATCCATACTGAACCAAATGATGCTATGTAATCTCTTCTACATTTCTCTTTCATACAGTGGATGTCTCCTTTTTAGCTCCTGATATTCCAGACATGGAATACACTTTGAAAGGGACAACATGCCAAATACTAATCATGTGGTTAGGCTTTTGACTACTGCAGGCTTGGGCTGGATTCCTATCAGGGACCAGGAGTGAAAGAAAAGGCTCCACCTTTGATAACTGCAGATACACATTCTCTGTGCTTGCAGAGGATAAAGAAAGCAGGATGGACCTGATGTCCACCTCAGTGAGCAAAGAGTCAGTACATATAATCTACTAAGACACATGATTTTAAATTACAGAACACTACCGATAACAAATACTGATCACACTCTGTCAACAAGTCTAAAGAAACAATTAATTTACATTTGCAGAATGAGTGCAGCACTGAAAAAGGAAAAAAATCCCAAAGCTAAATTTCAGCCATCTGGTAATATCTTTTAGACCAACCAGACAAATTTAATTTACCTTTCCCAGGATCTCTCTATTCTCTCTCTGGTCTTGCTTCACTTAGATGCAATGAATCTTAATTTCTGTTCTATCTAAAATAATTTTCACTAAGTTCATCAGGAGACAAACTTAGCTATTATTTCCTTGTGATATCCTTCAGAGTGAATGCCTGATTTTCAATTTCTCCTTCATAAAAGCTCTGCATTTAGAGAGAGTTATGCCACAAATTTCTAGACATTTGGAACCACATCTTAAAAATCTAAGAGTCATTAGGTTTCCAATGTTTATAGTCATACAAAATACATGATAAATCTGTCTATGTAGTATTGCAGTCCAGCTTTAGTGCTGCTGTTTTGAACACAAAGCTGTGTATCAAATAGGCAGTACCGAATACAGGAAAACAGTTTTTCCACCTGATTTAGAAATATCTCACTGTAACAAAAAGAAAATCTTATCACAGAATCACTCCCTGAAACCCATAACTCTCCTCACATCACTTTTCTGAATTTGATGGCAATGACAAAAACTGTTAGTTGCTCATTAATGCTCACTGAAGTGAGCAGACATGAAGGAAAGACTCATCACAGGACAAGAGTGGCACATGGACAAACAAAATAAACTTCTTGACCACATGAGCATTTGCTTTGGAAAAGCTTTCCACTGGAAACAGTGGGGCAAGGAATCTGTCAGATTTAAGGTGGATTTTAATGTATTTACTACAGGAATTGATATACAACCTGGTCTTTTTGCTAATGCAGGTATTGCCTTGAGGCTTTATCATGTTGTTTCCGAGACAAACCAGTTCTTTCTTTCATAGTAATTAACTACCTTTAAGTGGATAGGTCCTTTATGTCATTGTAACTCATTTATAGCAAAGTAACTATAAGAGAATTTTAGTTCAGCCTGAAGCCATGAGTGCCATCACATCTATTTTCTGCCTTGACTAAATTATACAGGATACAGCAAACCTCATCCTGCCAAGAAGCCTGCAGCTTGAGAGGCTGTTGTGCGTGTATATGTGCGTGTATAAATAAAAAAGATGTTACATTCCTCAGACAGATTTTCATACGTGTTTGCATGTTCTAGGGGCAGAAATAGTTTTCTTATCTTTCTGAAAATTAAAAGAAACAAGAAAACCCAACAACACGAAAACCTCATGAATTGTAACATCCCTGAATAAAGAATTTAATTAAATATGCCATTGCTCTGTGGAGGACTACTTATGACATAAAATAAATACAGGAGGCTTCAGACAGAGAAATTGTTTGAAGTTACATTGTAAATGAAACTCTTTAAAATGACAAATATTACGTTCAGTGTAATCAGATGTTCAATATAATGAGGGTAGTTAGCTAAAATCATTTGTCATTAGATTCACTGATTATAATTGCTTCCTTAGCATAACAGACTTGCATTTACCTCCTAAAATGATATCCAAGAAAGCAACAACATAGGGAGAAAAACCCAACAAAAACCCAAGAAAACTCAAAAAAATCCACAATTTTTTCCCCCTTTACTGCTTGCTTTAATTTTTCTTCTATTATAGCTGTACAACAGGCTACAGAAGTAGCTGCCAATAACCCTGGACACAGCTGACTTCAAAGAATAGTTCCAAATCACACAGAATGGTAGGCAGGAAGGAAGGAACATTTTTTCCAGACTTTCATTCTCTATTGATGTACAGGCGAGTTAATTACTACACAGTGGTAATTAGCACCCACACCAGTTATGGGGACGTACAGCAACCCTCAGCTGTCTTTCCCACAGCATGATCCTATCTTTGGAGGAAAGAACTGGGTCATCACGTAATCAGGGGTGTCACAAGAAAGTGCCATGCTGAGGATAAGAGAAAATTAATGGAAAAGCAGAGCTCTCCTGACCTCATCTTCATCTATTATTTTTCTCATTTCCTCTGTACATTCCCAGTCCTAGACACCATAACATCAGAAAACAAATTTTAAAGGTGTTTAGATGTCTAAATGCAAGCACAGCTTTCTGCAGAAGCATTAAAAATGCTCACGTATCTAAAGGCCATTGATTTCTCTAATTTCTTATTAGCTAAATATTATCTGCTCAGACAGTTTTGGAATCCAAGCACGTATATTGATGTGCAGTTTTCAGCACCTATAGACCACCACAGTTTGCTCTTGCAGTCAACAATGAAAGCAAAGCACACTGCAGAGACACAGAAGCTGGAAGCAGGCTTGGTACAGCCGCAGCCCTGCACCCTGCTGAATGACCTGTGCCCTGAACATCCTCTCTGCCTATGTGATACATCCCTTATATGCCCAGACACATCCAGGAAAAAACCTCTTAAAGCACAGATGTGCCTGAACTTTTCTGATTAAGCAGCTACCCAGAAGCACCTGTAGAAAACTGCATTTTAACAGAATGTCATAGGAGGGACACAGCTTTTACCCAGAACGAGAATTCACACTACAAAAAAAAAAAAAACCCCCCCCCCAGCACCAGGAAAAAAAAAAAAAAGAAAAAAAAAAAAGAAAAAAAAAAAAGTTAATCTGATAAAGTGTTAAATAACAGGAAGCCTGAAAGAGAAAGCTTCCTATTGCACACTCCAAGTCCCATCCTGGGCCAGCAAGTCCAAACCTCTGATGACTTGGACAAACATTACAGAAATTTTCATTCCTACGCTAAAAGCCCATTTTTAAGAATGGCTTACTTTTTGCAGGAAGCTAACCCCGAACCCTACTTCTGTAAGGATAAAAACTGTTCTTGTATCCAACTAAATATTTTACTTTGAAGTCACTGTTCAGTCCAAAGATTGGCTGAGTTGTGGCCATGCAGCTAACCTGTCTGTCAGGGTCTGTCCCAGCTTCCAGCAGGCTTGCATCACAACCAATCTGACCATCACAGCAAGGACCAGAAGATTTATTTCTATGCAATAGAGTAATAGCTAGCATATTGAACCTTACTGCAGGAAATAGACCTTTACCACCTATAAAGACCATATTCAAAGGACAGAATGTATTTTAAATAAATAATTCTTAAATTGCAGTTTCCAAGCATTACTGCTTTAAGTTTACCCTCATGTTTTTACAATTACATGACTCAAGACTTTGAAGATAGTACTTAAATCACCCAAGCAGTCTGAGTAAATACAGGGCATTTGAGATTTTGTTATTACTATCATCATTTGTAGTAGTTATGGATTTGAACACCATTGTGCCCTGCACTGTTGAAACAAAATAATGTCTGGTATCTGTAACAGCAAAAGCACTGGTTCAGGATGAAAAAAGCCTGGTTGAAAGTCAAGGAGTACCAAAGGAGGAAGATAAGGACAAGTGGGAGGAGGAATGAGAATGCAGAAAGGGCTCACTTAACACTAACCTCCATAGAGGTCAAATACATAGGTTCTTTTTAGTCCACTTCTAAATTAGAAGACAACTGCTGAGCTATCAAACACATAGTAATAAAGATTTTGAAAATCTCTGCTGACCTAATTACTTTCACTTGGAGGTACTGAATGTTTCTCATTAGCAAACAATTTGATCAGGTTCAATTTACATTGCTAGCAACTACTAGCACCAGCTCAGTTCTCAAACAGAATTTGAACATAACTTTATTTTCCTTATCAGCGTCACAGAAACAGAATTGGTGAACTATAAATGTAAGTGCAATTCAAAAAAAAATCCAGCATGATTAAGAATATTTGTGGGTTAGATGCTGAAAATTTCTCAGCAGATTCAGAAATTTCATAAACTACGTATTGGTTTTTTTGTTGGTTTTCTTTAAATAACATCTTTATTTCAATAATTCACTTCCTACATACTGCTGTTGTAAATGATGTTGCCTCAGGAATTGTAGAACTCAACTTGAGCTGATCTTAGAATAAAAGTTCCCTTACATTACTAATAAGATTCAAATAGCTAGGGTTAAGTCCATTACAGAGGATGGAGGGACATTTCCTCCATTCCACATAAGCATGAAATTCTATAACCAATTTTCAACTTTCATGCATTCTCATAAAAATGATAATTTTATCAATGACTATTTCATAGCTGAGATAGTATTTGCAAAAGCCCCAAAGCAAGAACCATGAATGACAGAAGATCTTATGATGCTGAAATCAGTCTCAAGGACAGTTTTGCACCTGGATTTATTGCATCAGTTCTGGTACTGTGGAAAAGCTGGTCAGAGTTCCGTAATTATGAATGACCTCTGCAATAAAATCAAAGGTTCAAGGTCTGCAATAAAAGCAAAGGTACATCTTCTTGACTTATAGCTATCCTTCCTGAAATCCACAAAAAATTTCCTAATATATCTTCTAATTCATTCAAATAAATAGTCTGCAAATTAATTCTTTTAAATCACACATCAGGATGAGATTCGCCACCCAAAAATATTATATGTACTCAAACTTTAACAAGACTTTATTACAAGAAATTAAGAGGTAGCTGAGCAAAGGTAGTACTCATTTTTTTAATTTACTCTTCTGCTTGGGTACACACCAAGCTAGGCCAACAACTCTGTTTGTAAATGGGACCATACACAACAAAGGGGTCTCTTCTATTTCACTTTATTATAGGAGCATTATTAACTCAATGCATCAGGAGTGAGAGAAGATGAAATTGTTTCCTGAGTTCTCATCAATGGATGCTTTGGGCTGAAGTGTCACTTCATTCCCATAGTCCCCATCCTCTTCTCTCACTATTTTTTCCATAGCTGCTGATCCTATTTGTTTTTGGCTGCTGTTGTGATGGAGAGATTATAAAATGGTCATCAGATGGTAATCTCACAAGCAAGGAACATGTCCCTTTTCTATGGAGAAAGAATGGCTTAGGGGTTTTGTCTCAAATGACTTTTTTTATTACTGATTAAGAGGTGCTGCACAGAGGATTTCTTCCATGTGAAGCATTTTAGTAATATTGCACTTGAGTATGTTTCCAGGGAATATTCATATAATTTTTTTGTTCTTCTTTAGAGCAATTACCCAAATGTTAGTATCTTTTGCTGCTGTAGTTACTTCATTAGATACTCCTGGCCAAACACCTACACAGGCTAGCAAACAGCAGAACAAGAATGAAGCATCTGCTTTTCTGTTTTTCCCCTTCACATTTTATCAGTTATTTCCTGAAGCTGTTTTTGCTGCACTTAAGAAATGGGTAAAGTTCACCAGAAAGCAAACAAATAAATTACTGAATGTTCTAGTCAGACATTAGAAAGCCGAAAAAAACAATAGAATTTTTCCTGTTCTTCTGACTTGCCAGAGATACCCATGGTAGTTTTTGTTAATGATAACTTTTTCATAGTAACTTCTTGCAAAACTAGGCTGGAGCTTAGCAACTCAACAGAGCTGTGAGAGTCACAACACTGTAAAGAGGAATGCCCCTCATTATAGCTACAGAATGAATGGAGGACCTAACACATGAGGTAAGCAAGATCAAGGAACACTAGAGCATAGAGTCAGGAAGAATTTATTTTAAGGATTTTCATGGGAGGTTAAATTGGTCCTATTCATAGGAAAAAAACAACACAAAAAGTCTTGCCTGGTCTAACTGATAGAATCTCTTTCTGACATTACCTGACTTCATCTAGGCCAAATACTGGCATGACCAAAGTTCCCTGTAAAACTGATTTACAACATAAGCCTTGTCACATAAATATTCAGGAGGCACTTTTTTCCCCAAGTAAGAAGTGCAAATGTAAGAAGGTGGAAAACAGACTAAATAAATACATTTGTCATTGACATACAAGCGCACTGAGATGTCACACAAAAAAATTAAATATATCATATTCACTTAATAAAATTGGCTTTAAAATCACTTTTGCTATAGCAATACTTAGATTAAAACAGAATCTAGAAATCCCACTCCTTAAATAACAAATTAGAGAAATAGTTTTGCAAGATCCATGAAGAAAATCTTCCAGAAAGAGGACCAACAGGTGAAGGAATTGCAGTAAGACCCTCATTTATCTTCTTCCCCCTTCCCCACTTTCCTTGAGTTTTCTTAACTCCTGTTCCACTGTCCTTGAGTTTTTTTAACTCCTGTTCTCTGCTGCTTTTATAAACTGCCTAATCCTTCTAGTGAAATGATAGCATTTCCATCTGATTAAAGAATTTTAGAAGTGAATACATGTGATTTTACCACAGTCCTTTGCACTCTTCAACTCACGTGGCAAGTAAGAATACTCAAACAGGTGTTTTTCAACAGACACAGTAAGACACAAGAGTGATCTATGTACCCATTTTCCTTACTTTACTTCATAACTAATAGATTATTTTGTGTAATAGAAATTCTGTCTTTATGTGCAACTCCTTAATGAAATATTTAACAAAATACACAGCTGCGTAATTTCTACATATACTGGCAAGTATGCACTCTGTAATCCATAGCCAATGCTGATGCAGGTATCCAAATATGTTTGTATTCCCATTAGTATGGTGGGGTGTGGGGTGAAAGAGCTGGAAAAGAACATTATTTTTCAAGTTCTATTCTGTAGAAATTAGGTAAATATGGTCTGTAAAATCAGATCATAATGTGTAGCAATTCTGATACTCCTCCTATGATCAAGTAGAGATTCCCTTTTTTCTATGCGTTAGTACAACCTGGAGGCAATTACAGCTAAAGCTTTCAGGAGAAAACAATTTCCTAAAAAGTAACTTAACAGTTTAGAAATCAGAAAAGTCAGAATTATGAATCTTGGACCTTATTCAATCATGAACCAAAATCAAACCACCATATAACACATTTCAGTTTAAAGATGTGTCACAGAAACTGAATTGAAAAGCAGAACTTGGTAAGCTAATTTCAGGAATGTTGGTTTATTACCCACCGTAGTTTCTGGTTATACTGCTTGACCTTTTCTAGTGAGGCAGCATTAATCTGAGCTTGAAATTCTTCCACTGAGACACTGTCTCTGTAATAATATCCTTCCATGCTCTCCAATGCTGTGAAAAGAGAAAGGAGAATGGAAAAGAGAAAGATCAGTATTAAACATTTAGTAATTGCCTTCTTTGTAGTTTTGTTCACACACAAGTGAATTACTCTTTAACCTTGAGGCCGTGACCCTACTGTGAATTGCTGAGCTGTTTCCATATGTCATCAAATTCGTACAGATCTCTCTTTAAGATTTCATTTACAAGAAAAATTTTATTTCTTGCCCTGTGGAAAATATAAAGGAGAGAACTAATGTGAGTTCCTTTTCTCTAATTAAAGTATTCCTGCCTTGTGAATGCAAATGTGGGTTTTAATTCTGATATATCCTGGAAGAAAACAGTAGAATGAGCTGGGGTAGAGGAAATAAAGGATCAATGTAACAGCTACTTTCACAGAGGGAGACCTAATAACTTTTCAAGAAGCCTCATTTTGGGAGATGTGGAGCACCTTACTTAGAGGTTCCTCTAGTTATACCCACTGATAATGTAAGTACCTTCTTCTACATCAAGTAAAGCAAATTTCACCGGATCTCTGAAAATGACCTAGAAGTTCCTTTTCAAGGATCAGGTAAGTGAAGTCAAATACTTGTCTGTGGTGTGTCCACCTTTGCTGTATTCATTTCACCAAACCAAGGATGAATATTGCTACAAGAACTCAGAAACCAAACAAAAACTTAAAGGATTCTTATGAAAATTTGGACTGGAAATATAAAGATCTTCACATTAAGAGGTCAACCACATTATAACATAAACCCCAATTTTTGGTGAAATAAGATTTTTTGTGGAGAAGCAAGAAAGACTTTACAATTAGGAACACTGCCACTTTAGTAATCCAAACACATTCTAAGAATTCATCACTCCATCAGAAAATGCAAGCCATAAGCAGAGTTTTCATGGAAACATGCTGCCGCCTTACAGCTTCAGCTGCACACAGAATATTAATTCTGCTTGTACTGCTTAATATGACCAGTTAATAAATAATTCATTCATTGTGAAAGAACATGCAAATTGCACTCCCCTTCTGTGCTTTCACAGTTTGTACTTCTACTTCTGTGTGAAAAATATTAAGTTTCAACAGTCAGAATTAATTCTTCTTTGGTTCTAAGTCACACGAGAAAGCTCAGACAAAAATATCCACTGAACTCCATTCACAACAGCATGTTAACACAAACAGAATTGATAATCCCTACTGTTTATTCTGCTGGCATGAAGTTGGTTTTATCCAATTAGAGTATCCAACCAGGAAACTCGGTCATCTGTGAGGACTGGGAGGAGCACGCAGTTCTGCCTCTGTGGGGCCATGCTCACAGGTGCAGGCAGGGACTCGCATGCTGTGTGCTTTGTCCCTGTCCTCTCTGAAGGGTTTAACATTTTTCTACCCAATATATTAGAAAGTTCTTTTGTAAGGAAGCTTTCCTTACAAACATGTCTTCTATGGTATTCTTTGATCCAAGATAGGATATTATGGTCTGAAGACATAGAATAACTGATTGGGAAAGCAACCTGGAAGAGAGGGTAGACTCAAATGGTAGTAGCTAATGGACATGGTTTGCCCAGGGGCCCACTACAAGCAGAGCATCACAGGTATCTCTACTGTTCAGTGTGTTTATCACTAATATGCAGGAGGTAAGACAGGTTTTCAGCTAATACCATACTGGGACAAGCAGTGGATACACCCAAGTGCAGGGCCACATAAAGAGCCAGGCTCTTCACAACAGTACAAGCTGGCATAACAAGACTACCAACATAAATTGAAACAAGACACGTTTCATCTCAACAGAAAGAAAAACTTTTTCCTTTTTCACCTTCAGGGCAGTTAAACAGAGTAACAGGCTACCCAAGAGGTTGCACAGTTTCTGTCCCTGGGTGCTTGCAAGGTCCTACTTTTTAGACACCCAAGCAACCTGATTTCATGTCACAGATGTTGCTGCTAGGAGTGGGAAGTTGGAATAGAGATCTCCTGAGGTCCCCCCCAATTGGAATTATTCTAAGACTCTATGAAAAACTAAAAAAAATTTTAAAACATACATAATTAAGATACTAAGTAGCAATTTTTTAAAAATAGAATTTTAATTTTAAATAGTGTCATTAAATTCACGGCCAAGATCTTAAGCCTAATGTCGGAGATAGAGAAATCTAAATGCCAATAGCAGTATCTTAACATCCTCAGCCACAGTCCTGCAAACCAGCTTCCTTTTGAATGCATACACACTTGGGTATGTGGTTGAACAAAACTGGTTTTCACAAATGGAGGGATAGATAATGTAGCCTGGGCAAACAACAAAAAAACTTCAAAAAAAATTTTAGTGCCAATCCTGTAAACATGTATACTTACAATTTTAGGCATGGAGCTATGTCACTCAGAATAGAGAAACACAGAGATAAACAGACTGATGTGCATTGACCCATGCCTTTACAAAGTATTCCAAAACCATGATTTTCTAAATGTTCCATTTGAAAATATCATAAGCCATTGTATTTTAGGCAGGAAACGATTTACCTATGCTTAGATTCGGGAGCAAAAATTCACTTCATGGAGAAACTTAAATAAGATTTCTACATTCGTAGCTAATAAATTTCAGTTACAGATGGGAATCTACTGAGTTAGTTTGATGGCAGCTCAGCCAAACCTCACTGGAAAGAAGTAAAAAGTAGAATCCCAATCCACTCATTAATGAGGTAAAAACCCCTTAAAATAATGATTTAAACACTAGGATTTAAATTCTTATCCAGGACTTCTTATTCTTGGAGTCCAATGGACTATTTTAGAGGACGATCCTTGAAAATTGAAGAAATTTGATAAGATAAAGAAAGAAGAAAGTTTCCATTCTACTGAAAAATATTAAGTGGATGTAAATGCTTGAATGGATCCTTGCCCTTTTCCTTCAGCTGACTACAAAGATGCTTATCTTAAGAATCAAATATTTTGGACTTTTGGAAACAGAAGTGGAAAAAATTTTCCAAAATAAATCCCGTAGCACACCAAATGCCCTCCTCAATCTCAAAAAAATAGTATTTCCAGGAATTCAGCTGAACCAAGGTACTTTCTGTTCTCTCTCAAGCGCTTCTTTTGTCTATTGTACTGAAACATGCCTCCTGCTTAGTGTTCTCATTTTTCCCTATGACTCAAATCAATCTGTTCAAAAGAAATCCTCTGAAGTCTTTATTAGTTTGCTTAAAAATCAGACTTCAAGGACCTTATTTTTTATAAAAATTGTGTGCTTTACCTTTATAGTAAGTTCAGCTATTTATTTATGTTTCTGTGCCCTATTTCCTTTTACATTCTCCTGGTCTGTCAAAGACTAAGCTCCCCTCTAAAACTTCATTTGTATGCCTGGCTTCTGCCTATTCCACACAGACCCTGGAAGCCTTTCACAAGGTATGGAGTATTTTCAGCTCCCTGTGAAATCAAAGGCAGCTCAAGGCAATCAGCAGCTCACATTCACCATTTCATCACGCTCCTGATGACTGTAATGACACTGCAGCTAATGCAGACTGCCTGTAATTCATGAACAGTCTGAGCATCAGTGCCACCATTCCTCACTTTGTAATGTTTGCAGAGCAATAACCACATAAGTCTGAAAATGTTATTTAACTCTTCATAACATTTTCAAGAGACAGAATTCTCAGGGGGATAACAATTTAGTCCTCAAATATGAAGTAATGAGAAACGATTACAACAGCATTTGAAAAGCAAAATGCTATTAAGGGCAAATTGCATGGTCTGACTATTGTCCATTAATGTCTAAAAAGAACAAAAATGAAGATTCACTCTTTGCTTTTGGAATCCTGTAACTGGCATAAACTTAGAAATTTATACCCATGCCTCTATTTTTTATTAGAGACATCATAATTTCTTCAATTTACATTTTAATTCAAAGTTCTCAATAAATGCCCACATTAAACAATACTTAAATATAGGCATTGTACCCTTAAAGCTACAGACTATTTAAATCAGAGTAAATAAGTGGGAGTTTAAAGGGAGTTAGCTATGATGTGAAAAAAGCAGAGCAGGGGGAATTTAGCCTCAAGTTACCTTGTGAAAAAAGTACTGGATGGATTTTAAATCCTCCTCCATTCTTCAGCCTTTGTGGAAGCTGTTCAAAATGGTAGCCATCAAGGTAGAAGTAAACCTTCAGTGTTTGCCGGCTTCCTTCTGCTTGGTATGTGATTGGTAAATCTAAAAATACAGTCAGAGTTACAATTTGATTGTAAACAACAACACGTTCTTTTCCAGAAACTCTTGCACCCAAAATTCATGCAGTTAGATAAAACAATCACTGCAGACACACTATTCAGTATTTTTCATTACACATTGTTTCCACAGATAAGTCTCCAAGTTGAAAACAGTAACAACAAGACACAGTGACTTGCATTAGTATTATTATTACATAGGGGTTTTTACTGTCTGCGTAAATTACATTGTACCTAAATGGTAAAGATTCCAAAGGAACATTTTTCACTACTTATGGTAATAAGAAAAAGACTTCTTTTCTCTTATTAATTATGCAGAATCATAACTGAAAAAATAATTTTCTAGTTCTTGACTACTGTAAGCATCGTCAGTGACTGTGGTGGCAGCATTTAAACCAAAAGAAAATGCAGAATTCATTACAATCCTTGAACACACGGACTTCCTGTGTATTAGCACAGACACCTCAGTTGAAAGCTCCTGCAATATGAACAGTTCATGACATAGGTACAGCATTAACTCCCCATTAGGAGGCCCTCCTGTAACTGCATTTCCATGGTGTTACCCAGTGTAGCAGGGCTTCTTTTTAAAACACTCTGAGCAGGGGCCTTACTTGAACCAAACCAAAATAACTACAGCCTTACACAAGCTAAATCCTACCTATCAGCCCTGTGCTACTGAATTCTCCCAAGCACAGGCAGTGCTTGTGGAGTAGCTTTGTGTCTTCTGGTTTTGGTTATTGCAGCAGTTGTCTCCCGTGTGGTCTTAATCCAGCAAAGGAATTGTTTCAGAAGGGCTTGATGTGAAGCAGACATGCTTTCCTCCCTTCCCAGGGGACTTACGAGACAGGAAAAAAATGAGGCCTTTTTGCTCACTAAACAAAGTTCACTTCAGGAAAATATCTACTGGCTGAACACATATTAATAAAGGAATGGCTGAAAATGAGCAAAGGGTATGAACAGCAGACCACAAAGACAGTCCTTTCTTGCTGAGTTGGGCGAGTTTTGGGAGGAAGGGTTCAGGACCCTGACAATCTGCAGCAGCAGGTCTCAGAGCAAGCTTCTTGCCCACTTTAAAGCCATCCTCATAGCGTCTGCCATGCCCTTTCAACGAACTCTTCAAAGAGTTATTTATTTTTCACACGACAAAATGAAATGGGGTTTATGCTTCTCCATCTCATATCGGTGCATTTCTCTACCAAGACCTTCAAGCTATTTTTACACGTTTCTTCAATAACAGCTGGGTCTTTCAGGGACTTTCCTGATGCAGTCACATACTCCCAATGGAAAGTTCAGCTAAGCAAACAATTTTGCCCCCAAGGTTACCGACATTGTCAGATAATGATCCTGCATTGTCATCAGTGATACCTGTATTTTAGGACATCTAAGAATATCAGGAGAGCTATACATTAACTTAGTCTCCATAATTCCAAATTATGCAAGATTTCCCTGTGGGAGGTGATGTTCTAGGAATAAAAAATGTTACAAAACCAGTAAAGCCCAGATATTAATTACTCACTTGCAACTAGTGGTTCTGGCTCTGATTGTCTGAAATAGAAAGTAACTTTTTCCAAGTCAAACAATGCAACCAATGTATCTTCTAGCATAGCTTGCTCATCAGCCTAAAAAAGGCAAAATAAAAATTGGAAAGGTCATTTCAGCCAGATGTTTTCCCTACCAGAAATAATACAAGAGAGCAGGACATAAAATTAACTACAGAATGTTGCACAACATTTCACTGCTGCAGTGCATAACCTATTTAACTCCTAGATGAGGTAAATATCTTCATTTCTATTGGCACTTTCCCTTTCATTACTAGTTAATGATTATCAAAATTCATGCTATCACTTCACACAGTAAATTAACAGGTAATTTATAGCTACCATTATTTCTCATGTCTTTTAATCAAATAATTCTGTCATTATTCTGTAAGACACCAGAGTTTAGCACCTTGTCTAGCTCATAAAGCAACAGAAGGGAAATGTGAAAACTAGATTCTTCTTTTTAGCAATTTTCTTCTAAAAATTCCATAACTTTAGGACTTCACTTACAAGCAACATATAACAATTTATTGTGTCCACTCTAAGCACCAATAATTGAACCAGAAGCTCAGAGAAAGTACAGCTCAGGGTGACTTGCACCTGCAACTACGAAACTCTAGACACAAATCAAGTACATAGATGTGCCAATAGTCTGATTTTCACCTACAGCTCACTTTGCGTGCCCCTGAGCTAACGAGATAGTTAAAGAGATCCAGGATTTCTCAAGACACTTAAGTGAATCTTTAAAAAGGAAAATAGTAATCTAAAATTATGGTTGAGTTAGATATGCAGAGCAATTACAGCCAAAATCAATAATCACTTAAAGTAATTCTATTCTTTACAAAGCCCTCGCCTGGCACTTTAGATTAGCAAGAGCCAAAAGGAAATCTGAGGCATGTATTTTTCCCCCCTCTAAGAACTGAAACAGTAGGATGGCAAAGAATAATAAAGAGCTGCCCATAAATTGACCATAAATTATACTTCACAGAATGATAGAACAGAACAAAAAAACCCCATGATTTTCCCTGATCTATATGGTGAAATAGCATCCCCCCTTGTACTTATGAAAAAGCAAATCTGCTAGAAATATCTTGTCTCCTGGTTCAATTCATAAAGTCTATGGACAGAGTGATTTTGTCAGCAGAATAGTCTGAATACCATAGGAGCAGCGTGGGAAACCCTTGCACAACTGCTCATTCTTTACTGAACTCTGGCCATAATGAGTGTAACTTCCTTCAAATATCCTTGTTTAAAATAACATGGATCATTTGTAAGCCAAATAGTGCTGAGAAGGTATTGAAAAAGCTGCCTTTAAATACATTTCCCTTGGTTAAGAACTTTTAGACAGAAAAGACTGAACTTTATTTTCAATTGGACAACGCATACTGCTGATATCTGATAATGTGGAAATAGGTACGTAGCACACATTTTCACTACAAAGGAAATCACTACAATCTTGAAAGAAAATATATAATTATTCAGTGCTGTAAAGACAACAGTTGCTTTGTGATAACATGACCACAAAGCACATGGAAAAACATAAGGCAGGCACCAATGGAATTAACTCTTGTACTCTAAGTATTGCACCACCCAAACATGTTGGTGCTACACATTGTCAAAAAGCATTAAGACTGAGTCCAAGCTTCCTGGATAGTGCCTTCTTCACATGCTCCTCGTGTGGATAAACAGTTCCCCTGTTTCTCTGAGGCCCTGATTTTATCTGTTTGTAAGCTGCACACACTGTCCTGACAGGCCCATGCAAACCCATGTACCTCAACTGCCTGTGAGGTAGTTGGTCACACTGGCTTAAGGCAGTGCTCTCCAACAATAGCACAGACTAAGACTTCATGATTGTAATTTAGAAATACATTTCTTTTTATTGGTTTCTTCTGCTTCTAAAGTTTCTTATGTCAACTTGTCAGCATCTTGCTGCTGAGACAGACAAGGAGAGGAAAGAACACCTCTGATACTAAGAACATCACCTGTTATTTACATGGAGTTTTATTTTTACTGAACAGCTCCAGAGGTAAAGACTGTCATGGAGCAGGCTATGCAGACTGTTTAACC
>NW_008237435.1:3427454-3432058 GCF_000691975.1 Corvus brachyrhynchos
CACTTTGGATAACTGAGGATTAAGGGACTACAAAGCCATGTCCCATTTTTAATTGTTTCTTAAGCCATGGCTCTTTGCCAAAGCCTTGTGAAGAAACAGGCGATTTCCAATTACTCTGAAAGGCTACAAGGATTTTCCATATGACAGGAGCAAAACAGACCAGCGTGTTTATTCCTTCAACTACTACAGACCTATAGTTTTTTAGGGGGAAGGGTGATAAAATTAACTAAACCAGGTGTTTTACTTATCGTGTATTGTTGCTTATTGCAAAATGAAGCTCTGCTTATCACCTAATACTATATTCAATCCCCGGGAACAGCTACAATAGCAATGGGGAGTCAAGGCTAAACTCACTATCTGCTAACTCCAAGCCAACAGAATACTTTATGGACAACATATTTCCCAAATCATAACCAAGCATTTCCCAAACCTGTAATTATCTGAATTGCACCTTTTCCAAACAGCAGGTAACTAAGTACCAAGCTAAGCGCAAAGGTCACAAGAAATCAGATTTACATCTAAGACTGTTTAATCACATCCCTGGTTCAGGGAATGAAAAGTGGCTGCGACCAGGCATGACACATGAGGAGTCTTACCAGGTTTGGAGAGAGCAGGGACTGGAAATGAAGAAGAAGACCCGCACTGGCTATCTGCTCCAACCACCTTCTGCTGGCCTCCAGAGTCTCCATTTCATACTCTTTGTTGTTGTCAAACATCTGATTTAAAGCCACCATTAGCTGCTCTGAAAACGCGCAGACTGTGGCCACCAGGCTCTGACAGAAGACCATGTCTCGCCTCAGTTGTATCTCGCTATCTGTGATGTGCAAAAGCCAAAAGAGAAAAAGCAAAATTAAGCAGATTAGTTAACAGCAAAGAAATTAGTCTGGAATTTTTTTCTTTGTCTAAAACCCACGTCATTTTAATGTCAAGCAGATTAAAAGTTTACAGTTTAATGTTATCCCTAGTTAACAGTACTCCACCAAATCTGGCATTTTCCTCTTTAAAATATTATGTTCTAATACTAAAATTACATATTTATACATAATTAAAATCTGGAATTTAAAGTATTTCTTCATAAACAATGTACATTTCTCTCATAGATTTTAATGTACATGGCAGAAATTCTATGTACTTTTGATGTCACAGGACAATGGATGCGAGTCAGATCTCTTTGCTGCAATGTGAGAGCAAGCTGGGCCCACAAAATTTACCTTCCACTAGAAAGCAAGGCTAGTCAGAAGCTCTTAACATGACTGCGTCATCTGGTCGACTCCACAGCTACCAGCTGGGGAGGGCAGATGAAGACTGCTGGAAAGCACAATATTGCTCCCAGAACACTATCCAAATAAAATATATATGAATATGAATCTATAAAATAAGTACAGAACAGCATCACATATCCAGGAAACAGCAGAGATTTATGGTGTCAGGAAAGTCCACAACTGGTCTGTAGGTAGATGGCTATGGAACATTAGCAGCTCATTTAAATTAGGGACTAGCTAACCTGCCATTTTATTCTGAAGGGCACAAGCATTAGATTAGCTAAAGGTCAAAAGAATTAGAAAGGGAAACATATTCTCAAAAAAGAACAAAACTGTGACAATAAATATTCAGTGCTTCCTTCTTCTCTTTTCTAAAGGTCTTCAACTAATTTTATCATTATAAGCTGTTAAGCAAACATCAGTCACAATGGTACAGGTAGACTTAATCTTTCTCAGAGCAAGAGAAGCAGATCAGGTGATACAGAGGTCTTTCCAAAGCCTAAAATATTTGTCTTTGCTACTAGATTCCTCTGCCTCTAAGAGGCTTAGGTATTTTTCCAACTTTTCTATGGAGCTGACAAGAATTCTGATGACTGGATATGTCAGCAGAAATTATTCGGTACTCACAAAGTTATTACCAAATTTTAAAATGTGCTTTTTTGGACTCCAAATATTTCCCAAAGTAACCTCATTCTGTCTATTTTCCTCTGAGATCTTCTTCAGTCTTCTCCTCAGCTATTGATAATAGTGAACACTCTTTTGCTATCATATCTATTCTATTTGCCAGTTTCTCAGAACCTTGGGAATATTTTCCATAAATGGTCAAATCACTATTATTTATGCACTGTGACTCAACGTGGGGTTTTTTGTTTTTTTTTTTTGACTATTCAAATCAACCTCTAAGTCTTTTTGAAGTTGTGCAAATCCAGTACAGACAGAATTTTCATCTCTAAAAACTACACGCATCTCCAGCTTCAAAAATCCCACTGGCTTCTCCATGGTCAAAAACTTTCCAGTGTTACAGCAGTGCTCAGGATTTAAGCCCAACACACATTGTTTCCTCACTTTGCTGAACTTTATCTCTTTCTCTCTAACAGCAGCTGACTTCCTCTGTATTTCCTGCTTCTGAAGCAGCCCTCTATTGTCTCAAACACATTTCTAAATCTCATTTAATACTACTTGAACATCAGATACTGAATACAAGAGCACTTTGGGGTCCATTTACAAAAATATTTTTATACAAAATAAACTAGAGAATATACCAACTTACAAAACAACATAAATAGGGAAAACTGCTTCTAAAAAATCAAGTCTAGGATATTTTCTCAACTCATTCCTTATTTTAGGATAACTGAGGAATTACCAAAAACTTTTCTAATATTTTGAAGAAATCTGACAAAAGAAAGGTTATATTCCCCTTTATAAAATTGTTCTTGTGTGTCATAACAAAAATAATGAAATAATGCATTCATGTAGTGCTGCAAGATTGTTAAAATAATGAGCTGCCTACTTGAACACATACAATACAAACTGTAGGAAAACTCGTGCCATAGATACTATTTCTTAGATACCGATTCACTGACATTTATTTCGCAGACACATGCCCCTATTTCATGCCTTTGAAGCTGTATGCTATATGGCATGATAGTAGAATACAGAGAAAAATCAGAGTCCTTCCAGAAAGGAGGAATTTAAATATTCTCTAAAAAGAGATAACAGAAACACATGGGTTAAAATAGCAACATAAATCTGGAAGCAGATGGGAATAAAAAGAAAAACAGCAAATAAGAAAATGCCCAAAGAAGAAAGGCAGCTGAGACACTGTGCAAAAGCTGAGTCTTTAGCACTTACTTCATCTGCCAAGATCTAGAGTAAATGACCAGCTAAGGTATTTTGCATTAAGAAAGAAGAAAAAAAAAAAAAAAAAAAAAAAAGAGAAGTGTTTGTTAAAAATATCTGGAATTGTGTTCTTCAGGAATCCTTACTATAAACAGTGGGATGAAGTTGCGGATTATCAGGTTTTACCATATCTGAGGTTTTTCTCCTTAATGTAAACACAGTATTTCTGTTCAAAAGCAAAAATGATCTTAAACCATCCACATTCAGTTCTCTCCCTCCCAAAGCAAGCAAAATTACCTGTATATTCTAGAAGTGCCAAGAGTATTCGTGCCTTCACCTCTTAAAGAAAAAGAAGAAAATATTTTGAGGTCATGGTTAAAAGTGTTTTCATCAACATAATGCATTTGCAGTTTCTCATTTTATACCAGCTTAATTCCAACTTCTTGTAGGCAGTCCTGATTCATACCTACAAAACAACTCAACTCATACCTACAAAACAAGTCTCAACTTCAACTTTAATTGTACATACAACCTGATAAAAATTGATAATAATCAAAAGCACCATCACTGAAAAAGACACATGAAAAGGCAACTACTATCTCAGAGTACCTGTGTACCAGCTGGTCAGAGCAAGAATTCCAGTCTCAAAACTTTGAAAAACAAGACCAGCTTTCATTGATTCCCACACTACCCCAATTCTTTCTTCTACCTTTCTTGTACTCTTTTGTTCATACTGAAAAATCTCAAATTATCCTCATTTTAATGTAAGCCAAAGTATTTAGGCAAAACACAACAACATTTTCACTTTACTCCCAGCCTTCAGGGTTTTATTTTGCTTCAAAAATTTATTTTCATTTAACAATCTATGAAGTAAAAAAGCACTAATTTTTTTTTTAAATCTTAATTTACACTGGCAAGCATGTGGGTTTGTATCTCTTTACACTTCCCCCCCCCCACCTTTTATGTTTTTCTTGGAGGGGGCTGCTTTCCAGAGGCTGCAAGGCAGGCTGAAGGAAATGCATTTCATGTACCAGAGCACAAATTTAAACGTGTTAACCAGTGCTGCAGGCACTGCAGGTTAAAAATCTCCCATAACCTTAGAGAGTGCCAAATATTTAGCACATCAGTTGTCCTACAGGTACTGCCTGGAGGAACACAACACTACTCCACATGCCTTCACATCTTTCCAAACCTTCTTTCACACCCCCAAGTTTCTCTGCAGTCCTATTCAAAGCCCTGCTCAGTGCCCAAGCAGAGCTGAAATTGGCTATATGAACAATATGATAATTTGATGTGTTTCCCTCTACACTGCTACTGCCACATTGTCTCAAATACAAACACCCAGACATTTTAAATTACTAGTTATTCCTGAAAATTCCTGGTGCTAGGTCTTTGCCTTAGCCTTCTGTCTTTTGAAAAAAAAACCACAACAACTTAGAGAGATTAGTAACTTGGCATCTTGGAGTCCAAACATAACTTGGTAAGTGAAAATACAGTGTAGGG
>NW_008237435.1:3432073-3463661 GCF_000691975.1 Corvus brachyrhynchos
TGCAGCTGTTCTCTGAATAACTTAGATACAACGAGGCTATTACTTGCAGCTTGTTTTACGTAAGATTTGTTGGATCTCTGAATTTAAAACAATTTGAGGTATCTATAAATAATGATTTCCTGCTTATGGGGAAATCACAGGACACTGCAACTCTCTTTTATCACTGCTATAAGTATTTTCTGCTTCAAAATATACCCACAGGCAAAAGACTGTTTTTAGATTATTTGTCTACTTACCTGGGGTTAGATGTGAACCTTGGATGTCAATCACTTGCTTTTCAACAAATAAAAAATGCTATGGAAGTTCTCACTCCTTCTTGCTACATGTTGTATGGAAAAGAATAATTCCCTAGCAATTTCTCTTAGATTCTGATTTGTAATGCAAGATGCTTTCAGGTTCTTTTATTTTTAAACATTCTTTTGTACTTTATTAAAAAAAACCACGTTATTCTGCTATTCTGATATTTGCCATGAAAGGCTAGATTTTAGTTTTGTTTTGTTTTTCACATCTGAAAATATTTCAAAAAGACTGAGGCTTTGCACTGCATGGTTTATGATTTAAATTGACATACTTTTTTTATACCTTCAGTAACTGAAAGGCTCCTTCAGACCTCACTCCTAATTTAAATTAAAATACACGCGAACTTTCTCAATTGCATCATATGTCCTGTTTAAACTTAAAATCACAGTGCTAGAAGAACAACTGCAGTTCCTCATGTAGTTACATGACTAGCTGGCTGGAAATCTGGCTTTCTCCACAACATCTCTTCTTTTGATCAAAAATCTTACCTATTTTTCCTTTGGGAAAAAGCAACGACAGAAATGTCTCCTTCTCTTTGTTTACGCCCTTCTATTGTTGAGTCCCTTTCTTTCCATCCATCTCGTTCATTTTTCTGGTTCCTGCTCCAGTCTTTTCCTCCTGTGCTTTCTGATTCTCATGTTATATATCCCACACAGATTCACAATCACGTACCTACATTATTCTTCCTCTATTTGGTGGCTGTCCAACTCCTGCCCTGACTACTGCCCTCTCCACCAAAATCAGGTACTTCACCTTCAAAGATCTGCCTGTGCCAGCAACTTATCTTTAGCTTTACTGGGTTAACAATTTATTAGGCCCAGTCAATCCAAGAAGTAACTTCATTCTTTTCTTAATTACTTAGCTCCAGATAAATCCTCCTAGAACCTGCATACTACTTCAGAAAATTTCAATTCTAGCAACTAGATTAGCCTTCTAGGGCTGCCCTTTACCATAACCATTGAAATTTTTTCTTTAATGATCTGGTAAGGCAAATGAAATGAGACAAAGCAATCTCTGGCTATATTTCAATTTTACTGTAAAGGAAGGTTTGGTTATGTTTTTTTCTGGGGTTTTTTTTTGTGTTTCTTTTTTAATCTGTGCAAAGCTTCATGGATTTTTTTAATAGTACTCCCAATTCCAACACTAATAAACAGAAAACTGACAGACTACAGCAGTCATCCTCAAGGCATTCTGAGTTTTCCCATTTCTTCATATTTATTAAACAAAGTAAATAAAAGTAATCTTAGTATCTAGGACTTAAAACATCTCATCTTTATGAGGCTGCCATGTCTCCTGCTTTAATGCACTAATCAATCTAATCTAACAGATTCTGCAATGCAACAGAACAATGAATAAAAAATTACAATATCCTGTGACACTTTTATAAAAAGAAAAATGAGTCATTTTTCAGTAAGGAGATGAATTTATTGTATTCATCCTTACTTTACCATTGAGCAATAAAGTTTAAGTATGTTTATAACAACTGGAGGTTTTAATTACAAAAAAATTACTACCCCCCCCCCCCCCCCCCACCCCACAGTGAGTGAAGTTGAATCCGTGGTCTCCTTTGACTACTTCCTCTTAGAAGAGAAAAATATATCTGCTTTCCTCAATTACTGAAATACTGCCTTTCACTTAAAAAAACCCAGGAAGATTCTTCTAAAACCCCACAACATTTCTCAACTTGTTCCCGTAAGCCCAACTAAAGAGTCATATTAGGTGGCGTCTTTTGGGTTTTTTCCTAAATCAGGTGAATAAGAGAAGAAATGGGGACATGACTCTCTGTACCATGTGTTAGGTTTTCAGCCATAAATAGCTCGGGGCAGTACTAGTGGTTCTCCTAGATATCCAGACCAGCTGTCAACACAGTGTATGATGGCAAGACAGGAAGGAAGAAACCAAGAAATGAAGATGCAAAGGCAAAATTTAGCTGTTAAAAACATTATTAACTCTGCTTCTTGTTCATCTGATTTCAGTAAAATCCAGCTGCTGGTTGCGTCTCAATACTGAGCTGAGTATAGTAAAAAATAATTTTTATATTACAGAGAGCCAGCAAGTCATTTGGACCTTGATGAACTCTCCCACAAAACTTTGAATAATCTCAGCTCAGTATTGAGGGTACATGACCAATGTTAAAATGGGTTAGGTCTGCTAATTCTCTTCTTGGGCAAACAAGTTACGTGAAAATGGTCTGGTAAGCTTAGCTTCTGAAAAGGGGTAAGGAAGGACTGTTCAAGACACATTTCCATTCCTCCTCAACTTTGAAAGAAACACTGATTAATATTTGAAACTGATTTGGTTTAGGCTGAAGAAGGACCTGTAGAAAAAAAAGGATTCAAAACTATTTATTAATTTTTCACTCAGTGACAGCCACCGTTAAACTAAAATAAGTATTCTTAGTATTGGAGAGTCAACCCACCCTGTTTGACTCCAAGAAGGAGATATGTATGTTGTTGTTTTTATAATTTTCTAACCCAGGGTCTGAAAATACGATGTATCTCAATTCAGAAATGCCAATTCAGAAAGGGAGGAGTTTGTTTGCTTTGGCTGTCTGGTTTTTGAAAGTTCATCATAATAAAACTTATCACAGAGTTCTTTCCCACTGATCTGATATTTAACAGTTTCTTTAAGGGACATCGTGGACATTAGCCCACAAACAGAAGAAGCTAAACACACACACATGAATCATTTAAAGCTAGACCTAAGTTTTTGTTCCCACGTAGACTCCTAGTACAAGCATTTTTTTAGAAATAATCTTACTCATTATTTCTGTTTCTTTATCAAGCAGCACAGGAAATAAAGCAGAAATTACAGGCAAGATACTCTGAAGGGGAAAGGCTAGTTAACTTTCTTATGAAGAAGGGGGGAAAGCATAAAACCTCAGCTCACATTGTCACTTGGTGGTGAAGAGGAGCAGAGTACTTGGTAACTTCTATACAGTGGTGGAAGGGAGGCAGAGGAGGAGGAGTGATAGCCTCGGCTGGGATGGATTAAGTGAAAACCATGGCTTTATAGCAGAAGGAGGCATAATGACTCCAGAAAAGCACAGAGAAGACCAAGATACAGAACAAAAGCCTCAGAGTCTTCATCTTTCCAGTTAAGACAGTGAAAAAAAAAATAGTTTAATTTCAATAAAAGCCTCATTTTGGTGTATCAGTCCCATGAACTTCTGTGACAAATCAGTCAAGCCCACTGGACTTCAGTAGCAACTGAAATAACCTATCACATACAACACATGGTTCCTTTGTTTTCAGTTGTCAGAAGACTATTTTCTCTGCAGCATCTAAAGCCAATAGGGTAAGCACAAGACAGCTGAGATAAACTCCACTAACCTTGTTACTAGGAGTACAAAAAAGTCCTGTAGACTACACTGTCTTCCACAGATCTTGCCTAGAAGCAGCAGGAAGCAGTTGTATCTCTCCCCTTCCCTCTGTATCATTAATGAAGTGCTTATTTATGAACATGTTGTTCTTACTAACCTTCAACAAATTTTCTGATATTCTGGGCAAGGCTCCGGACACTGCTGGGGAGGTTCCAAGGGTCTTGCTTGATGTGGAGTCGTAGCCTCTTTGGACAGTTGAGCTTTGGTTCCATCTCTTGCTGAAACTCTAAGCAGGGACAAAAATAGTATTTTTTTGCTTAAGCCTCCTAAGAAAGCCACAGTAAGACATTGTTTTTTCCTAAATGTTTTCACTGATCAAGGAACTGGCAACTTAACTCTAGTTAAAGCTACGGTGACAGGTCTAACAGTCATAAGCTCCCTACTTAAGTCTAAGGAGAGCATGAGTGTGAGAGTGTGAGGAGAGAAACGTGATTCTTTCTGAACCGGGTACATAACACAGAAAGTGCATGGCAAGTGGGACCCTGGAACTTTTACAGGCAAAATTGTTTCAATCATAAAATTAAATTTAAACTGAAATTACTCACTGAAAACAAAACAAAACAACCCAAAACAAACTAAAAAAATCCACAAAAAAAAGGAAGGGAAATAAAAGACAAAAAAAAAAAGAAAAAAACTCTTTCATGAAAATTCACTTAGCTGGTAGTAATTCAGGCTTCATAAAACCTCTTAATTGGGATAAAAACCACCCTCTGGCCACCTAAAATCTGTATTCTTTGCCAAAAGGTATGTGTAGGATCAATATATCTTGCCATTGTTATTAATAAAACATTCTGTTTCCCATTTAACTTTTTTCTTTTTTTAAACTCAGTCTACTGAAAGAAGTCCTTTCTATTTTTTATCACATATGACTACCACCAGATGCCTATATATACCCTTAGACTTAAGCAAACATACAAGTGATAGTAGAGCGTCTGAATTTACATACAGGATATTTGTTTTTAAGCAATCAGTAATACTTACATAATTATATATTTGGCATAAATATTGCTTTGACTATAAGTCACAAATTATAAATCAACTTGAAACATTATGTAACTACAAAAATAATAAAAATCTGGTATTAGTCATAAACTAGATCAGGAATGGCTTCAGTAGTTGTTACAAAATGTACTAAAACCACCTGAAATATAAAAAAACCTGCTTCTTGCTTCAAAAACCTCAGCAATACAATAGTCAATTCAGAGTTTTCAATTTAGTTGACTTTGAAATTTTTTCCTACATTATGCAATAAAATGCAAGAAGCCAGTTTTCAACTAAGAATTAAGATCTATTTAACACGAACTTCAACAATCAGTTATTGCAGAATATACCCAGATTAAGCAAAATCAGTTCTTTAACACCAGCTCAAGGAGTGGACAGCCATTTCCATGTACCCTTCAGGCTGCCTTTCCATCCTCATAGCTAGAATTAAATGCTACCTTGGAGGCCTCGTCCCGGTGTGAAGTATTTCGTCTGCTCAAAGGCCCTCATCACAGCTGGTCCTTTCAAAAGATTGACGATTGAATCGACCTGTTGGGATCGAGGTTCTGTGAGAAAGATGTTTTCTACAGCAACAATTAGAAATTCTTTCTGTAAGAAATGTGGGCTACTGACAAGGGACTTTGGATTCTTTCTTACCTAATGGCTCTAGTTAAAGTAACAAACTAGAGAACTTTGGACTAAACTTAAGGACCTGTTTAATTTGCAGTTTTGGATTATTTACAGAAAACTGAGGGAAAATGAGTAAATACATGCCATCCCAGTAAACAGTGGGAAGCAAAATTAAAAAGAAGTATTTTCTAAAGACATCTTAGCTCAAACACAGACATCCGTATCAAAGCCAAAAAAAATAATCTCATACTTGACCAAAAAGATGCTCCAAGCAGCTATGGAGCTTGTCCTGTTTATCATGGGAGATTCGAACACTTATGGGAAGCTCATCACCTGAAAAATATTTTAAAATGACAAACTGTTTAGAAGCTTCAGCATGTTTTCCAAAACCTTTGCATCTTAGCTAATCTGCTTTGCACACAGACTGATGCTTACACTGTCAGGACTATAGTAACTGCTCTCCCTACATATTTTGCATTTATTACTCATTTGATAATACAGAAATAGCTCTTAAAGAAAGGACCATATTCAAAACCCGACTGGTCATGGTTCTGGAAGACCTACTCTAGATGAGCCTGCTTGAGGAGGGGACTAGACCAGATCATCCCAAAAGGTCCCTTCAAACCTCAACCATTCTGTGACCAGAACACACAATTCTTCTCTTCTGGAGAACATACTAAACTCCAGACTAAATGGGTAAGTAGTGTAAACCCA
Organism: Corvus brachyrhynchos; assembly: GCF_000691975.1. Lineage (NCBI taxonomy): Eukaryota > Metazoa > Chordata > Aves > Passeriformes > Corvidae > Corvus > Corvus brachyrhynchos. The sequence goes on from NW_008237435.1 coordinate 3,438,081, forward strand.
ATGCAGCAGACCACAAAGTCACCAAAATGCATTCACCATAAAGTTTTTACAAGGACCGTACAGATAAATCACAGTCTTAATGTTCTTACTAGTTACACGGTTCTGAGATTTTAGTAATTCAGCAAAAATACAGCATCCAAATCCTGTATTTGATATGAAGCTTTCAGTAGCACATACCACATCATTTCCTAGGAAAAGTGCAAAGGAGAAGGACTCTCTTAGGTCACTGCCCAGACACTTGCTCTCTCAGACAACACCACGAACTTTCAAAAATATTGAAATAACTGAGCTTAAAAATGGTTCTCCTCCTTGAGGCTGAAGGGACAAACAAGCAGTAGCCACTTGATAATTTATAATCCAAATTTATTCAAGGTTAATCTAGACTCATTTTTCTTATGTCAGTGAAACGCTTTAACAGCACTTTTCCTTCATCTATTTTTTTTAGCTCCTTTAGATGTCCTTACAACCATTATACCTCTTCACAGGATTTTAACTGCCACAGAGCACAGCGCCCAAGAGCCCTGAACTGGAGCTAGCCAGGTTAACTTTGAAACCAGGTGAAAATTAAGTCACCAGAGAGTGTGAGTTTCACTGAGCAGCAGTATTTGTCATCTAAAGCACTGTATCTGTGCTTGGCTAGCAAACACATACTCTTTAGGCACCTCAGCTGGTACTTCAGCTTGATGCTGCACAAGAGTATATCAGCTCATTTTTATCTGACGATACAGACCCTGGGTCTCCTCTTTTATTAACAATTCACTATGTTCTTCATTGTTTACTCTGTCTTTGCTTAGCTCTATAAGAATGTATCATTTCTGGAAATGAATTCTGTCTTATTCACATTACTCTTCATTATTCACAAGGTATCTCAGATACCTTGCATAATGTCTTAATACTTTTGTGTTCCAACATAAAATATCTCTCCTGGTACAACAAGCAATAAAAGTTTGCCTTCTCTATGGTCAATCCTCGCTGGTGGGTCATATTCATGCTCAGATTTTTCTTTTCCTAAATCATCCCCAAATGATAAACTCCCAGCTTAGAGCAAGAATTTTTTATTACAAGTCCCTGAGTATATGACCTCCTTCTCCATGCAGTTAAATTCCATCCCATTCCTATTAGCAGCTGCATTTACTTAAATCCAATTTGTCATGGCACAAACAAGAATGTGCTCCTATGTGGTCTCACATTCCTTCCTACAAACATACACAGCCATATCCTGCTGTCTAGCTGCTGACACAGGCTAGGAGAGCATTTCACACTCACCTAAAATGCTCCTTACCCTGTGCAACACAATGCACTGTCAAGACATGAAAGACATGGAAAGCAGTGACTCCAGGAGCTCTAATACAGTCTATTCACAGAGATAATGGAATGTTGGCTGTCTTTTACAGAAGGATTCTTAAGTGCAGCACTAGCTAGGCAGAAGCAAAATTACGCACTTCTATTACTATGGAGGATGCAATTTTTAAAGCAAAAACAATAAAACTGCCAGGCAAATGAAAAGAATAAAATTGAATAAAAGGAAGAGATGACAGGTGACAGATAAATGAATTTTCTAAACATACCTGAATCCATTTCATCACTGTGAAAATAAGAACTGCACTGACTGCTACAAATGCTGGTGAAAGAGGCAATGGAGTTCCTATTGCTGTTGCAGTCACTTAAAAATAAAACACAAAATAAAAAAATAAATAAAGCTATGTCCTTTAACACAGGCTCTGTAAAAAAAAGTTATGGAAATTCTTTCCCTTTTCCCATTCTAAATTTAATGATGATGTGGAATTCTTTATACACAATAAAGATCCTTGTGCTTAGGCTTTCATTTAATTTGCAATCCTGGTAGGACTCAGAAGACTGGATTCCTAAAATAGATGCTTCAATTATCTCCTTTCACCTTACCTGTGAAAAAGTATTTCCAGAATAGTAATACAGACTTTCAATGCAAAACAACCAACTTTTCTTACATGAGTGGCAGTTTTGAATCTGTGGCCTCAAATGTTTTAGCTACTTCCCATTTTCTCCTGGTCCATAGCTAATACAAACATTGAGTCTTTACAACTTGCATAATAGAGTCTTACAATGGGTTTACAAGAGATTTGATTCATTTGAGTAACACCAAAACTCAAATTACAAACTATTTTCCTTGTCAGCCAAAATAGTTCATGATCCCATCTCTTACAGCTGTTCATTTTTTTAGAGATGCATAGACATTTACATCTGTAGCTTCAGTCAAAACTTCTATGCATACGAAATTTCACCCACATTGGTCTAATAAGGAGGTTTTGGATTTAAATTTGTATTTTTTTTCTGCTCTTTTCTCTCAAAAGCGATTTGTTCTGTACGGAAAATACATGAAGAAATATACCTCCTCCTGCAACAAAACAAGAGTAAAACAGATTTTTGTACTAAAAATCCTATGAAGACCTACTCGAATTCAAAGTCTTCGGAGTTATTTAGCCATATGAAAATCATTTTGTTTCAATGCCGGAAATGCTTAAGAAATTATCCAGCAGAGGGAGTCTTAAAAACCCAAGCGAATGCAAGATAATGTAAAAGTGTACCTAAGGGATGCTTACACATAATGATATGGTCTTGTTTTATGATTTGGGTGTACCCATTCACCAAGATTAACATATCCATTCTTAAAATAACACTGCAGTTACACATGTGCTCCTTATTTGTTTTCTTTATTTGTGTAGATACAGAAGTGACTTTTCACTAATTTAGGCAGAGTGATTTTCCTGGCTAAGATACATGTTTTGGACCTGCAGTCAACGAGGTAAGTGAATGAGTTAAACTTTTAAATGAAGCAATATGACATAATTACTATCATAACCATTAAGTAGATGAAAAGACATCAGTAACATCATGTTCCTAATAGGGGGTGAACAGTCCCAAGGAGTATTAAAAATTTCTGGCTGGATATTAAGAAATGTGTTCTAACTAACTCTATTCACTTATTAAAGTCTCCAAAGGGGAGATCAAGGTTAATTAAAACTGGGTTGTGCAAAGCATGAGAAAATAAAACAAAGGAAAATGAGAAACAGATTAGATGTATTTGCTGTATCATTCTGCATTATTGTGTTGTATTGTAAAGTTTAGAAGAAGAACCTACACAAAATGAGAGCATTATTATGGCTGAAATTAGCCAAACAGTTCCAGTAATAGCCACTGCGGCATTATGAGAGCTGGAGATTTTAAGTATTGACTAATATAATTATTTAAGCAAAGAAACAAAACATTCTAGTCTCACTCCAACACTTGTCCTTAATGCAAAAGTTATATGATTATTCTGCATATGGAACCAGAGGTTTTATTATTCCTACACAGCCAGAATGGACTATAAATGACTGGAATCAGAATAAAGAAAATGTTTTAACAAAGAGACGCTCATGTCCCGCGTCACACCTTCTTTCTCCATATACAAATCCTGTGCCAACTGGGAAACCTCCCAACAGGGGCAAGCACACATCAGAGGAGCAGCTCCTGAACAGTCAGTTTGACACATCATGAACATGCAGGAAACTCTAAATGCACTTCTGCTGGAACAAGAACTTTGCTTGTGTGTCCACCATGGTAAGAACAAGATGAACTTAATTTGTGCAAATTATCTCTGCATTTATATCTGTATGGTTCTCTTTCTACTCTGATGAAGAGTTCATATCTACCAGGCTGCAAGAATCAAATACAGCTTAGGAAAGAGATCTCATCAACACAGGGTTCTGTAGAAAAATGATGAACCTACTGAGATTCTAATTCCTGAGCACAATAATGAACTATGATACTGAACAAATAATGAACCCTCATTTTACTTGCAGCTAAAATTTAAATTTAGTTTTTATACCATATGTAGTTAACCAATTCTCTCTCAGTAAGGCAGTATAATCTATATAAGAACTATACTTGCTATAATTACTCCTTCCTTTTCAAAATTCTTCGTATTCTCATTCACAGTAAACATGATGCATTACAAATTCTAGAGGTGAGTTGATGATACAGCATTTAGAGTGAAAGCAGGTGAGGAATATATGTTGATAAACAGTATATTTTTCTTTAGATCAGGAAGAATGGTGGCTCTATCATCTTGCTTTCCATGGTAGATGTTTGGTTTGTTGTTGGAGACATAATATGAGAAGTTATTTCTGGTTTTTATAAGACAGGTAATCTAAAGTAAAATTTTACATCTCTGGTTGTGATATCCTATGCAAGTTTGGGCAATCGATCTAATAACTAATCTGTACTCATAAGACTTTATTTTACACATCTTGAGGCTAGTCATTCCTCCATTACTAATATCAGAATCATCATATACTAACAGTCTTCATAACCACTTGATAGTCTACAAACTTCCATATTTGATTCAGTTGAAAAATAAAAATATTATTAATAAAGTTACCTGTAAGAATCCCTGTTACTGATGGTATCATGGCCAGAATCTTCTTGTTCATCACCTGTTACACTGAAACAGACTTTCTTCCCATTCCTTTCACCCTTTTCATTATCACTGTCTGCTGGTATTAAAGGCTCAGGCGTTTTACGTTCTGATTTGGGAGAATATGTTATTGAAGAAAGAAGGCTGTGAAACAAAAATAAAAGGCAAATTCATGTTTTTCGAAAGTGAGCTAGCAACAGGATAACATTTCTCATCACTATCCTCCAACTATTATTATATAGTATGTGAAGGGAATATCTTAATTCAGTCAATATCTATTTGAAACAAGGAAAGGAAGTGACACATTCTGTTGTTAAATAGTCTAACAGTGAAACCCATTAACCTTACCAAATACTCAATCTTGGGGTCAAACTGCATATTAACATAACTATTTTTACACATGAATCCTGTACTTCTCAGCACAAATCAAGAAAACAAACCAAAGAAACTGTATGTCTGTGAAAAGCATGTATTTTCCCAGTTACTGCTGTACAAGACATGCCAGTGTGCATCACAAAGTATTCTACTAGGGCATTTTAAAGATCTTTATTAACATCTCTGTGTACTTCCTGACATTCAAAGTGTCTACGCCATTGTCACTAGTAAAACTGATGATTAATATACAAACGTCTGTGATGAGCACAAAAGTGACATCCAGCCAAGAAGAGAGAACAGTGCAGATTGCTACTTCTAGAACATGCACAAATACTGGCAGCAAAAATTTCCTATTCTTGGGTGATTAATTCATACTGAGATGTTCTAATTTATTTTCAAGATCAGAACAGAAATAATGGGCAATTGTCCTTTAATTCCTATTGCTCAAACAGTCCATTAAAATCACATTTTCAAATTAGGATTTGGATTTCAAAAGCAGCATTTTTCTTGCAAAAACTACCTGCTAATTACCTGAAATCAGGATCCTGAGACTGAACTAAGCTTTTTTCCCCCCTTAAACTAGTTAGATATAGTAGCAGGGTTTATTGAAGGAGCTGTCAGAATGATCAACTGGCAAACTTTCTACCAAGTACATGGTAGGATTCAAACATGTTAGATCTTCTTGTTACACAAAATTCTTACTACTGAAGGGAATAAACAGATTTATCCCATGTATAGTTAAAGATACTGATCTGAACTGCAACTAGAATATAGAAAAATTATACTAAAGGTATAATTTCACTGGAATTTAAACCCACCCATCCACTAGACTGACATCTTTTAGACTACATGATGCCTTAGCACTTCTTATCAGTAGGAAATCACAACTGAGTTCTTTCCAATCATTTAAGTCACTGGTAAGCATGATTCCATGAGCACAGGAAGAGATAGGGCCCATATTTTACATTAGTGTTCAGTGTTGATCTCGAGCTACAGCATATGTGGTTTTGAACTTGTCCTAAAATAAATGTGTTATGGAAGTGGAAACCTTAGGAAATCAGTTCTTCATACCTGTAAAACTTATTTTCTGAATAAAAAGTATGTAAGGGGTTCAAAAAAGGATTAGACAAATTCATGGCAGATCATTCTAACAATGCTCTTAAACCAAAATGTCCATTCCAAGACCACCGTGTAGCTCTGGCTGCTGAAAGATGAGATAAGGACAAGGATTAAATCTACATTTTTGGTTGTTCTTGTGTTCCCGCTATCATCCACTTAAAAATAAAAATGGGAGGTTCATTGTAGTAACTTCTTGGGGATTTTGTTGTTGCAAGAAAATAATCAAGAGTAAGAAACAAGCATAATGAACTGCAATTTCAGCTCCTGAAAATATCTTCCCCTGAGCAATTATTTGTCAAGACACAGACAGACTATTATATCCTCTTCTTTTATGTGACTGTTTACTCACTGCTGCCAAGAGCTCAGTAAAAGACTGATTAAGGTAGCTGGATCTTTTCCTAAGGGGGCTTTTCCATTTCTCTCAGCAGGCAGGCTCTTTTTCTAAGGAAAATTTTTTTGCTGAATTACCATGAACGAAAGATGGAACTTTGGATTACCAAGTTCTGGAGCTGGTAGTTACTGAGGTCACTGACGTGCTCTTAAAAACTCAGACCAGGGAGTTTAAAATACACAACTCAAAACCTGGATGCATTCCCTCCCCAATAATCATGCTTAAATATTCTTTGTTTTTTTCTTCTTAAACACAACACATGCACAATACATCTTCTCTGGAGATGGACCTACCCCCAAACAAAATTACCTTACATGTCTAGCTCTCAAAGGAGAAACACAAGTGAATACAAACCAACAGAGAGAGAGTCTCTATGAAGAATATTTCCATGAAACAGGGAAATTTAAATCTCAAAAAATCCTGTGGAATTACTCTTATGTGCAACCCAAGTCAACACAACCGTAACATGGTTGACTAGCATGTTGACTAACATGCTATGGTTAGTCAAAGAATTAAAAATGATAGTCACAAGCAGTAACAAAAATTCTTCTGCAGCCTCTGAGCTGCTCTGCCTTTTCCGCACTCCACAGAGGCTTGAAAAAAGTTCAAGCTTCTTGTATGCTCCCAACAGACATCTTTCCAAAAAACAGCGAGAACACTGAGTGCATGAGAACCAAGAACACAGCAGAATCACAGTATAGAAAACAACTTGACAAAGGACTTATTTCTGTGTAACACCTTCCAGTAACACGGGGTATCTGCAGCACCACTAAAGAACTACTGAGATACTGTTAAACTATTTGAATGTGTATACAGTGGAGCCTTGAGAGGCTGTGGGAAGGGGATACATGTTCTCTGTGTATTTCTCTCTATCAGTACTATATCACTTATCCAACCAAACCTTATCAGCAAACCATCCCATAAGGTCTTACGCAGTCAATGCTAGGAGAACAAAATCTTCTCTTAAATGTTCCCTTGCCACAATCCATAGGCTCTCACAGACCTGCTCTTCAGATGAAACACTTATTTTTCAATTCACTAACAGAGAGCAGAGGTTGAGCAGATAACACTGCCCCAGGATGATGTGAGCTGAGAGACCAATACTGACTTCAACAGATAGCAGAGACCTCTAGTAACATGAATGAGGAAGTTTTTCAACAGTAGTTATAAAGGATACCAAGAGCCATTCAGTAGTCCAATTTTTCTGTCATACAATATCAACGTAAATCAAAAATTGTGATACCGTGTTCATATTATCTGTCCTGAGAATACTAAAATAATGAGGATTGCTTATGATAATAAACAATTCAGTAAAAAAAGACATCAATTTTACTGTAACTATGTCACAACAGAAACAGAACTACTGTCTTTATAAAAAATACAGAAGTATGTTCAAACATTTTCTCCCATCTTAAGGGAGTACAGAAATTTCAAATTAAAGCACAGCTGTTGCATTATCTATTGTGTCACTCTATCTTTTGTTTCTTACGTTCTAAATCTCAAGAGTTAATTAGTACCTGTAACTATGTTCTAATATACCACATACTTTTGAACTGCTCGCTCTTCCCAGTTCAGCATTTTTAAGTAGGTCTCTTGGTTATCCCTGTTTCCTCTCTAGAACTGCTTTCCTCTACAGTAATTACTCACTGGCAGTCCACTCAATGTCCACGAAGAATAAAGCATGAAAAGTCTCAGTCTTACAAACAGCCAAAGGTAAAATTTGCTAAATACGTCTGTGTACCTTATACAAGACCTGCTACAAGGTCAGTGTAAAGAAAATTTAGGAATGAAACAAGTGAACCCTTGTGTTTACTGTCACAACTGCATGACTCTTAAAATGAATATATGTATAAATATATATATATTGCTGTACACACAATTTATCTGGGTGTGTGTATTTATATATACATTTATACAAAAGAAAGGCTCAGAATTTCCTGTGCTTTTGTATCACAGGCTCAAGGGAATGGAAAGGAAAGGTGTGGCATACTGGCAAATGGAACTTCCTGAAATATTGACTAAAATTCCATATATAATTTTCTGACTTCCATGAGGAGGAGTGACAACACAGGTTTTACAGACAGTTGCTTTTAAGTGCACCCAAGCACTGAAATGATAATGAATTTAATTAATTGACTTCAGCATGGTAATTAGCAGAACTGTGTAAAGGCACAGAAAACAACAGCTTCTTAAAAATACTGAGTCAACTCTTGCTTTCATTTCCACTGCAGTATGTGATACATTACGATTACTTATTACTACATAACCACTACAATTACTATGAGAACAGTGAAAAAAAAAGGAATTCCATTCTTAAGTACCCATGAAAGGACAAATCACACTACAGTTTTCAAGATAACAGGAGAAACAATGATACACCACTTCTCCAAACTGGAGATCATGACAGATTGTATTTTAAACTCAAAAAATTTTACCATTTTGATTTCCAAAATTAATTTCTGACATTTGTATTACATATGGGATCTTTCAAAACTGAAATACTCCTTACCCTTCTTCATCCTTATCCCAAGACAGCAAGGATGCTAGTAGTCAACCCACCAACTTTGCAAATGAAAAAACAAGGTACAAATCTTTATCCTGAATTAGGACTCTGATGAGACTCTTGAGTCTCCCACATTCAAGACAAATGTTCTAATCACTCAAGGGTGGCTCCCCCTAAATCCATAGCTCTTCCTTAAGGTCAATTCAGTTTTGAAAAATGTCTAACAAACTAATGCTCTCCCAATAGGTGAATAATGCCTTACCCAAAAATTCATCTGTGGGACTATTCAGCAATACCTGAAGAGTTCAACAAAAGCCATTTTTATACCTCTGCCCTTTGTTTCCATTCTTAGTGAAATTGTAGGTGACATTGTGTGCCTCATATTTTCCTCACTTCAAATTAATTAACTTTGCCACATTCTAAAGAAAAACTACAAACTGGAAAAAAACTACAAACTGTGGGGGAAAATGTCAGGCATGCTGGGAAAAAGATCAAAATACAACATTACCTGCACTTAAATTCTTTACCTTATTTCAATTCTATCTGAAGCCAGCATTGATTCTTATGCTACACAAAAGCATTGCCCAGATTTATCATTATCTTAAATGGAAAAATTAAAGGCAAGTCCAGATGGTAACATTTACTTACTCATCTATTTGGCAGACACATGTTTCCACCTCTTTCAGTGCAGCTTGCAATTTGAACAGCAATTTTTGATAGACGTCTTGTGTTTCTAAATCTTCTTCTTTTAAGAGGTACCTCAGACCATGGCCCTCTTGCTGGCCAAGAGACTGTCCTGAAGGGGCAGCCATTGTAGTAATGGTATGTTGGACATAAATCATGGGATTCAGTTTACCTGGGAATAATCCAAAGGGATTACATCATTATCTTTTTTTTCAACATATATTTTGAAGTTAGTAAAATACCTAACAGACATTGAAATATTTTTCTGTTTAAAAATTCATGCTCTTATTTAATTTTGCATTTTATTTGCATTTCAAAGTCAAGCTATTTAGGAAAAAGTTATTGTGAAATTATGACTACCCGTTATTATGCTTTAAAATAAGCCTAAGAAGCAAAAGTAGGGTGATTTAAGAAAGGCTTGTTCTTAATTTTAATATTTGGGCCATAAACCTAAACCTATTACCTTTTAAGACTCTATACCAGAAGCACTAGAAGTACCTCTTTCAAGCTCAATTGACTTACCTTGATCAGTGTTTTTATTTTCCTTTTCATGGGAAGAATGTTTTCTGCTGTCTAGCTGTACACCAAAGGCACTACCCAGGGAAGTTGAGGTCTTCGGGTAAGACACTTCCATCACATTGATATGGCAATTGGTTGGACAGAAATCACTGCTGTGAAGTGGTGAGATCTTTGACTTAGCTTGTTTGAAGGTAGGCCAAGCTCTGTTTTTTAATACTCTTGAAAACTAGAAGTGAGAAAGAAAACCACATTTTGATTAGCAGCTCTTCTTGTGTCTGTGCTTAGCTGACAATACTTGTCTACCTAATTAGAAAACAAAAGCTTAAAATATTTCAGTTATCCTTGACTTAAGGAGTCTTGACCTCTTAATTTCCATCTTTCTCTAAAAGGGAAAGAAAAATATTTTTCATTTTACATTTTTAAGGGGTCATTTTTTGAAGTAAATGATTTTTTAAGAAGTAACTAGCTTTGTAACAGAGAGATAGAATTCGTTTCCCATGGAACATAATAAAAAATTAAGTGTCTTTCTGGGGAGCAAGTCTCAAACTGCTTTATGATCATGTGCTGTACTGCTCATGACATTTATAAACACCTCAAGATGTTTTCAAGTCAGTATTTTCCAAAAATTCACAAAATTTTTGTCTGAAGCTATAATAAAGACAAATCAGAAAGTATGAATTCTGGATTTCATATTCAAGGAGGAGGAAGTCCTCTTTAATTACATCCTATCCTCCTGCATTAGGAGAAGCATTGCCAGGAGGTTGAGGGAGGTGATCCTGTTCCTCTCCTCAGCAGCGGTGAGGCCTCACCTGCAGTACTGGGTCCAAGTCTGGGCTTCACAGAAATAGACATGGGCATATTGGAGAGAGCCCAGTGAAGGTGAGCCCACTGAGATGATGAAGGGACTGGAGCATCTCTCCTGTGAGGAAAGGCTGAAAGAGCTGGGACCCTTCAGCCTGGAGAAGAGAAAGCTCAGGGGAAAACAAGTCAATGTGTATGAATACCTGAAGGAACGGTGCAAAGAGGACAGAGCCAAGCTGTTTTCAGTGGTGCCCAATACCAGGAGCAGAGGCAATGGGCCCAGACTTAAACACAGGAGTTTCCTCTGAACATCAGGAAACACTTTTGCACTGTGAGGGTGATTGAGCACTGGCACAAGTTGTGCAGAGAGGTTCAGGGAAGAGAGGTCAGATCTCTCTCCTCAAAGATGGTCCTGGGCAACCATCTCCAGGTGGCCCTGATTAAGCAGGATTGGCTGGACAAGCCCTGCAGAGGTCCATTCCAACCTCAAATATTTTTCTATTTTGAGTGGCATTAGGAAGCTGATAAACAGTAGTACATAAAAACTGCAAACACCGCATTTTACAGACTTTCCTACACCACCACCTCTTTCTTCTCCCCCCTACATATCAGCTCAGCAATGAGGAATATTTTTTATGGTCTAATTTTAATATAGTGCTTAGCCACATTTCCCTCACTCCAACATCTGAAATTTTGTGCAGTCTTGAATAGACTTAGAGTTATTTGGTTTTTAAGATGAGAAGATGTCAACCCAAAATGGTGAAGACTAACTGGACACTCAGAAACTACATCTACTTCAGAATAAAAAAAGTCATGCGATCAAGCTCTTCCAATGGAAGTCACAAGCTGGATTTTTGTCAATATGTGTCATTTCCAGTGCAGTTTGTTGTTAGGGAAGGGTTTTTTCTGGCAAGATGTAATCAGTGTTTTAATCATAGTATCTCTCCAGTCAAAATATTACACAGACCTACTTCAGCTACGAACCACAGCTCATGCATAAGAATATTTTCAGAGTTAACTTGCAAACTTTCTTCCCTAATAAATGTCAGTAAAAATTCAAATCAATTCAAAATCAACACTTCAGTTGAATTAAGACACATCCCTTCTGCAAAGTAAGATGTTTCTGTGCCGGGATTTAAATTTCTGTTTATTTTGGGGTCATATTACTTCAGCTAGATGAACACTTGTTGGGTTAATTACATTTAAATCATTAGATCACAACAAGATCTGGAGGGTTACAAGAAACCCAATTATGGAATTGTTCAAAGGCTGAAGAATGTACAAATGGTTAAGAAGGGCATTAAGGACATTCAACGATGAAAATGTTTCTGCAGACAGTACATATTTCACATCTCAATCTCCCACACATCCGGCTCCAGAGAGACCAAATGCTGGCTATGATTTAATCAGGTCATAAGTCAGGACCAAAATTCTTCTCATATATCTGTTGAGAAACATCTGGGACTCATGGCACTGGAATCGAAGTCTATTAGGAGCAAAATGTTCTGATAATAATAATAGTAGGAACTGCAGAAATCTACAAGGCTTATATTTATAGAATTCGAACTTTCACAGTGAAACCAGGAGCCAAGCTGGGCTCAGGCACTCCAAAAGTCTCCTGTAACTATGGTTACCTTTACCTTGCCAAGAAAATGACACATCTATTCCTGAAATCCACTGCATTACTAATTGTCATTAAAAGCTGTAACTGTGAAACTACTGATTTTTGAGCAGATGAGATTTAAAGAGCAGTCTGTATCAGCAATATCTGCTTCTAGACAGTGTAAGAACAACGAAAACTTCCCTGAGGCTGTTTGTTTCACATCCAGCAAACGCAACAAAATTTGATTTACTGTCTTGGCCTCCTCCGTAGAGACTGTATATCATAGTCAAAATTTTCAGCCACAGAAAATGTATAAATCACCTGCAGGTTACTCAAACTGTAACTATTAGTATGAAAACCATTGACTTTTGTTTTTAAAAAGGGTATTTTGAATTTTAATCAAATTGGAAACATGGAGGTTTGTAATTCTGCAAACAATGGAGAGATCAGATGTTTGCTAATGCAGCATCAGGATTCTTTTGATGCCTACATTGATGCAACTCAGTTTATTACATTTCTTTTTGGAGCGCATCCTGAAAAGTCTGACAAGCTGCTTTTTGGCCTTCATCCTACCAAAGCTACAGGTATTCCTAGCAGTTCTCCCTACAATTCCTTTGAAAACCAAAAAAATTATCCACTCTTTTGAATGCAGCTTCTAGAAATATGTAAAGCTCCTGCACTCAACTTGCTATTCCTTTCCTTTTTTTTTTTCTTTTCAATTTTTCATGCATTAACTCTCAGAACAGACCAGTTTGTAAATGCCACAACTCAGATCCCCAAAAGAGGTAAGACAGGGCAGACCCACTTTTTTTGAGCCATTTTGAGTCTACATCAAAGTAATTCACCCCCCCACAATTAAGTTCCATGAGAGAGGAACTAGGAGTCTGGATGAGAAAAAGAGTTTGCATTAAAAAAATGGCAAATGGTTGATTCATTTACGCCCTGCTTGGTTGAACAACTATAGCGAAATGCACTGACAGCAGCTAAAGGTCATAGTCTGGGGTATTTATTCATTCACATATCATTAATTTAGATCTCAAGCATATGAAAGTCAGCACCTTCTCCATTTTTCCATGCTATTATGTTTTATTAACCCAAGTGAAGCTAATAATTTACAGAAATGTTACTATTAACAGTTATGCTAGACCCTAAAAGATGAATAAAAGGGTTACAATTTGGTATTTAAGTAGTGCACTAGAAAGAAAAAAAACAATTCTGTTGTTATTGCTTCATTTTTGGTTAACATCTGCAAATTCACTAGAGTATTGGTTTTTAGAGCATTTACAAGAATGATGGCCCTTTTGCAGAAATATGCAGTTGATTGTGTCTATAACTGAACACAGCAAACAAGGAAGGATACAAACTACCCAATGTCTAAAAAAAGGGATAATAAAGAGAATGGTTTGAAAACAATTGATGCAATTACTCAATTAAGGCATTTACAGCTGAACTTTCAGACACATTTTTGTCATTGCCATAGACACTGAAGTTATTCAAACTGTACAACATTCCCCTGTTGTTCCCTTAAAAGACAAATATAATCAAGCTTAGGACATGCAGGTCATACCTTTTTGTAACTAGAGATTCTTCTGTAGATATGCTCAATTTTCTCGCTGCAAATGGCACTGAATTTACTTTGAAGTTCAGCGGGGATCACGTCATTTAAGGAATTGAGGCTGTTGCAATTCTGCACAAAATGTTCATCGCTTTTTGCCAGTGCTTCAAGAATCTAAGATAATAAAAACACGAGAAGTAGTTATGAAATTAAGTTGACTAAAATTTCCCCTTACTAATCATCTCTTATAACTAAAGCTGAAAAGCCTGATAACATTACAGGCAATGGTGCACAACAACGAATGAAATGTGGGCTGTAAAGAGGTTTTCTTAAATCTATTCCCTGCTAAGTTATACCCTAAGTATTTTTGCTTGGCTTCTCATGACATTGTCTGATAATGGATTTACTACTAATTTCCTACTAATGTAACCACTATTGCTCCTCTAAAATACATTATCTGCTGTATTTACTTGATGAGCACATATTATGCAAAGCTGCTGAATTAATTCGTTCATTACTTCTAGAAAACCTCTGGTTTGGCAGAATACTTACACACTGAAAAAGCATAAAAGAAAAGTTCGTGTTATCCTCTTGTATATTCTGCACAAAAAGGCCAGGAAATAGGGCACAGAATAAGCTGTACTGCCTAGCAAAAACTGAAGCCTTGCCACAATGGTGAGAGAAAACTAAGTAAAAGGCATGTTGAAGAGATGAGGGTAGTACATAGCCTTTGTAGACATTTCAGTCAATCTTTGACTTTCTTTCGAGTTTTATTTGGCAATTAAGAAATAAGGGAGAGGGGCAGGAGGAATGGAAGACTTTGCAGATCGTTTAACGTTTTTTTTAAATTTAAAGGCTCAATTTATAATGACAACATAACTCATTTTGCTTCCTGAGTCCACAATCATCCTCCAAAACATCCAAGAGATAAAGGCAATCGATTATAAGGTATCAAACGAAAGACATAGAATCATAAGACTTTTAAAAAGATACATGTTGCTCCATTGGTATTAAACACAATAAGCATTAACATACAAAAAAATGCTTCATACCTTTGCAGTCAAACTGAAAAATCCCTTTGGTTCAACCATTTTTTCCAAGACATGGCACTTAATTCCAGCTGTGCTGTCATACTCATAAACCACGCCATACTCCAGGTGAACATTGTCAACAGTCAAACTCACATGATCTTTCTTCCCATCAATTATTGCCATAGTGTTAAATTTGTCAATTACCTCTAGAATAAATAAAGTAACACAAATCATTTGACAAGTCCTGGTCATTAAATGAACTAAAAATGACATAGGCAAACATTCTAGAAACAGGTATGTTCTAATCATTCTATTTAAAACCATTCATTAAAAAACCTGGCTGAACTATTTAAAAATCAGAACACCAGTAGATTTATAGATGCTAAAATACTGGACTGCAAAACAGACAGCCTCTTTCTTTACAAACAGTTATTGAAGGGGGCTAATTCCATTTAATTTACAATCCAGAGACATTAAGAAAGACCCAAAAATGGGAAAACAGAATTTCTAAATAAAGTAGAAGAAGATGACTATGAAAACTGTCAACATTCAGAAATGAAACCACAATATCTGCATTTATGAAGAGAACATAAATACAGTTCATATGTTAACTCTCTTTAATTACAAGATGCATATGAATGCAATTTTATCTAAATGTTAATTGACTGAAAATAATTAAGGATATGAAGGTATGAAGGATAGCTGTTTTGTTATTTCCCATGCAGTAATGACTAATGTATCTAGTCTGTCATAAATTATTACTAGTGGTGAAAATAAATCAGGTAATGCCTAGGATTATGTTTCTTACAAATGAAAATGAACAGATTTCCCCCAAAATGTTCACAGAAGTATTTTCTCTAAATGGGAAAGATAGTAATTTTCAAAGAATAGCATGTTAAATTTATATATTCAGAATACATAAGAAAGCAAATCCTTATGTAAAACACATCTTATGATCTGCTCAAAATTTCCTCTCTGCAAACAAACCCACTGCCTACATTTACCTTGCGTTGTAATAACATTCTCAGCAACAACAAAATCAAACAATCATCACATACCTTCCACTTTACAGTCAAAGGCATCGCCTCCTTCATCTCCAGAGGGTTTGGTGTTTGTTTTCTGAAGATCTTCCTGTGCACTTTCAATGCTGTTGTAAACCCACTGTATAGAATCTTGCTAGAAAAACAACAAAAAATAGACAGCTAGAAAAAGCTTTGCAAGTGCAACTGATAGCAACTATTTCACTATTTTTAAGGTCTAAGTTAAAAAAAAAAGAAAATTACAGAGAATTTTGGCATTGTATAAAACCATCTGAAGAATTTTGGCAAGTTATTTTTTATTTCATCATATATTGTCATGAGACAGTATGAAGTCTGTGACAGCATGACATCCATCAGTTTCATGTCTCTGTCAAAAATAATTTAGGACATTTCAAATCAAATTGAAGATTGAAAATTATTTTTCCCCAAGAAATCATGGGGAAAAAAAAAAGAACCTATTTTTTCTTTGCTAAATCTGCTGTGCATCCACAAATCTGGTGG
This sequence comes from Corvus brachyrhynchos, assembly GCF_000691975.1. Lineage (NCBI taxonomy): Eukaryota > Metazoa > Chordata > Aves > Passeriformes > Corvidae > Corvus > Corvus brachyrhynchos. The sequence continues at coordinate 3,454,638 of NW_008237435.1, forward strand.
CAAATGTTGTGGAATATCAACCAAAGACAGAGAATGTCCAGCTAACCTATCACCCAGGTGTCACTGGCACAAAGAACCACACTACAGCCTTCATGACTTGTATTTGTCTTTACTACACTTATTTTACTAGTGTAGTAATAAATGGTTTTTATTTTTTCCCAGAGATTAGAGCCCCCCTGCACTACCCCCCCATCCCCCAAAAGAAAAGAATCACAGGCTCCAAAAATCCACCATCTTCTGTGGCTGAGTGACACACAAGGACAGGAATTGTGACTTGCATGGGTCATACAACCTTTAAAGAAGCCATGTATATGTCTTATATCTTGTTCTATCCAGTCTGTAACTCAGCCACATGTCCATCAGACCCTTGTGGAAGGCCCTGTCAAGCATGGCATCTCCAGACTATTCTTTGTCCCTTACACTTCAAAACAAGCTCGACAGTCAGCTAATCACAGCTACAGCAGAATGATTATGTCAAATCTGAATTCAAAAAGAAGTTCATGGAAGAATTCAAAGTTAAGCAAGAATAACAAACATTTAGGCTGAATGTTAAAATCTTCATGCCAAGAGCAAAATACATCCGGTTATCCTCTGCTAAAATACAACATTCAGCTTCTCTCTTTATCCCATCGATACGGTTTCTCTAGGTTTCACAGATTCATCTATGCCTTGCTTTTCACTCAGTGGCATGAAATATTTTAATAAGCTTAACTTTCAGAGCTCTGTGTTGATTGCTGGAAGACACCTGTGCAAAAGCTGATCAACAGGAATGCTTCTGAAATCCACGCTTCTTTGCAGGTTCACCTCAAAGCTTGATGCTGAGTTACGGATTCTTACAGTCTTGCTTGGCAGCATGAAGACTGCCATGCCAATCTCTAATAGGAAATACTAACTACTTAAACAGAAGACCCTTCTCCAAAAGTTAACAACCAATCTAATGCAATATGACTTGGAGCAATGTTCTTCAAAATCATTACAGGAGAACAAACTAAGCATAAATCTGTCACATCATGATTAGTATCACTGCAAAGAAATTGTAATTCCAAGAAGTAAAATCTGGTTTCAATTTTCTTTATTCAGACAAGACAGAAGATAAACATTATCCAGCAGAAGTTATACAGTAATTCACTGAAAGAATCTGAAATGAAGCTTCATGCTCCAGGCGACTAGGAAGATTCCTTACCGTGAGAAATAGAAGATAGAAGAAACAGAAAAAGATTCCCTTTCAATTATGCAATTGGCAACCACAGGAGAGACTACAATATTCCTGGTAATTAAATGATAGGCTAATGCACTGTACTTACAAAATAGGAGAAATCCATAGTCATTTTCCAAATAATAAAAAAAACCCCAACCAAATTTCTTAATAGGAAATTAAATTTTAGCTGTTTTGGCATCAGTGGGAATACTACCATTTACTTCAGTCTAGACAATTCTCCCATAGTTTTTGATAACACTGCATCCTAAATGACATTTTTCTTGTCACTCTGGGGAATTTCAGTTATCTGTGATTTGCTGAATTATGATCAGTTACTTTTTAAAATTGAAATAAATACTATGTGTAGGAAAAAACTTCAAGTTATTATACAAGTGGATTGAAAAACCTGAAGTCATTCTTCATGTCAAAGCATTCTCACCAGCCAGCATTAAGCAACCCTTTTTGGATGTCACTTATATCCATAGGAAGTCTACAGTTACACACAGAGAGAACAAAACTGCTATAAAGAATTTAATTTATCTTTTATTCTAGCCAGTTTTGCTACTAGTGCACAAGATGGTCTCTCTTTACTAGAGTGCATCTTCCTTTACAGAATAGGTGGGCTTGATCTTGATATACCATGTAATAATTTCAATTCTGTATTATCACTTAAACACAAACATCCCGAGAAAATTTTCATAAAGGCTGTATTTATATGACACAGTTCTAACCATATAATTCTTATAACTATGCAGTAGGTGTGGGAGAAGGATTTAAGTCTTGATTTTAATTGGATTTTTCTCCTCAGTAAACACGTACTTGAAGAGTTTGTGAGGTTAATTAATGATATTGGTTCACAGTTTATGAAAAATTTGCAGGGAATTGGAAGATTACGTTATAGAATCCAGATTGGTTTGTTTTTCTTCCTTAAATTTGTGTCTTGGAAGCCTGAGATTTTTGCCTCAACGAATATGAAAAAGATAAGAAAATTTGCATGCATTAAAAAAAATGAAAATTTGAGTCCTTGAATCTATGCTTATTCTGAAGATTGGAATGCAATGGGAACTCAGACTTTCTGGATGGAATATATGCACTCTGCTCTCTGTGTACTGAAGCGTAACAAAATTCTGGAAGAAGATCCGTTTTATGCATTTCATTCCCCTGCTGCTGAGCAGGCAGCAAGCTGTGTGATTCCCTCTCCATCAAGATGAGAATATACCTCATAATGCTTTCTGCATAGGACTGCAGAAATGTTTGAAATAACCCTTTAAAAAGACCATATAAAAATTATCTCTGGTACTTATTTCAGTGCAGAAATTAAGCAGATCTTTAATATCACCAATATATTGAGCAATCTTCAGCTTTTATATTTCAGTTGGCTTCCCTTCACTTTAATTCACCCCTCCTTTCCTCCCATCCCACTCAAACACAACAGATATGTACCCAGAGATAAACACCACACTGTTTACTTTGACCAAAAAGAGAAAGCTAGAAGAAAGTGTGCAAGGGCACCAAATGAGACATACCTGCATTGGCCGCCTGTACTTTCTGCAGGCTGTGACATGAGCAATAACACTTGCATGAGTCTCTTTGCTGACATTAATTCCATTCACTTTGATTATGCACTGGCCAGGGTGGAGACCTGCCGCAGCTGCCACTGTTCCTATCAATAAAAACCCACATAGTCAGCAGACTTTTTTTTCTAAACATCTCGTTTCAAGCTTACAGTCCAAAAAACCTTTTTTTTTTTTTTAAATCAGAACCTGGTCTGACTGATCCTTACATACTTCCCCTGACCACAGAGTACTTCTGTGGACCAGCTGGATGCCAAGAAAATTGAGTTCGCCAGCAGAAGAGACCAGACAACTTTCTAAAGACAAAACAACAAACATTTACTAGCAGTATGAAAATGTAGAAAATTCACCTCAAAGGAAAGGACTTTAAAAGGATAAAATGGCTCTAGCTTGAAAGTCGCTAATTATAACTTAGTCTACTTTTATATGACCCAAGTTATGAGTTTCTTGTTTAATTCAGGTGTTTCAATTTTACATACAAAACAGAAGCTTTCTGGCAATACATAAAGAAGTATAAAAGCATACTAGAGTATCATGTTAAACATGAAGTGAAATATCTCAATTCCAAAGACATTTCCAAAGATCTTTTGCTTATCTTCATATTCTCTACCAACACAATTACAGAAGAGGACCTTACAGCTTTAAATCAAAATACTCAAAGATAAATAAGTAGAATATCTCAAATTAAATTATCAGAGGGTGGGACAGGGGGATACATGCAAGATGACACCTAAAAAACCCATTCTCTTTAAGCAATATAAAATATTTTGTTCAGCAACTTATTTTCACAATGGAATAACCACCTTAGGAAAATCTAGTGACTGAATAGGCACTACAAAAATAGCAGTTGTCTCCAGGTCCTTTCAGTGTGATTCAAACTCACTCCTGAAAGACAGTCTGCTGGAGTATGACCTTAATTCCAGCTACCTGAACATTCGCCTCCTTACATCTCTCTTGATACTGCCACAGAGGTGCCAAGGAAGTAAAAATCTATTGTCTAGAGACTGCCAGACCGGAGTGCAGAAGCTAGGGGCTATGAAAGAAAAGGCTAGACTGAATTTGCAGGGCTGAAAAATAGAAAAGCTTGTCACGACTTCATGACTTGTCAGTTGAGCATGTTTGACAAGGAAATAACTTACAGAATATACGAGCTTCCCTCATTTTAAGAATTATCACTATTAGATTAAAGCTGCATTTAAAATCTAATATAAAGTCATCAGAAATTACACTATTACCAGATATCGCAATCTCCCTTCCCCCCAAAAAGACTTTAAAATAAACATATAAGTAGATCTTATCAAATATCTCTCTCAAGAAAAAAATCCCCAAATCTCTCTTCAGAAAACCCCAAGGTCCCAATTCAGCAAAGTATGTAAGCATATGCTTAAAATCTGCCAGGTTTAGCAAACCACACAAGCAAGCACTTGCATATTGTTGAGGCTAATTGGAATAAAGCATGTGCTTAATGAATAATGATAGGCAGTTGCATTGAGATCCAGGTGCAGAAATAATTATCACATCAGCTACTAAGTCTGTAGTTTATTAGTCTTTCTTTTGAAAATCTAATTTCTGGCACCAGAGTCTAGGAAAAAAGTCATCAAGCTCTGTTCAAATCTGGCTGCTCTGCAGATCAGTTCACTTTTAATTCCTCAGTTACAAAGGCAGGAGCAGGGGAAGAGACACAACTGTCCCACAGTAGCTGAAAATACAGTTTGCTCTACCATAAACAACATGAGACAGTAAGAAAAAATGCTCCAACCTCTTTTACCGCAAGTGCACTGGTAGAAAATATTGAGTTAGGATAGTAAGCAGCTGAAAATCACATCCCAAGATAGTATTTACATGAAACATCTGCAATTACTAAGACAAGGTCACTAATGCTCTTGAGAAGAATTGTAAAAGGCATATTTTTTTGTAAAATGTTTTCAGAACATTGCAGAACCACACAGCCATCTAACAAATTAACACACAGGTTCCCAACAGCCATTCACTGGACAAAGTGATATTGCATCCTTCAGCTATTCCTTAATCTGTAAAGAATGCACAGCTTTAATTTAACTTTCCTACATTGGTATAGCTACATTTAAAAGAAAAGTTGGAAGATGTATCCAAAGCTTACAGAGCATAAGTACAAAAAATAATTTTATTTGGGTTTATTTAATATGGTTTTTTACTTTGGGGAAAATAAAAATCTAAGATGGATTACTGGACCTAATTTTGATTTATCTCAACCAAGTCATTGAGATGTTAAATGTATATTTACCAGTACCATTGACAGTTCTTACAGCTTACCTCTCCCAACAGCATGGACAACGGATGGGCCAAAGCCCCGGATTTGGAATCCAAGTCCATCTGCAGAGTCAGGAATCTTCACTGTCCTGATATAAGCAAAGATTCAATATGAATGTAGCAAAAGGTAGCATTTCGTTATTCAGCAGTATGTAGGTTACAAGGGTATAAAACTCCATACTTCTATTCAAATCAGTTTCAGATTTTGCACCATTCATATTCCAGATACCGTGCACCACTGACGTCAGAAGAGCAAGCTGAGACAGCAGAAGCAATCTATTCCACGGGGAAATTCAATATGCTGATTATAATCAAAACACCACTGTAGCTTTAAAATTCCTCCCAAAAGGACTAAGGCTAAGTTGCCACAGCACAGCAACACTGAAAGCCCTGGGAAGGCAGGCAGTCTCTCCCAGCCGAAAGGACAGAGTGTGGGGACCAGAGATCACAGCAGCCCTGATCAGACAAGCGGCAGAAGACTGCAGAGCCTAGACCCATATTACAATTTAACAGAATCACAGAATATGTGGAATTGGAAGGGACCCACAAGGATCATCGAAGTCCAACTCCTGGCCCTGCACAGGTACCCTAAGAGCACCACCATGTGCCCAAGTGCATTGTCCAAACACTTTTTGAACTCTGTCAGGCTTGGTACTGTGACGTCTTCTCTGGGGAGCCCGCTCCAATGCCCAACCACCCTCTGGGTGAAGAACCTTTTTATAACATTCAACCTAAACTTCCCCTGACAGAATTACAGGCCTTTCCCTTGGGTTGTGTCACTGGTCACCACAGAGAAGAGATCAGTGCCTGCCCCTCCTTTTCTGCTCCAGAGGAAGTTGCAGACTGCAGTGAGTTACCCTGTCATAAAAGGAGATAGGATTTGATAAGCAGGACTTTCCTCGCACGAAGCCATGCTGGCTGTGACCAATGACTGCGTTGTCTCTCAGGTGTTTTTCAATACCTCCCAGAATAATCTTCTCCATAATTTCACCAGGCACAGAAGTGAGACTGACAGGCCTGTACCTTCTCAGGTCCTCTTCCTCGCCCTTCTTGAAAATTGGGACAATGTATGCCAGCTTCCAGTCAGCTGGGACCTCTTCAGATTCCCAAGACAACTCAAAATCATCAAGAGAAGCTTTACAATGACTAGCTCTTTGTGGATTCTTGGATGAATACCATCAGGCCCCATAGATTTGTAGGGATCCAGCTGAAGCAGCAGATCTCACACAATTTCAGGGTTGGCTGGGAGTCGACCATTCTCGCACTCATGGTCCTCTAGCTCAGGGCATTGAGACCCCCTTTGGTCCATCACCCATGTTGAAGATGGAGGTGAAGAATAAATTAAACACCTCTGCATTGTCCCTGTCCCCGTTTGTGAGGTAACCATCCTCATCCTGTAACAGGCTAACCTTATTTTTACATTACCTGTTGCCATTAATATACTTGAAAAAACTCTTTTTATTTTCCCCCACATTTCTGGCCACCTTCAACTCCAGTTGACCTTTGGCCAGGTGAATTTTCTCCCTGCAGTGGTGAGCAGCATCTCTGTATTCTTCCCATTTAACTTGACCTTGCTTGCATTGAGCATATACCTTCCTTTTTCATCTTATTTCCAAGAGGAGAGTCCTGTTCAACCAAGCTGGCCTTCTGCCTTCCCTACTTGACTTACAACATTTGGGAATTGCCTGCTCCTGTGCCCTCAGGAGGTGATGTTTAAAAAGTGACCAGCACTGATGGATCCCAGCACCTGCAAAAACATTTTCACTCCGAAATAATGAATCCTGTCAGGCGTCAGCAGACAAGCCGTTGAGTAGATCATCCCATGATCAACAAACACAAAATTTTTCTGCTTTTTCTGACACCAACCTTGGAGCCACGCATTGACCTGATGGATCTGCCTACTCCTATCAAAATTATTCCTTGTTACTGGAAGTATCAATGAAATCAACTACTGTGCTCCTGCTCTCTCAACCAATTGTCCCTGGACACTGATGTCTTTTTGGATTGCCCTCAGACTTCTCTTTTTTATTTCACTGCTGCCAGTTTCAAAAATCAGTAGCAGAGAGTAATTAGAGGGTATTAGTAGACTAGAGAGTTTTCCAGTAATGTCCCTTATCCAAGCCCCTGGGAGACAGAAAACTCTCTGTGGGTTGGGTCTGGTCTGCATATCGGACCCTCCTTAGAAGGGAGTCTCCTATTACAGCTACCCTTCTTTTCCTGTTAGCAGAGGAGGTCTTGATGCAGGGTGCAGGTGGTGTTGTCTCAGGAGGCCTCACCACCCCAGCATATCTTTGCCCACCTCATCAGTTGTTTGGCCTTCTAGATCCAGAGCCCCATGCCTGTTGTAAAAGGTACCAGTCATACTTGTCAAATTCAGAGAAGGAGGAACATTCTTCTTGGTACGTGCTGTGATGTGCCTCCAGCCTTCATCTTCAACAGACCCTTGGCTAACAGTCCTTTGGCTAATTACCCTGCAGGGTTCTGAGTCCATCTGCTTCTTCACCACAGCAGAGGTTCAAGACTCCTGCAAGTCTGAGACTGTAGTGTTGCTGAAAAGAATTGGTCTGTCTTTTGCTCGTTCACTCAAATACTGCAGAGCCTGTTCACCTCTTCCTGTAGCTCCTTCACCTGGCAACACAGCTCCTCAAACACAGCTCACCTTCTGCAAAAAAACTCTTTGTCATCCCAACCTTGCAAAGAGGCATCAGGCACTCCCAGCAACCTGTGCCTCTTCTTGCTGAGTCTTCTTGAAATAATGTTTTATTGCAGTTTTTCTGAGCAGCTACGGAAAGCACTGAGTTTTGTAAAGCAAGAATCATCTACTGCTGTTTGTATGACTTGTAAGCACATTGTGCTGTGCTCCTCCTTGGTCTAAGAACAAGAGTAATAAACATACTGACAAACCTAACCAACAGAAACAATTCTGAGAATCAAAATTCACATCTACTCCCTAAAATTAAGCTCTGAGCTCGCCCAAAGTAAGCTAACATCCCCTCATGATATCAGCTCACAGTCTACAAAGAGCAACACAGCTGCATTAGCCCTTATCAGAGCTAGTTAGGTCATGCATAACAGTACACTGATTTAACTTTGCAGCCTTTCCATCCAGAGCCAGCTCTGTTATTATTTCAGGGATCTTTGCCCCGAGCTCCATTTCCCATTGCAAAAGCAAACAAATTCAAATTGATGCTGGAAATTGATTTTAAAATACATTTGAACTATAACAAACTTGATTTACAGGCAGTTTTGAATAACAGAATTGCATCATTTCTTGTACTTCTTATTTTCTAGTATACATAAAGCATTTGGAGATGATTATCATGAGAGGTGAGATCCAAAAGTCACTGAAGTCTTTAATTCTTTTAAAATATTTTACTTTAAATATTTTTGTAAGTATAACATCATTTAATGTACTCATATATTAACTATTGATACCATTTATATGGTTGCATTCTGAAACCACCTTGAGAACACGTTAATGAACAATGAAAGACCATCACTGGCAGTTTAGGCTAAGAATTCAGGAGAGAACTGTCTTCTGTCAACTCAGCTGCACTAGCAGCAGCTCCTGACAAAAAGCAGGGAACACTGAGAAACAAATTTGTCTCCTGTGAACTCTTCATTCACTAGAACATCTCTGTCAACCTTGAAATTCACCCACAAGTTGAGTCAGAAATTAAACCAAGATTTGCATTGAAGAAAAGCCAAGACATGCCTTTTAGGCTTTCTACAACCCTGTGGTCTGGGGGATTCTTTAATAGTTATTTTTGTTTGCTTAGGGTGGGAGCAGGTGTTGGAGTATCAGTCCAGATAAGCATCTTTATGCCCTATTTATTTTTTTCCTCTTTTGCCAGTTGTGGGTGCCATTTTACTTCTCAAGACACCTTTGCTTATTAAGAGGAGAAACAGATCTTCAAGCTACCACATAACCAGAGCCATTTCTGAGCAAGGCACTCACGTATG
>NW_008237436.1:0-7623 GCF_000691975.1 Corvus brachyrhynchos
ACTTTTCTGGAATGGTATTTCTGAGTTGCCTTACTCATGGGTAACTTTTCAGGTACCCAAGAGGGTGCTTCTGTTGTAGAAGAGCATAGGTGAGATCAGAACTAATCCCAATCTTTCAAAAAAAATTTCAGAAGGATTGATTTTTTTCTCTGTCATCATTGAAGTTCCAGTGGTAATTTAATACCAGGGAATGGTGACGTTTTGCTTGTAACGACTAGGAACAAAAATCAGAGAAAATACCACTTTTTAAATTGCGATATTCACCAATGGGTCTAGATCGCCCCTGCATGTCCTTTCTGCAGGATGTGAGGGATCCCACAGGGACCAGCTGGGTCCCAATTCCACTCCCAGGCACTTGTCAGGATGTAATGAGGCTGCCACATGCTCTTCACCCTTTGTTTTCCATCACTCCCCAGCCCTCCTTTCTCCTGAAGCAATGATGAGCATGAAAAAGTGGGACAGAAAATGTCCTCTCCTTCTCTACCTGTGCCAAGTTTCTGCAGGGAGGCCTGGACTGAGCTTCCTGTCTCTTTGGCCTGATTTTCTCTGCTAGCTTATAAGGGAGCAAGGACTTGAGGGGTTTAATCATTAATAAAAGTTCATTCTGAACTTTGAGAACCTTTCAAGCAAAGCAAAGATCAGGGATATAGAAGACCCCAAGGCAACACCCTAGACTGGCAAGTGCAGGAATTAGTGTGGGTAAAGTATCAATTATGATGAGTGGTCAAGGGGTTTGCCACTTCTTGTGTTTGAGTGGAATTAGCAATTGCAACTGCCTAGAAGTGAAAGCAAAAGGCATTTGCAACTCAGAGGGAAAAGGAGATGCAGTCAGTGGCAGTAAGCTGCTTTAGAATCCATGGATTTTAACCTCCTGCCGAGGACACTACTTCCCTGATCTTACAAAACCCCACCTCTGAAGTGGATTTCTCCTGTGCCTCTGTGGAGCTTGCACAGCCTCAGCCCAGGTCAACTTTCTGCTGCGTTGCTCCTCAGAGAGCAAGAACCAGCCTGTTCAACCAGCTGTCAGCTCATTACAGCCCTCTGTGTCCTCCACCCTGGGTGGGAAGAACCAGTTGCTTTAAAACCTGAGCTAGCCCAGGCTGTCATACAAAAGAACCTCTGTACAGAGAACTGGTGCTTCCAACCCACAGCAAGGGGCTTTTAATGGGGGATACCCCTGCCTGCAGTGGCCCTTGTCCCAGGCAGCAGGGAAGCAGTGGGAAAAATACCCTGTCCCAAATCTCACTGGGTGAAAGGGGAGATATTCCTGACCATATTCCATCCCCAGACTTGCGTTCCTGTGCCACCACACAGGCTGGCAGCAGTTTTTCTTGGCAGGAATTTCTCCTAGGAGAGTTTGTTCCCAGGTTGGCTGTGCTGCTCTTTACCAGGTGATTTTCCCTGTGGATGCTTCTGCTGCACTATGTGTAAGGTAACACTTCAAAGAGGAGGCAAACACATTATTTTGCTTAGGCTATGTCTTGCAGCCCATATTTAGGTACACGGTGGTGTTTGTATTTGTTTGAAGTTTTGTGCTGGTTGCTATACATCAAATACTGCAGCAGGCAGCTGCTGTTCGGGTAGAGTTACTATTGCACACTCCATCAGCACTGTAAATTGTCTAAGAAAGGAAACCTCAGTGGAAGATTCAGGTGGGACTTGGCACCATTGTGACTCCTTTATATACCTGGCTTAGCAACAAGGCTGCTTAAACACATAAGGTGATTGCTACCAGAACTGCCTTACCATTGCTGGCAATTTTAGATATGCACCGGTGGCAGGCTTTCTCCAGGCCGGCAGCCATTGTGATGAGCCTTTGGGGAGTGTCTGTGGAGACAGAGAAATTCATATGGCTGTGAGAAGTGTCTTTACCTTACTAAGTATCTTGACTCAGAGTACTTACACATGCTGGCAGCCTTTCACTACCCTCAAAAACTCCAAGCATGCACAAATGCAGCCAGCAGCTAGCAGCGTGGCATACCCAGAGGAAGGTATGCCTTCCAACAGCTCCAGGCTTGCCTGCTGGTGATGATGCTCGAGCTCTGGGGTCACAGGGAGGCTGGGGGAGAAGTATTAATGACATTTTCCTGAAAAAACTATGAAATGTTCTATCTTTATCTATATGGGGTTGGGGCAGACCAAGGTGTATTTAACTGTTATGAGAAAACCGAGTGAAACAGGTGGGGTTCGCTACACAAACCTCAGCAAGAATTAACTAGTGAGTAAAAATGAATTAAAGAAGAAAAGGAGGAGAGAGGATGAAAATAGTTTTAAGATCAAGAAGGATTCTGAAGAAGGATATAGAATAAAAACTGCAAACCACAGGGAGCCCAGAAACACATGCCTTTGACAGCAAAGCAGCTGGATTAGAAAGTAGCTCCTTGCAAAGAAGAATTTTTATGAGGTGGGGTGAGTGATGAGCAAGCATCCAAGGTCGGGCCTCAGACAGCACCAGACAGTTAAGTAGCATCCAGCATCAATGGGAGTGTGGAAAGCTCTCTCTCTCTCTCTCACACACACACACACGCACACACACATGCTCCAAGCCTCAGCTTCTGGCCAGGGTCACTACAAGTGTGCCACCACCAGCAGCTGTATGACAGAAGAAGGTGTGTGTGGAAAAGGCCAGGAGAAGGGAAGCTTCTAGATTTCCTAATGGTTAAAGAGCAATGTTTTAAGCTTAGCCTCATCATGTTCTGAGTTGACATGGAATCCACCCTAGGGCTTTTTTGTGCAATGATGTGTCCAGCTTGGCCCAGAGCCTTCTAGGGACAAAAGGGTCCCAGGCATGTGTTGAAGATAAAGACAGACTTGTTCAACCAGCTGGTACATGGCCATAACCCCCTCCAAAGCCTGTCCGAGCCCTACTAGTCATGGCTGAGCAGAGGTGGCTGTCTCCAAGCCCAGACAGGACCCTCTGCTGCCATGGGGAAAGGGATGGGGTTTTCTCCTTGCACAGTGGCATTGCAGATTCTATCTCCTGGCAGCCAGAGAGGCAGGTGTGATTTTACCTGTGGGTGAGTGACCAAGAAAGAGTCAGGGACCGAGGCATTCACAGACATCCCACCAGGTCAGTAACCCTTGAAGGTAGCAGCCAGCCACCAACATACACATCCAAGTTTCTAGTGTGCCTCACACATCAGACATCTCATGAAATTAACTCTCCTTTTCCAGCCCTCATCTTCATATCCCAGAGGACATCTCCATCAGTACTGAACGATGGACTGGAATGGAAATTACATATAAGTGTCAGACCTCTGGTGAGTGCATGTGTCTCATACCAGCCACCAAACCTTCTTCAGCAGAGCAAATATTGTACTTTTGGGCTACAGCTGTTGATGAGAATTTTAAGGAAAAAAATAAGCACCGTTGCATGCTCAGGGAAAATAGAAAGGAGGAAAGGAAAGTGGTCGTTTTCACAACCAAATGATATATTAACTTTAAAACTTTCAGTGCCAGTTTATTCCTAGAAAGTGCAAAAACAGGCATTCATTTTGAATATGGCAATGGCTGCTGGCAAAGATGTTCTAAATTATGCAGAGATCAGGAATATTAGTTTTTATGTAAATGTTTATGACTAAAATTACTTTTATAGCAGTAATTCTTACAGAAACAACATTAATCAATCCAATGCCATATAAAAAATCACTTGAATGTCAAATTATCTTAAGCAGAATTTATTGTGGCTGAGAATGCTGTATTTGCATAAGCAGAGGGGAAAACAGACGTTTTGTCTTTATTTACTGCTCTTTTACGCTAAAAGAAAGAAGACAAACTGAAGGAGGACTCGGTATCTGGAAGTGTGTCACCACCTAGTGACGGAGCCCAGAAGTGACCTTGAGTCAGAGCTCTGTGTGTGCAGTCCGAACAGGTGAGATAAAGAAAGCAATTTCATGATGGCTGCGCACAAAGCGTGTTCACACAAGAACACAGCACGCGTAACTACCAGGTAATGGTCTCAGTCCTTCCTCAAACGTTGGCTTGGACTTCTTCAGGATTGACAAATCCCTCAGAGAAGTCATTCTATTTGCCAGATAAAGAAGTGTTTCCCCTTTCCCCCAGACCTTTGGTGATTCTGCAGAAGCTGCTGTGGGTGTTAAGGATGAATTATTTTCTTTTGTGCCAATGCATGAGGGTGCTAAAGTGCAATTCAGCAGCCAGGCAGCTGCAGAACAGTTTTGTTTCCCAGCTGAAACAGGGAAATTGTCGCTGAAACTCACTGGAAGCTGAAATTGGTGCAGCATGAAGACTGGTGGCATACAAAGGCAGAAAGGTGTCCTGCCCCACTGTGCCTGCTCCCAGTTTGATAGTGAGTTGGGAAAGTCATGCAAAACATAAAACTCAGCCACAACTAGGAAAAAAAGGTAAAGACCAAAGCCAACTTCTGGACCTCCTCCCGTCAGTCCTTCCCTGAGTTTGTTTCCCCAGTGTAAAGGGACCTGCCCTTGGGTTAGGAGGGCCAGCAAGCAGCAGGGACAAGTCTCTGAGCCCCTTGCAGGAAGCTGGAGCCTCTCCATACAGCTGCTTTTCAGGGCGGCAGGTTGCAACTGAGCCACAGTAGAGCCACAGCACCCCTGTGCCTCTTCCAGGCTGTCCAATACTCCTCAGTGAGTGCCCTCACTGCTGGTGGTTGGCAGCCAGGTTTGCCCACCCGGAACACAGCTGTGTCCCACATTGCTGCCTCCTGTTGTAACTCAGTTCCTTGTCACAAGCAGCAGTGATAAGTCTCTATAGCACAGACCCTCCACCCTGTTTCCCTGGTTATTTCATCTAGTTTTAGCTTTAAACTATTTTTCTGGTCATTAATTCTCATCCTAAATGTTTAGGTTAATAGGAGTCAAGAGAAGGTGAGCACTGACTGACTGGTGCTTGCCTGACCTACAGCAAAGCCAAAAGACAGGTCAGGCTGGCCCCACCATGTGTCAGTCCAAACGAGAGCCATGTCCACACTTGTGCTATGGTGCTCAGACTTTTCAAACAGAGCCCTTCTCTCTCCCAGCTGCAGGTGCCCCACTCTGCGCTGGTGGACACAGCAGGCAGAATTGCTGGGGCTTCCTAAGACCCCAGTTCCCACTCGATGGCTGCTGACTGCCAGAGGGTCCCTGCTGGGACACGGGAGGTGTACATGGGCCAGCAAACCCCTCTGGAGCAAGGGCTCTTCGCTAAGGACTGCTAGAGGGAATGGTTTCTTTTTATTTTTCTGAAATATTCAGAGCAAAGTCCTCTTCCAGATCCGGCTCCTATCAAATCACAAAGCCCCACACTGGCTTTTATGCCAGCACATTGTCCACTTCCCAGCGAACCCCTCTTACCTGAGAGTGCTGTGCGTGCCAAATCCTTTCACCTGCGCGTGTGGGAGATGGGGCAGAGAAATGGCAAAATCCAGCCTTCAGTGGAAACCAGCTGGGAGAGCTCTCTCCGCTGGGACCCCAGAGCTCTGCTCGGCTCCCTGGGACGCTGCCCGTGGGCGGCGAGGCACGGAGCGGGGGGAGCTTGGTGGCTTTTACTCCTCCTGGCCTCCCGCTCTCACAGCTCTCGACGGCAGCACCGTGGGAGCTGTGGGATGCGGGAGCGCTTGCCGGCGGAGCCCATCCTCATTAGTTCCCCCACTCCCACGGCTAGCTGGAGCCACAGCCCACCCTGTGCCGTTTCAGGGTGACAGCAGGGGGAAGCAAAGGACCCCACACAACTGTGACTGTACAGGAGGTAAAAATAAAAAAAAAAAGACAAATTTATTTCACTAAGTCTTTTATTTTAGAGAAAAAAAAAATTATTGAGAAATCAGTAGAGAGTGGCAAGTACTTGGTTCATTCTTCAGGAAATTTCCCCCCTCCCATCAATGCAGCTGATAGAGCTCTTTGCAAAGTGCCACATATATCACCTTAGCTGCTGGCTCGTTTATATGTCTTGTGACACCCTGGCAAAGACAAATTTATTTCACTAAGTCTTTTATTTTAGAGAAAAAAAAAATTATTGAGAAATCAGTAGAGAGTGGCAAGTACTTGGTTCATTCTTCAGGAAATTTCCCCCCTCCCATCAATGCAGCTGATAGAGCTCTTTGCAAAGTGCCACATATATCACCTTAGCTGCTGGCTCGTTTATATGTCTTGTGACACCCTGGCAGAGGTCTATTTGTTAGGTGGTTACTTGCTAGGTCACCTTCCCATCAGCAGGTGACAATCTGGCATATCAGGTGTAATTATAGGTATGGATAATCTTCTGGAAAGCCCTTGTTTCTGTACAAGAAAAAGTGGGTTTGAGGGAGAGCACCTCTGCAGGAGGACTGACAGCATTAATAAAGATTGATTTGTACTTGGAGTCCGTTCAGAAAGGCCCCACAAAAAAGAAAAGGTTACCTGCTGCATTAGTCATCAGCAGGGAGCTGCCAAAGTGCCTGCTCCAGCTCAGAAGGAACAATCCTGCCTTCAGCTGCCAGGTTTGCACAGTTCATCACCAACACAACTCCCACTGCTACATGTTTTGCATTAAGAAAATGTCCACACTGGGTCAGCTAAGGTAAGGAAAATGATGGTGTTTGATGGGTAACTTTGCATGCTGCTGGGTCAGCACATGCACAAACACAGCCACAGGCTGGTTCTTAGACTCTCCGTGCTTTTCCCTGCAGCAAGGTCCAATATGTTGGAAAAAGCCCTGACTTCATGGGGGTGTGACTGCCTGACTGCCATAGCCTTGCAGGGTGAAAATTTTGGTGGAGGAAATTTGGCAGTGAAGCAGAAAGTGAGGCTGTGGCCTTTATCCTTAGCACTGAGCAGGGGTTTATTGGAGCACTTAGACAAGGCAGCCATGCACTCTGTATAGACAGGGAAGGGAGCAGGGAGACAATTCTGGAAGACTCCGGTTCTCTCCACCTGTGCTGGAAGAGGCACAGCAGGAAGAGACTGAGACACACTGTCCAAGTGGCCAAACTGGACAGCCTGGCTTTCTGTGCTCCTGGTTCTTCTTTCCTTCAATGAAATAAAGCTTCTTATTCCAGCAGAGAATGCTGCTCTTCCAGAGATTATTCCTAGGACAGCACCTGGCATGAGATATCAGCAAGGATTTCAGTCATGTCCAACATCACTGCCCACTTTTGGGGTGCTTTTTCTCACCATCCATGAAGTTCTGAGGCAAGTGTGGGTTGCCTGTGCCTGCTGAGGTGATGCCACACGGTCACACATCCTAACCCAGGGCCTTCCAGCTTGTGTGCTGCTCTCCTTGTGACTGCTGAGGTCCTGGGCTGAGCTGAACAAAGGGACTCTGTAATGCTGCCACTGAAGGCACAAGAGAGCATGCTCTCCTCAAACACAGCCCCCTCTCGGACCAGGAGGCACTTTTACATCCCCACATAATACACATTTGGGTTTTTTTCACCAGGTGCCTTTTTGGAAGTGGTTGCACCTCACCATGAATTTTCCTGGGTACTTAATGGTTAACATGGAGAGGGAAAGGGCCATGTAGAGATGCTCTCTCCTTTCCAGCTTGTATCCATGTTCAGTTTATTTTCACCCTACATATAGGGTGAGCACTTTTGCCACAGGGCCTTCTCCTAACTTGATGAATCAGAAGTCAAAATCAACATGGAAATAGTCCTCCATCTCCTACATATTTTTTTCTTTTCAAATC
>NW_008237436.1:7867-19326 GCF_000691975.1 Corvus brachyrhynchos
GAAGAGTCTGACTGTTTTCATAAATGCTGGATGCAATCACAAATGCTATATTTTCTTGTATAAATTATCCTTGTGTATTGAAATATAAACAGCCAATGGGAAAGAAATTCAGTGTACATTTCTTTCACTGTTCAAGGCAAAAATGTGTACTTATCTGCTGAGAAATACTCTGCTTTTGCAGTGGAAACCAATCATCAATACCAACTTACCAGCATTTTAATGATCACCTGTGGGAATCCTGGGAATTGTAACAATTAATCATCACAAGAAGATCATAGAAAAAAATAATAGGGACCAAGAGTTCCTATGGCAAGTGCAGCCAGTGTTGACAGTGACACTTAGTAGTGCCATTAAACTGCTTGATTCCAGTGTTTTTGAAGGAAAATTTTAAGGCAGCCTTAGGAAGATACTGAGACTAGAAGTGCTATCAATGCATTGAGTCACTGTGTGCCTAGCACAAAGTCCCCTGGGCTCTGAGAGCCAGGAGGTGACCATCTCCATCCCCTGGGATGATCTGGAAGCTGCAGAGCTCAGTGCAGAGCTCGGTGCAGAGCAGAAGCTGTGAAATGCTTCAGCCTGCTGACACACACAAGATCAGACCAGGCACTTTCCTCTCACGTGCATCACTGAGAAAATGTTTTGTGAGGCTGTCACTATAAATTACAGCACCAGGTGAAGCCTGCTGCTGTGGGTGTTTCAGTTCCTTGGCTTCTTCCCACAAGACTGTCTTGGGGAAGGGATGTTTATGTGCCGGTCTCCATGGCAGTTTACTTGGCAATGCCCAGGAGGTAAGGCAGAAAATGAGAAAATATCAGACTGTCTACTTCACACTTTTCCTTACTCAGAATCATTTATCACAATGTAATTGAGGGCTAAGGAACAGAGAGGCAAAAGACAAAGTGTGCTGGATAACCTCCAGGGAATGGAACTTTAATATAAAGTCTAGTAAGGGGTAACTGCTCGTGTTGCAGCTTTCACTGTCAGGTTATTCAGAGGGTCTCTTTTTCTACTTTAAATATGCATCACACAAGCAGAATAGGATGAGATTTGCCTTGTGTTTGGAGGAAAGATTACAAGACACACAAGTAGCAGTTGTGGCTTGGGATACCTGTGAACCTAGATGCTGGGGGATGATTCTAGGAAAGTAACAAGAGATGTTCCCTGGCTCCATAGCCATTGTCCATCCAAGGCAGGGTAATTGGCCAGCTGTCCTCACCTCATTTGCTTGTATCACTTATCACTGAGTCATCACTTACTCTATAAAATTCAATCAAAATTGGCAAATAGATTTGCAAGTTTTTAGAGGGAACAACCAGACAGCAGAATGCAGGGCAACGAATGCACATGGTGTGTTTCCATAGAAAGCCAGGCTAAACCAAAACTCCAGTGCTTGAAAAGTTAGTAATGAAATTAGTTCCTTAGGAATGTTTGCTGGTTTCCTACAGGGAAAATTTAAAAAGAAAAAAAAAAAAGCAAAATAAAAAAAAAGCGCTTTATTTCATTTTTATTGAATGGCATTCATCAGAGACTGTCCCCACTGGTAGTTCAGGATGTGAACCTGTGTGTTGTTCTGTGTAAAGAAAATTTTCCTTTAAATAATAAATGTGTTTCTTTAAAAGTTCCAG
This sequence comes from Corvus brachyrhynchos, assembly GCF_000691975.1. Lineage (NCBI taxonomy): Eukaryota > Metazoa > Chordata > Aves > Passeriformes > Corvidae > Corvus > Corvus brachyrhynchos. Next base: position 9,493 of record NW_008237436.1, read on the forward strand.
TCCTCTGTTCCCTTGCTTATCCACCAAAGTAAAGAATTGCCCAAATTAATGTGAGCAAAATTTACCCACAAGCCCAGAGTATTAACTGGGAAATTCCAGTACTCTTGAAACGTGCAATAAGAGAAAGTGGAATTACTAAAAATGTAAAAGCCAAAGCCCCTATTGAGGTCCATGTATTCTTTGTTTATGCTACTACAGAGTGTGACAGACAAATGTGTAGAGTTTGCAAAACCCTTTGGGAATCCCTGAAAAATGAAGTGGGGGAAAAGAAGATTAGCTCCTCACACAAGGGCATAATAAAGCTACTGAACATTTCTGTCTTAATTGTGCTTCATGCTAGAGTATAAGGGGAAGTTACCACAGCTGAATAAAATGCTGAACTCTCCTAGCAGCAAAACGCCTCCTTTAATATAACAGCAGGAACATAAACCTCTCACTTATAAGATATAGTTAAAAAAGGCTTATTACTCACAGAGGTTTTACATGGAATGAAAAACAAACAAACAAAAAAAGGAGCCTGTAAGGTTACTATTCCTGAAATATGATAATCTAAATCAGCAGTTTAATTTGCACTTCCGCATATCAGAGTTAATATTCCCATTGCATACAGACATAATAAAAAATGCTGTTCCATTGACAACAGAAGGTAACATTGTGCATTTTCATTTTTTTAATTTCATTTTCTCACTCGTGAAATACGCCTTTTGCCACCTTTCAGTGTGTTTGTCCTCCTCAGCTGGAGGATAATAAACCATATCTAACACAGTATCTGCTCAACAGAACTGAAAAATCCTTCCAAAAGGGAGGAGCACAACCCCTACTTATAGCCTTAACTCATGGGAAACAGAACTGTGTGTTTGTTGTAGAGTGATTATGGTGAATGATAACGAGAAAAAACGGGAATGCCACAGAACAGTCGAGTGACCACAAATGAGGTAGGATGGAGCTCAGTGCAGTATGGACGTGTGAGGAGAGAGGAGCCTTCACTGCCATTTTCTGAATATGTGATTTCTGGAAGAGAAACAAAAACTGCTTGCTGTGCAGCTGAACTGAGAAGCAGGATTTTGTTCACTCTCACTAATGGATCAGCTGAGAGTCAAATAGAGGTGTCTACCCAGGAGCTCCCATTAGGGTCTGCAGAGAGGGATGGTCCAATCTAGTTCCCTAAGTGCATCCCACCTGGCCTACACAGAAGGATGTAGGTCTTGTCTCATATCTGCTCGCCCTGGATAGGTGGGTAATTGAGGGCACCTCAAACAGGTCTAGAAGTCTTTATTTATTTGTTCCTGCACTGGCTCCATCTGCACTGTGATATGGGGCTGGACACCTGCAGTGCATGTAAATGCCCATATTGCTGACAGCCTCATTTAGTTATCTGCAGTATGGATCCTAAAGTAATCCCTGTGATCTGTGTAGACAGGAATGACAAGAGTTGGTTAAGTTTGCGTTTCTTTCTTCTGTAGGGTTGTGATGGGGGTGGGAGGCGGGGTGTGCTGCCCCTAACACAAGGGAGAAACAATCCTCCCCTCTCTATATGTGTATAACTAGGTAATGCATTAAAATCTCTGCTTTGAAAGATAAAATATTGCTTTATGCAGCCCCTCCAAGCTCCATAAACTAGAAATTACCCCACTGATTCCTGATCATCATTGCCTGCCCACAAGGCCTGGTCTCAGGCTGCAGCTGAGAGGTCCAAGGTGGGAGTTTGTGCTCATGGGATGCTTGTGAGAAGGATCTTTTAGTGGCAGCCAAGTCCATGACTTCTCACAGCCATGTGTTGCCATGTGCAGAACATCTCATGGCTGGAAGAGAGGGTATCTGGAGCAGGCCCTAAGCATTTTGTGAAGAAGTCACCTTATTCAACAGCAGCATTTCCCTCCAGGCCAGTTTCTACTTGAGCAAGAGGCAAAGGGGACTCCCTTTGCTCTTCCTCTGCAAAGGAGAGCTTTGTGGGAGCAGTTCTCCAGGCAGCTGATACAATAAAACAAATACAACGGCATAGCACATCCAATGTTTTGGGGTCCCTTTGGGTGTGTTCAAGGACTCTTCATATCCTGGGCTTCAGGTCCCAAAGGACTCAATTTTAGACCTAGTTGCAGTGGATGAAGGCAGGATGAGGAGCCAACTCACCTTGGGCCTATAGTAAATTCAGCCTCTGGCTGATACCTGAGCAAGCAGACTCGTGCAAATGAGCCATTTTTGGTGAAATTCAGGCATATCGTTGCTTCTCCTGATGAAATTATGTCTCAGAGGTGTGCTGGCATTTAAGCCCAGTTTTAGGTTTCCACATCCAAAGGGATTTGCGAATGAGAGGCGACGCTGTCTGGGCTGCAGACATGTCTCACCAGATGGCACTGTGCTCACAGGCTGGGACAGAACCGGGAGGCCAAGTGTCCAAGCAGGAGGTGTGGAGGTGTTCGTGTGGCGTGTAGATGCACAAGCAAGTTCCCAGACCTGACTGGGGGGCTGCAGCTCCCGGTCCACAACCTTAGCATTCCCCAACTCCACTTAAAAGTGGGGACAATGTTGAAACTAAGTCATATTCCCTTGCACGTTGGGTGGGCTCCGAGTGCGTCCGGCACAGCCCTTGGGGGAAGCAGGGAAGCGCCGTGTCCCGTGCATTGAGCACACCGGACAGCAACACCGTTCACAAGGTGGCTTTTGTTTTCATACTATCTCCTTGGGGCAGCACTTCCCCAAGTCCTCTTCGACTGAAACGAGCTGTAAGACTCACAGGGGTAGCATGAGGAGCAATGGATTAGTGCTGCCAGAGCAGAGCCTGCCACAGAGCTCTCCTCACAGCTGTGTCCCACGGGCTGCTCTGTGTTCTCTTCAGAGTCTGCTTGGCTCAAATCGTGCCTCTGTGTAACAGGTATGTATGACCTCACAGAAAAAAATTATGTTAGTTTTTTGGTGTTTAGTTTTTTTAATCTTGCCATTCTGTGTTCCCCTGTGAGGGGTTAAGAGTCAAACCACTGCTTTGGAAGACTTCCACAAAGACAGTCCCCTCTGGTCAGGTAATTTTAGTGATCTCTTCTCTCAGTTCACTGATTAGTTCAGGTTACTTACAGCCTAAGATTTAATACTTAATTTCCAGGAAAGCTTGCCCATGCTTTACCTGACCTGGCAAATCTACTATTCAAGAACATCAGATACACATGAATTATAATATATAGTCAGCTTTTCCTTAATGCACCTGAGGCTTTGCTGCTCAGCCTTGCATGAGCACATATTGGTAATTTGGTAGTTGTGAAGGCACTTCTTATCTGATCTTTGGTTTTGAACTGTGAAATAGAGGTGATGATGCACTTTTTCCCTCTATTGAACTTCTGTTTTGGCTAAATTCTCCAGCATGATAACTGTCTTGTTTTGTACAAGCAACATGAAGCCTGAGTGCCAAGGCTGGTGGAACCACTGTGGATTAATTTCATGAATAATAATACTAATAAAAACATGGTGAGTCATTTTAATTGACACTGATGACTTTAATGTAATTAGCATTAGGAAAATGCCAATATTTATATTTGCTAAAAATGTTAGCATATTTTGTTAAAAATTATAGCAGCAGAAGGAAAGAAAGAAAGAGAAAAAGAAAGAAAGAAAGAAAGAAAGAAAGAAAGAAAGAAAGAAAGAAAGAAAGAAAGAAAGAAAGGAAGAAAGAAAGAAAGAAAGAAAGAAAGAAAGAAAGAAAGAAAGAAAGAAAGAAAGAAAGAAAGAAAGAAAGAAAGAAAGAAAGAAAGAAAGAAAGAAAGAAAGAAAGGAAGTTTTAAAAAGAGTGGTATGGTGAATCTGATTTTTCAGCTCAATCTACAGTATTCAGCTAACTTAGGCTACTAAAACAAAGGCTAAGGGCATAGACTTAATCTATGTAAATATACCAAGGATAAAGAATTGCTTATGCAAAATAATAATTTTAAAAATTTAGATCAAGTGAGTATAAATTTGCCATTAAATAGAATCTGATTTCTAAACCATCAGAGAAGCAAGGGTAGGAAAAAGCTTCTCATTACCTATAGAAAATGTCTTTTACTAGGCTGAGAGGGCTACCAGATGCAAAAGCTCTTTATTTGATCTGAAACAAAGTGGTCTGAAACTTCAGATCATCTACAGTTGCTTTAACTTTAAATTCATTAAATTAACCAACTGAAGATCTTACTTTGGGGCTTGTCTTTTGGTTTGTTTTTGTTGTTTGGTTGTTGGGGTTTTTTTTCTGGCATTGATGTGTTTGGGGTAGGTTTGTTTAGATGATTTCTCACTATTTCTGGAGCTGTGTGTGTGGAGAGGTTGTGTGCAGGGGTCAGAAGGCTGCCATGGAAAGGCCTCTCTGCATCATATTACTGCTTTTGTAAGGCGATGAAGTGATGGAGCAACTGTGAAAGAAGGACACTGAACCTGAGAACTCAAGAGGTCTTTTTGCTAAACCTGAGTCTTAAAAAATGGATTTGTAACCAAAACTTGGCTTGATTCACCACTGGAAGCTGCCTGAAGTTCCTTCCACAAAACATATGGCATATATGGCATATACAGAGTTTTGCCTAAAGTCAGAGAAGATATTTTGGGATTCTGTAACTCCTGCCATCTCATTTTCTCTCTAAAAATACCTACTTCCCAAATCCGAAGATACCTGAGCACTTGGAGCAACAACAGAAGGTCCCTCCTGTGCACAGTAACTTTTCCAGAAACACAGATGCTCCCTTGAACAATTTACCTCCACATGGGTAGAAATCAAAGCCTTGGGACAGGTGAGGAAGTTTTTCCAGACAGCTCCATACGTTGGTCAGAAAGCGACAGCTGCCGTTTTAGTGATGGATGAAGGACCACTGAGACAGAGCAGCCACCCACCCACTTTGAGGTCCTTGCTCATTGGTACATGCTGGAAGTGGCAGTGTCACCAAAGAGCTCCTCCCTGCACAGAGCTCTCTCTGAGACAGCAGCAAATGAAGACAAATTTAACTGTTGCCGTCTAATGGGTGGCATCTAATAATCTAGGTATGACATGCACTCATGTCCACTGCTACTGGGCTCCTCTCTGGGAATCAGATCCAAATTTCAAACACTGAAATGTTGCTGTTGGGATGTCCCAGCTGACATTAAGGACAGTGGAGAGCTGCTCTGTACACAGCCAGTGGGGTCTGTGGTGGGATTCAAGAGGTGAAAAGGGTCCTAGACATGCTCCATACACAGAATCCATCCAAATATCCAAGTTCCAGTTACACTTCCCTCACAAGAAAAGGTGTTGAGAGTTTCCCACTCCTCATCCTTGAAAAGAAAAGCATGGAGTTTTTTACTGTGCCAGAGAGCAAAGTTTTATCCATCTAGTCCTTCCCAGGAAGGATGTTACTGGTAGCAGTGATGTTGAAAGCACTTTGGAGTGAAATTCATCTCCATATATTACCAGGAAATTTGTGTTGAAATGGCAAAGGATGAGGAGTTGAAAGCTGAAATATGTTGGGTATTTGTCTTCTTTGGTAACAGAATTTACTTTGTGAGGAGGATGGAAGAAAATCAGAAGAGAAAGAAATATTATATCCTGCTGCTGCAACTTCACATATTCATGGCAGGTGCTCAAATGTCAAAAATTTATACCCAAAGGTTTCATTCACTATGTCACCACTGCACACAGTGTTTAGTGTCCTGTTTTCTGTGCTTGCATCACCAGAACCACTTGTCTAGAAAAACAATGTTTTGCTAAAAATTCAGAAAGTATTTGACTAAAGAGTATTCTTTCCATCAAACAGCTCCTGGAGGAAGGGATGAAGCAAACTGAGAGAAGAAGGAAAAACTTTTCTACTACCATTTACAAAGAAGAAAATATCTCACCTGGGAAGAAGACTGAGAGGCTGTCCCAGAGAGAAAGACTTTCTTAATGAACAGAATTGTGTCTATTCCCATGTAAAAAAAGTGGGTTTGGAAGTTCAGACAAGGAAGTATTTTACTAGAAGCTGCTTTTCACTGAAGTACTGGGACATTTGAAAAAACCTTGAAACAGAAAAAGCTGGAACAGATTTCCAGGGGTTATCTCCTAGCAGTCATGATGGTTTTTAATCTTGGTTTCTCCTACAGTCCTCTTGAAACATCTCATTCTTCCTGCCTGTCCACAGTTACTCACTGGATGTTGATTTTATCATCAAAGAATCTGGGTTAGTGAAGTGAATTTGGCTCAAGGTCTCACAAAGAGGTCACTGTGACTCAGCGAAACATTCTACAGCCAAATAGAAACTGAACACTCTTGTCTAAATTTTAAGACAATTTCAGTAGAAAAATAGAGACAACTTCTGTCAGTAAAGTGCAGGATCCTGCAGGATCAGAGGCTGAACTGCACTAAATGCATTTAAAATGTACATAATTAGTAATTAAAATATTGTACATTTCCACAGAGAAGGTGTTCAAATGACCAAAATTTCAAAAACTAGAAACATAAACCCAGGTTAAAATACCTACCTTAAAGACAGACCTGATTTTTCTAATCCACTCATCCACCACTTCATCCCAATGACTTTAGTGGAACCAACCCATTTAAAAGTCAGGCTACTCTCCTAGAGCATGCTTTCAGGTAGATTTAGGATCACAGGTTTTCTTTTGAAAACCATCTGGTCTTGGCTGTATCCGTGCTCAGCTTTAGCTCCATCGTTTGTTTTAGTTCAAGTAACACAATATACAGCAGCACTTCCCTTGGCTGCCAGATTTAGTCATACAACCATAACGACACAATCTGAGAATGTGTCTAACATTTTACTGTATGTTTGTGTCTTCCAGACAGTTTTCCTAAGTAGGGGAGCTAGTGATGCTTCACAAGCAACCAGCATGAATATGGAGCAAAGTACTCATTTTGGCTCATAGCCTGCCAGGAGCCTAGTGACTCCTTCCAGCTCCACCCACCATCCCTAGACTTTAAACCAATGGTTCCAAACTTGGTGAAATTCTGTCACTGTAGGTGAACAATGGATCACAGTCACCAGTGGGTACCAGAGACCCAGCTGCCTTTAGGACTGCACTTCTCTAAGTGTCGCGTGTCTCTGTTCTAGACTTTTCAAAATGCTACTTTTTCCAGCAGCATGACACAATGCTTTGGGGCTTTATTTCTTTTGATGGTAAGAGATGGTAGCAGAGAAGAGTAACAAGAGTCTTAACAAGTAAAGACATAATTTTCTTCAAATTCATTTTACATCAGTTCACATAAGGCCTCTCTCTAGTCAGAGAATAGACCTAAGCTAGCATCAGACTTGTTAGCCATTAGTTCTGCACTCTTAAATTTGTCTGCAAAAAATTATTTTGATAGCAACCAAAAGAGTGTTGGCAGACTTGTGGAACAAAATGATATCATTTACTCATTTTCTGTGAGATAATAATGACATTTTAATTGAAAAATGTACTCTAATTACATCTTTATAAGCCTGCCTCAGGAGCACAGTAAAAGAACAAATGGCAATATTTTTACTGTACCACATGAGAAAAGGCTCTCAAAGTCTTATTTGTATCATTTCATGCATGTTCAGGAGATGGAAGCCTCATAAAAGCAAAATTATTTCCTGATTTTCTCTGATCCAAAGGAAACTTCAGCCACATGAATTAGAGGCAGACTCCGAGGTGGGACTCACTCATACACCGGGGTGTCCCATGCCCAGTATGTGTTGGGATATCTCCCTCAGCTTTCACCTGCAGCTCCCAAAGGACATAGGTCTCTATGTGTTATCTTTTAACAGACCACCTGCAGAGGGGTTCAGTGTTAAAAATGGCACTGGATGCTTCTGTTTAGGCACCTGGGTCTCTTCCTCCATGTCAGAGTCAAATTTGTTTTCCTAAGAAATTTTCCAGCTGAACCCTGAAAGGGCAGGAAGGAAGAAGAAATTACTCTCCCAGCCTTGGGTTGCTGCTCCTCTGCCATGGTTCCATGAGCAAGTCTTTTCTTGCAAAGAAACCAGGCTGAAATTGCTGCAAAGGGTAGATTTTTATTTATAACACAACCTACTCCCTCTGTGGAGCTGGAGGCACTGTGCAAAAAGTCATAATAAATCTTATGAAACAGGATAAATAAGTAAGCCCCTTGAATCCTAGCTGTAGAATTGAGGTAGAATAGTGAATGGAAAATTAGATTTTTGTTTTCTCTTCATTGTTCAAGTTCCATGTGATTTTGGAGGCTGTAAATATTTTGGGGTCTGTGAAGGGGCAGGAGACTGCCAAGGGTCAGGGAGATGAGAGTACCTCAAGCACCAGAGGGAAAAGGGCAGAGGTGTCTGTCCCTCAGTTGGGAACCTGCTCATCTGGGATGCGGGGAGCACTGCAGCGCAAAAGGCTGGTCCTGGCACAGCTCCTCACCCCTCTCCAAACCAGCAGCACCGGGAAGCATGGTGGGAAATGACTTAGAGAAATCCCAGGACAAGGATTTCTGGAAAGAAGATCAGCTCCTCTGGGAGAAAGACCTCCCTTCTGGAGGAGGACAGCATTCTATGGGAAGAAAAAGAAACTCTGTGGACAGATAAAACAGCTCTCCTGGAGAAGATAAAGAGGCCCTCCAGGAATATAAAACAGCCTTAAGGATTATAAAATGTCCATCCAGGTGGAGGCCTTTGGTCCTGAGAGAGGGTATCTCCACAGGGAAAAAGCATGAATTTTTCTGCTAGGCTCAGAAATACGTGGAAAGCCATGCACACTGAAGTGGATACTTTATTTAAGTAGTGCTGAATTTCAACCATTGCTCTAAAATAACATCTGTCATCCTTGGTATAAATCAGACGAGGGGTTTTGGTGTGATTTTCTTTAAAGCCATTGCACTCATGCTTTCAGGACATTATTCATTCTTTTGAGGTTCTGCAGCCTAAGGAATGGGGTACACCTCTGGTTTCCTGGCCTGTCAACAGGACGTGTGGGTGGGTAAAGCCACAAGAAGGTGGGAACTTCACAGCTGCGATCATCTTCTGGAGCTCAGAACAGCTCACCTGGCTCAGTACAGTATATATCAGCTAAATAAGACACTGATCAATGGTAGCAGTCAGATCGCCAATATTCAAGGGTCAGAGTTAACACTTGAGTCTTAATGAGACGACTTGTGCTGTTCCACCAGGTTTGGTGGAACATTTAATTTCCCACTGCTCTCGGGAGCATGACGGGAACATTTACCCTCTTGGGTGAGCCTCCCTCATCCGGTGTCTGTCTGAGAGAAGTTTTGGCATCAGCCTTGCTGACATGAACAGAGGGCAAGGAAGAAGTTGGAAGGATGACAGAAATCAGCAGTATGGGGGAAAAGATGAAAGCCGGAGGGAAAGCTGGCAGTAAGTCCCTCAAAGAGAGAAATAAATTTATCAGTTTGTGTATATTTGTGTGTGTATTGGTTTGGCACGGCCTGGTTTTTGGTAGCGGGGGAGCCACAGAGGCGTCTCCTGTGAGAACCTCCTGAAGCTTCCACGATGTCCAGCAGAGCCAGTCTCTGATGGCTCTGAAAGATGGACATACTGCTGGCAAAAACTGGGCCAATGAGAGAGGGTGGTAGTACCTCTGTGATGACAGATTTAAGAAGAAAATCAAAACAAAGTACACACAGTTTTGCTTCTCATCAGAGAAGAGGAGGAGGTGAGAACATGTGAGGGAAAACAACACGGCCAGCACCAAGGTCGGTAAAGAAGGAGGGGCAGGAGGTGCTCCAGGGGCCGGAGCCGAGGTGCCTCTGCAGGCCGTGGTGCAGAGCATGGTGCAGCAGCTGGGCCCCTGCAGCCCACGGGGATCCACGGGGGATGCAGAGATCCACCCGGAGGTGCCCGTGCTGGAGCGGGTGGATGCCTGGAGGAGGCTGTGATCCAGTGGGAGACCCAGCGGAGGGGGAGGGGCCCGGCTCGCAGG
>NW_008237436.1:19397-32266 GCF_000691975.1 Corvus brachyrhynchos
CTGTGGGAGGGGCTCACACTGAAGCAGGTGTGGTATGGCTGCTGCTCATGAGAGTGGACCCACGCCAGGGAAGTTCATGGAGAACTGTCTCCCGTGGGAGGGACCCCACAGCCTCACAGGGAAAGACTCCTCTCCCGGAGCAGGGGAAGGAAATCTCGGTGATGGACTGACCAAACCCCCATGCCCTGTGTCCCTGCGCTCTTGGTGGGAAGGAGGGAGAGGCTGGGGGGTGGAAGGTGTTCTAAGGGCTTATTTTACTTCTCATTATCCTCCTCTGATTCTGTTAGCAATAAATGCACTCTGTAGCTTTAAGTTAAGCCTGTTTTGCCCTTCAAGTCTTTTCTCCCTGTCCTTATCTCAACTAATGAAGCCTTCGTTAATTTTTTGTTCCCTCTCTCCTCTGCCGAGCAGGGGAGGCTGAGCAAGTGACTCTCGTGGGTGCCTGGTGTCATGCCAGTGTCAAACCACAATAATGTGTGTGAGAGCAGGAGAGGGTGCACACAGGGACTGGGATTATTGTTCATCTGCTGAGCTCATATTGCCAGTGCTGATACAGGAGCCTCTGACAGAAAATCTTCAACAGCTGTAACGCAACACGTGGTCAACATTTAGCAATATTTCATAGAATCATAGAATAGTTTGGGCTGGAAGGAACCTTGAAAGTTCACCTAGTCCAACCCGTCTGCAATGACCAGGGACATCTCCATGTAGATCAGGTTGGTCAGAGCCCTGCCCAAACTGACCTTGAATATTTCTGGGGTTGAGGCAGCTACCACCGCTCTGGGCAACCTTTTCCACTGCCCCACCACTGTGATTTTATGTAATGTGAGTACAGAACCAGAGCTTTCTGCCAAGCTTTGGCACAGCAACTGCAGATTTTATTTCCTCTTGAGAAACCAAACTCAGACGTTTTATGTTTTCAGAGGTTGAACTGTAAAGGCTGTTCTTGAGACAAAATCTCCATTTGACCGTCTGTACATCCAAGAAGAACATGGGGGACAAAAACAACAGTGAAAAGTACCAGGTATTGAATTTTTCTCTGGAATGGTAGCATTAGTAGCTCATTCTCCTTCTATACAGGATTTTAGCACTGAATAGACTCAAAACAATGTAAGAAGCCTTTACAATTGCTGTTAAAGAATCTGATACTTCTGCGACTGTAAAGCATTCTTCGTCTGTCAGTCAAGGCTGTCACTCAAGTTCAGTCCTTTGTGATCTACTGAAGGATAAGGCTGCCTGTCCTGTTTAATTTTGCTCAAGTTAAATTATGCACTGTCTTTGCTGTCAAATCCATGAATATTTATTGTTCAGTGAATAACCAGCCCATAAAGAAAAGCCAGCTGATTCAGCTAGGGTAGGAATATTTTGCAACCTTGGTTATTATTACTCTATAATTGCCATGTAAGGCAGAGATGAAAATGACCTATTAGACCATTCAGTGCAACTTCCTACGAATTTGGGACTCTTATGTGTTAGAGCTTTATTATTAGGTGCTACAGAGAAAAAGAACCTTTCAGAAAATAACAGTACTCAAAAAGCACTTGTCACTTAATAAATTTTAATGTCAAAAAGCCAAGAATTTATCTCAGTTATTCAAATCCACATGTCAAATTAACATCCATTTAAACTAAAATTAGGTATGCTCTCTCTGGCAAAGAGCTTGAAGCACATGAAATGCTCTTAGGAGAGCTGCTAGTCACTGCTGTCACAGCAGAGCAGAGCGGTGTTTCTCTGGTGCTGTTGGTGACAATACAACTGGTGTGAAGTTTAAGGCATTACACAGTGCAGCACAGAGGAGCCAGAAGTTCAGAGAAAAGCATATACCTATATGGTTTTAGACTGCTGGTAGCTCCCCCAAAAACTTTCCATCCACCTGCTAGCTTCAGAGTGGCATTGCTGGGGAGAGACCACATGCAAGAGGCTTTCCAGGGCTGGGTTTTTGAAGTGGGAAGTTAGAGGGCACCTGCTCTGTGTCCAGCAGCTCTGGACTGAGGATGAATTTCAGTCATGAAGGAGATCTCTGCTAACTCTCTGGAGTGGTACAGTAATGAGAGAAACAAATAAAATAACTCCCATATAAAAAAAAAAAGGCACAGTTACATTTATCACCTCTGCGACATGCACAAGGAGGCTGTTAAGATGTGACATTCAGAGTGAGAAAATACACACCTCTCTTGGAACAGCAAGTCTGCTGATCTGGGGCAGGTTGGCTGGAGGGACCAGAAAAGAATTGTACATGTCTGAAGAAGTGAAGATGATTGACAGAAGAACTCCCCTAGAGTGGAAGGATCTAAAGAAGCTGCCAAGCCCACCTGTGCCTCAAAAGCAGCTGTACCTGTAGTGCTCTGTGTAAACTCTCTAAGCTGTTTTTCTTATTTATCCCAGCACTGGTGTTGCACCACCATCACTTTACTTCTAGGATTTTATTTACATTAACTTAATGTTGTTTTTTCTTTCAAAGCTTCTGCTTAAGCAATTCACAGCAGGACATTTTCTGCTCCAGGCCACAACAAAAGTGGAAATTATGGGCTGCAGCTTTGTTCTTCTAAAACCACAGAACATCCCAAAGCCCAAAGTGTCTTACAGAGGGGTGACAACTTCCACACAAAGTAATAAAGAGATTGAGTCAGTAGTGACAAATCAGCTTAAATATTTGAATGAGAGAAAGAAATAGCTCCTGAGCTCACCTGCACAATTTTGAAATGCAGCAGTGTCATCAGAAAGCATTCCTGACACAGCTGTGGAGCTAACTCGTGGGAGAGACAGAACATGCAAAATGGCAAAAAGTCATTTAAGTCAACTGACACGTCTAGATGTGTCACAAACCAGAATAGTAAGAGTGACAGAAGAAAATTAAATTTATTCAGTATACATATGTGTATATTTAGCTGTAATTATTGACTCTATGTGTCACCCATTGCATAGGAGGAATGCAAAAAACCTGTAAGGCAGTTCTGTGCATCATGGGAAATTGGAGGTGTGCAGACCATCCAGCCATATATAGAAATTCTGCTGCTGTTTTTGCAGTAAATCTGACTGAATTGTTGAAAAGCCAATGCAGAGAGTTTCCACGGAAATTAAAGGAAAAATTAAAATACTGTGACTGAAAATACCAGATGGGAAAATATAACCACACTTGAATCCTACAGAAATTAACATCTAATGTGCGTTAAAGAAGAGAAGAGCCACGAAGAAACTGTATTTTTAAAACAATTCTATAATGCTGCAAATTTCTCTATTTCTCCCTTTCCTCTCTCTATTTCTCCCCTCTTTTCTATTTTTTAAAATACTTTATTGATTGAACTAAGAGCATGATCTGCAGAAAGAGAGGGAGTTCCAGATGACATCTGGGGATGTTTGGGAAGGTTTTTGTCCTGATCCAGTGATTCACTCAGTCTGTGCAGTCCCTCAGAGGATCCGAAGTCCCATATAAATCCATATTCACAAATAAAACTGGGATTCTGCTATTGCTGGTTCACAGCAGGTATGAGAAGCAAGCAAGGGGAGCACTCAGAGGAAGTGGTGAATTTGAGCACAAGCACACCTCCCCTTCATGACGTGGGCTTTTGTCAAAATAAAAGACAATAGAGGTTTGCACCCAGGATCTTCAAAACCACCGTGGCAGCCCCGGAGATGTAAAGATAAGCACAGGTTGTACCTTGGTTCTTCAGGTTTGCAATACATGACACAGAACCACCAAGCAAGCAACCAGTTTCCCTGGGATGCAAATTGTGCTCTTCTTCTTTGTGATTGTTGGGTGTGCACTGCTCTGTGTGTGTGTGTACACAGACACAGACACATAGAGAGGAAAAGTGCCCAGGAACCAGTCAGTGTGTGCAGTGCAGGCAAAACACTGTCACCTCCCTGCACTGCCCCTGCTATTAGAAGTGCTGTGTTAATGACTAAGGGCAGGAGCTGTGCAGCTACGGATTTACCAAATCTCAGCTTTAAGGCTGTGGAAACAAGTAACCTCAGCATGGGTCTGTGACAACAAACCTTCCTTGCCATCACCACCTTCATCAGCATCCTGTGCCTCACCAGACTTCTCAGGAACACATGAAAAATTAGTTAAGAATGGTATTTTTTTGGTGCAGATGGCAACACGACTGTTCACCCTCTACATTTTTAACGTGAGTTACAGCATCATGATTTTGTTATCCCGCAGCACAGCTTTCTGAGTGTTCTGGCGTGGGAGCTTTTCAAGAAGAATTACTGTTATTACTCTTCATCTTCATGTGCATGTTACCTTTCCAGAGCTCTGCTAAGCTAGCCCGAGAACACCTAAATGGAAATTGGGTTGAAAAGCTGTTATTTGGCTGCTCTACCTGACAGTAAATTATCAGTTCGTGTATGGATTTTCTTTCCTGTTCCTCAAGATTTGCGGCTTGACTGTTGTACTGCAGGAGGGAATAAAGAAGTGTGAACCAAGGTAAAGTCTCCCTGGGAGCTCAGCAAGTGCCCCTTTTGTGAGCACACTGTCTCTCTGCTGACTTAACAACAGAAAACCAGCTCTCCCTGCACATCCCCTTGCACTTTCAAGCTGCAGCCCAAATGCACCAAATCCACTGAAGAAAAAGCTATACATCCCCCAGTTAATTCATACCTGTCATATAGGCACCAAATGTGTGTATGAAGTGACCTACATTGGCTTTACATCATACCAAGATACACAATGTATTTCTTCTCTGTGGCACTCAGATTTACATCTATGCAATTAACAGCAATGTTTAATTTAAAAAGCCAGCCAAGCAGCAGCCTGCTGGAAAGTCTTTAGCACTGTGCAATTGAGAGATGAAGAAATGATCTGTGACCTGAGCTTTTGCCCTGTTCACTCAGGAGCAGCACTTCCCTGAGAGCAGATGCAACCCTGAGGGCTGATAGAGCTGGAACTGATTAACGGGGTAGATATCGCTTGAAGCATCCACCAATTTATGTTAACTGATCTTCCTTCTAATGAAGGCATAAACAACAGAATCTGCAAGGATCCCCCCACAGGGAACCATCAGCCCTGCTCCAGCCTGCTGGAAAGCAGCAGCAGCAGAGCAGCAGGGTGCTTTCCACTTTCATGGTACTTATATGGTACACTTATACAGAATCACAGGTTGGAAGAGATCTCTAAGATCATTGAGTCCAACCATTAATCTAAAACTGCCATTTTCACCACTAACCCCTGTCCCCAGGCATTGTATTCTGATATGGCACATGGTATTTTCCATTCCAAGGTCTCACAGACATTGGTGCACGTACCCCGCTGCTCTCCCAAGAGCTGTGCAAAGGAAACTGTTGCCATTTTAAGGAACAGAACACAAAGAGGGGCTGAGAGGTTAAGGATGAAAGATTATTTTGTGGCAGATCTCCACTCCATCCGTGGCACCAGCCTGCCAACAGCACTAAGAACACTCAGAAACAGTAGCTTTCAAAAAGTGTGGTGACAACTGGTCATCCTAATCCACGCCACTGTCTCTTATGGCTCCTGGCATATGTATCTCTGTGACAGATTAAAATGTGATGCTTTTTACTTTTGACCCACTCTCTTGCAGATATTTATCAGTTGTGAGCCTATGTTAAATCAAAGGTGATCATGTTCCATCTCCTTAGTCTACTGTTTGGACCATTAGTTATGGTATATCCTTATCTTCCATTTAAACAGAACACTTACTACAACTGATTCAAAGTACAGTTTTTTCACAAGACTGAACCAGTTTTTCAACACCTGAAGTTTTCTTTTGCCAGTCCAAGGGTGACAGCTGACTCCAGGACTCTCCGGAGTCATGGTCCATGGCTTTCCTGGGGAGTCCTCCAGAGAGCCCTGCTTTCCAGAACATGGCTTTCTTGATCCTGAGTGAGTAAAGATCTTCAGCCCCAGCTGTGGAGAAGACCATGGAGTTCATGTAAATCCTTAGCTGGGCATATTTGGGGCTGGCAAGGAGCAGCTTGTGGCACTCTTTCTCAGGTCCCCACACCTAACTGGCCCTAGAGAGCACACAAGGAATTTACTATCCTCCTTCTGGGTTGTCCTCCTTGTGATCTTAATTGCCATTTCAAGATCTCAGCCCTCACATTGAATCCTGTGCTGGAGCAACCCAGCCCTGCTCAGCCGCAAGCCTTCCTCCTCCACTTGGGATTTCCTGGTTCACGGCAGCCTATGCAGAGGCAAGCAGCAGATTATGGTATAACCTACAGCTAGACACTTTGAGGCATAGAGAAAATACGCCAAAATAAAGCAGGCAGAGGGGCTGGCTGGAAAGAGAGGACACAGCCCAGAAAACCCAAGTGGGTGGCAGCTGTGGCCAGCACAACCCTCCTCATGATGTGCCAGTTTCCCACTGAGGAGCAAATAACAGTGACAAATACAGGTAAAGCTTCATTGCTAAAATGATTTGTATTGGGGGTAGAGATGTCGGACTCCTCAGTTTAATGCTGGCATGTGAAATTATCAGTTTGCAGCCTCCAGCACAGAGACAATAACTGCTGCTGCCCACATTGTCAGTGCTGTGTATTTTTAGACTCTTGTAGGCATTTGTAGTCATTTCAAAGTGCCTTGATGATTTTTTCACATGTTTTTTGTGGAAAAAAAAAAAGGCCAAGTGACTCTGCTTTTATTTCAGGTCCAGAGCAATTCTGAAGCTGCACAGACATTCCTTTTGCTTTCCATGTTAAAGACTTTGTGACGGCAACAGAAATATTTTTCATTACTCTGCCCATTTTACCATGTCCCCAAGCAGGGACATGCTGCTTAGGGGTTGCAGGATGATTTCACTCACAGGTGCTTAGGATAGGGCTGGTTTTCTCCCTTGGACTCCCTGAAGACCTACTGTCCTCAGGACAACGACAACTGCACCCAGTTGCCTTAGTTTCATTATAAGAGAAAAGCTCTGAATATTAGATTTTAGTGGGTTCACAATTCCTATGAGATCAGTGCTGAGTTGTTCAAGAAATAATGTCATTTTTCCACAAGAATCTGGAAGGGCTGAGCTGAGCCCTGAAGGTAGCTGGGGCCAAGGAGCCACAGGAGAGTTGGAGGGCAGCACTAGGCTCCTTGCAACTCACCCATTGCAAGGATGCAAAGTGGGGCCAGGAAGGTGGGGGAAAGCCCCAGCCAGGGAAAAGGGGGAGTCATGGGTGGGCGGAGCAGGAGTGGTCAATCCAACCAGCCAGGGAACAGAAAATGTGGGACAGGTCCTGTAGAGTTCAGTCTGAAAAAGAAGTGAGCAGAGACACAAATGGAAAAGGTCTGTAGAGTCCTGAGGGGCACAGATGAAGCCACCAGTCCCCTCTACTACAAAATTCAGGAGGCCTCAAAAGAAGCTAGCTGTGTTTTCATGAATAGTGTACCCTGTTTTAAGTGGTCAGCATTCCCTGATTTCCAGAAATTTAGTTTTAAATGCTAGCCCTTTTCAAGTCTTCAGAGGTTTGGAGTATGTAGCCCTAAACAGAATGTACCAGAGGAAACCTTAATTCCCCTTTAACCAAGGTCTTCTGCAGGGTTTTGTGCTGAGTGCCAGTCAGCCAGCCATTTCCAAGGGATTATAAGTATTTAGTACCTGCAAATCTATCAAAGTCCTGCATGATTTTTAGGTCACTGTTCTGTGAAAATCCTCCCATGCTAAAGGATGATTTCTGCAAGGGACACCAACACCACAACCAGCTCCAAGGCATGTCCACAAAAAGAAAAGCCAGTGCAAAGCAGGTGAAGAAGGGGGCATCAGTGCAGCCTCATGCTCCTGTTGTGCGCTGTCGTGTCCCTGCTCCAAAGGGCCCTTTCTGACCTTTCCACACCACTCCCAGGGCTGGCACGAAGCAGGGCTGCACTAGGACAGTGAACACAAGAAACACAAGAAACACAAGAAACTCTTGGCAGCAGCCTGCTGGTGGCTGCCCCAGGGCCTTCCTGGGCACCCTGGGTATGCAGCAGTTTCTCACTGCTACACTGCTAGACAAGTTTTTATTAGAGTCTTGCAGGAGCCTAGGGTTTATTACTGCCTCAGCAAAAGCATTCCCACTCTCAGCAATACCAAACCAAATTTATGGGTTAATCTGGAAGAAACAGACACTGACACCAGTAAATTCTCATCATTTGGTTTATTATATGTTCTGAACAACTTACTTGGTGACAGTATTTCTTGTGTTAGATGTCATCAGTAATTCTGTCCTCCTCATTTATCAATTAATGTTTGTAATGGAAATGGACCCAGCCAGTTTAACTCACTGAGCAACTCTGCTATGGTTGTCATCATGGCCTTTACATGTCCAGCACTGAAACTGCAATCAGTGGTAGAGATCATCCATGGTATGGCTGTCCTCTCATTCCCCAGAAACGGCCAGAAGAAAACAGCAGTGAGAGACAAAATCAGCCTCTTGTTGCTTTTAAATATCAGCCACAGCCTACAAGGAGCTGGAGAAAAGGATGTCTCTTATTAAGCTGTAATCAGTGTTGTCTTTTCTTTTTTTTAACCAAGTTTGACTAAATATCCTGAAAATCATAGCTAAGCTCCAGGATCAACAACCTTTCAGGAAGCAGTGTCTCTGCTGGAAGAGAGTCCTCTGAGTGTGCTGGAAAGACCTGAGACCACCAAGTCTGTATCACTGAGCTGACTCTGCAAAGGGTTAACCTGGGTGATGGGGCAGAGTGCACCCACAGCAAGTTTGCTGATGGCAAACAGGCAGAGGTGGCTGCTATGCCAGAGGGTTGTGCTGCCATCCAGAGAGACCACAACAGGCTGGAGAAATGGGCTGGAAGGTACGTCATGAAGTTCAACAGGAAGTGCAAAGTCCTGCACTTGGTGAAAAACAATCTGAGGCACCAGTCCATGCTGAGGGCTATCCATCTGGGAAACAGCTTGGCAGAAAAGCACCTGGGGGTCCTGCTGGACACCAAGTTGATCATAAGCCAACAAAGTACACTTAGGACAAAGAAAGTGAATGGTATCCTGGGCTGCATTAGGAGAGGTGTTGCCAACAGATTGAAGGAGGTGATCCTTCCTATCTGCTCAGCTCTGGTGAGGCCACTCCTGGAGTGCTGGGTCCAGTCTTGGACTCCCCAGTACAAGAGAGACTCCAGCGAAGGGCCATGAAGATGATGAAGGTAGTAGTGCATCTCTCCTGTGAGGAAATGCTCAGAGAGCTGTGACTGTTCAGAATAAGAGAAGGCTCAGAGGGATCTCATCAATGTGTATAAATACCTGAAGGGAGGGTGCAAAGAGGAGCCAGCCAGGCTCATTCCATTGGTGGCCAGTGTGAGGACCAGAGGCTATGGGCACAAACTGAAACGGGAATTTCCCCCTGAACATCAGGAAACTGCCACTGTGGGGGTCACCAAACACTGACAGAGGTTGCCAGTTTTCAAAAGCCGTCTGGAAATGGTCCTGGGTGATTGGGTCTAGGTGGCCCTGCTTGAGCACGGGAGGTTGGCCCAGATGACATCCGGAGGTCCCTCTCAACTTCAACCATTCTGTGACTCTGTGAACCCAATTGCTCTTAGCTCATTGCTCTTTCACATTAAAGCTTTCTTAACGATGAAGTGACATGGAGAAAAGGGGACCTCTCTCCAATTCTCAACTTCTGGAGGCAGGGAGAAGCAGCACATTCCCGTACAGTGACAGGAAATGCAAATTCCCAACATGGTACCATGTGATCCTTGGTACAGGACCACTGAGGGTGGGAACAGCAGATCTGACATGGGCAGAAAGACAGGATGTCCACATGGGCTTTTGTGGCTGAAATGCATTCCCCACCTTTCTGAGGCCATGGGAAATTCTGATTCCTGGCTCTTCCTGTAGTCAAACCAGTCTTTCTGAGTGGGAAAGCCATCTCCCAGCTCTGTGGTAATTGCTTTTGTGGTAAATACAGTTGGGGCTGAGTAACACTAAAAAAGATAGCTTTTCTGCAATTAATTATTTTCACAAGGAACTGGGATTCAGCCAAATGCTAATGAAGCCAGAGGGAAACGAGAGCTGGGCCATTCCTGAAGCAATGAAAAAGCTTTACCGGCAGTTTAGGAGCTGTATCATTTTCTTCACAAAACCAGACAGATACATCTTTCAGTAGTCCTTTGCAGTCACTTTTCACACTGGAGTTTTCCATTCCTTCTGCAAGCAGTATCACATAAATCCTGCACTAGCATTTTAATACTAAGATTAAAGACTGCCATACAGTGGGAAAGTCCAAACTAGAACCTGAAAATATTAATAAAACAAATTAAAAATGGGTTTTCGAAAAAAAGTCTGAACTTGTTTAGTGTGGAAAATAGGATGGGGAAAAAGGCAAAATAGAAAGAAACCCATGCAAGAAGGACTGCCTAATAGTTTTTAAGCCCAGGTAGAAAAAGAGATGTAGGTACACAAGGGCATGCAGGGCTGTAAGTTGCACTGTCATGGCTGGTCACAGGATAAATAAATGAGAGGGTCTAATGGGTTTGACACTACAACCACCTGCAAGAGCAGCAATGAACCAAGGCTGTGAGAACTGCTTGATCACATGGAGCTACCAGGGAATGGATAGCAGGGTGAGTGGTAGACAAGAGTCATGGACTCTAGTGGCTTGCTCTGTGCCCCAGCATCTGTCTGAACAACTCACCAGATGAAAGAAAATTTTTTAAAAAAGCCATTTCTGTCTCTGGCTTTTTTGGTTCTTGTGTATTAAAAGTTCTTTTTTGCTGAAGCCAGTGCATGCACATTGCAAAAACACTGCAGCCATTCACAGCACCGGATGTGTGTGTGTACAGCACAGCAAATTCAACAGGGAGCGTGTTAATGCTGGTGTAGGTGCTCTCATCCTCATCACACCCACTGCCATTCCTAAACATGTAATTTAATTAGTAAAGAGGTAAGCAGAAGGAGAGCACGCAGAGGAAGTGCTGTCATCAGCGCAGATGGGTAAACGATGCACAAATACACTCACCGTAACAGAACCCTAAATCTGCTCATCTCATTCCCCTTCAGGTCTCTTGTTACAGGGGTTTCCAACAGATTTCTTTCCTGACTTACTCATACGAGATGCTGAAAATGATGGAAGAGCTGATGAGAATGGGGAGGATGAAGAAGATGGAAAAACAGTCATACATCTCTGAATCAGAGACCAATACCTGTCTGCTGGCGAGTTATGTTTTTGTTCATTTGCTACTAAGAAGCTAGAAGTTAGGTTTTTTTAATTCAATTTTTATTTTATTGGTGGTTTTTGGGTTTTTTTTACAAACAAGTCAGGCAATCAGGAGAACAAAGCAAGATGGTGATGAAGAGACAGCTGAAATCCATAACAACCTCGTTCCTGCTGGGGTCAGACACTGCTCAGGTCACTTCACCTGTGCTTTAGCCCATCTTTGTGTAAGGTGCAACCAAAGCTTTCCTCGCTGAAGTGGCTTGATGTTTTATTGCTATAAAGCAACTTTATCTCAGGGCTTACATTTAATAACTGCACAGGGAGTTATTTAACAACATTAACAACAGCAATGACAGCATTATCAAATCAACGTGTGCTTTTCCTTAGAATTCAACACTTTTCAAAGGAGGAAGATAGTGAGGCCGCTTTAGGCTCAGCCTTGTTTTCCCCCTCCATGTCCTGCCCTCTCTGGCCTTAGATCCTGGACCAAACTCTCCAAGCAAAGTTGCTTTTCTTGTTACTTTAAAGACATCTTGAGAGCAAGCCTATTTTTCTGCTTATATTTGTCCAACCTGCTCATTATTTATTCAAGAGGACCTTTTCCTACAGCTTACTGTGTTCAGAAGGGAGAACTTCCTGCAGAATTCCGATTTCCTCTCTTCTATTTAAGCTTGTGAAGTTGTTACTGTAACCATTAATAACTGGTTAATGGTTCCCTTGGGGAAAGGAGTCCTGATCTGACATCTCTTTTGGCGCAGAGGTGCTATGTGAAACCTACCTTGGACTTGCAGGTTTTAGGGTTCTCCTGGCTCCAGCTGTAGGCTGGGGTGGGTGCTGGTCAGACCCTGGCATTCCTCTGAATGACTGAGGCTTTTCGCTCTCTGGGATCCTCCAGCAAACTGCCCTCGTGGCCCAAAAATCCAAGTGCCCTCTCCCTATAAAAGCAACCTTCATGTCCTAGTTTCTCTCAGCCCTGCATTTGGGTCACAGCAATGCCTTGCAATGCTACAGGCTGGGGGAAGAGAAGCTGGAAAGTGGCTGAGAAGAAAAGGACCTGGTACAGCAGCTGAACATGAGCCAGAGTATGCCCAGGTGGCCAAGAAGGCCGATGGCATCCTGGCCTGTATCAGCAATAGTGCGGCCAGCAGGACCAGGGCAGTGATTGTACCCCTGTACTTGGCACTGGTGAGGCCACATCTCAGATCCTGGGTTCAGTTTCGTGCCCCTCACTACAAAAAAGACATCGAGGTTCTGGAGCGAGTCCAGAGAAGAGCTTACACCTCACCTTACACACACTTTCTCAGCGCACCTGTCCCACCTGTGGGTACCTGCACCAGCAGAAGCAGATGAGTACAGGCATCTTCCACCCAAACCACCCTTCCAGCAGCTTCTCGTTGAGCTGCTGGTTTAAACTTTCTCCCTGTAACATGGCCTTGGCCAGAGTAGTGTTGGCCAGGTCCCTTTTACAGCCCAAATTTGCCTCCGCTATGGACATGAAGAAAGCAGCATGCTATCCAAAAGCCTTGCCCACCTCTTGTTAATCCCTAAGATGATGATACACTTAAAAAGCTCCATCATCTGTAAAGAGAATGATCAAACAAAGGCTTCGGAGTAAGTTAGTTGTGGCACAAATTATTGGCAGATGTATCAGGTTTTTAAATCCTCCTGCCATAGTGAGAGGATAAAATTCCCAACACAAATGACAACTCTCCAGCAAGATTCTGACATAATTACTGTAATTATATTGTCTCTGCACTCTCTTATAACTCAGT
>NW_008237436.1:32277-43040 GCF_000691975.1 Corvus brachyrhynchos
TCCCTTTCAGCAGGTTGCTCCCAGCCGCTCAGATTTGCAACTGCAATGCAGAGGTATCTTAAAATAAAATTAACCCTTGCAAGGGAGGCCCCGTTCTGCGAGGATGCAGGCGAGTCTCTCAGAGCAGGGCCTGGCACTGCACACCCTTCCCTGCACTGCTGAACACATGGGCAGGCTTCAGAGCAAGGTCTGATTTGCCTTGGCAAGTAAAATTTTGCCAGTGCTGCCTGAGTGAGCTGGGTGTGGTGGACATGAGCACTGTCAGAATGTAACCTGCTGGCAACCTGCTCGTGGGGTACAAGTGGCTCAGCTCACAGTGCTTGATGTTGCAGAATCTGATGCGGTGCCCTCTAGGAAAGCTCAGGGTTGCTGTGACTTCCCCTAAGGTAAGAGTCTGCTTGAAACAGAACTCCACTCAACAAGCAGTCTTGCACCCTCCGCTCCCTGGGGAGTTTAAGGTCACACCACAAGGTGCAGGTTTGTCCTGAGGATGCAGGCACCTTGCTTTGACTTCTTTCAGCACAGCTTTTCTTCTTGAATCTCAGCTTGTCAAAGGAAGAAGAAAGCAATTTCAGCAGACACATCTGTGCAGCTCAGGATTTACTTAAGCATCAAATAATACCAAGTACCAATTCAGAGTTCAAGGCAAACACACACTAGCCTAAAATCTATTCCTGGGCTATATAATGTTGTCAGAGCAAAATTTTAGACATGAATTAAACTATCCCCTTTACATTTTTCCCCTTGCTGGTAACCAGCAGTGAATGTACTGGATCTTCAGATGCTTTACAGATTAAAGGGTTTCTGTGGCTTGGGCTGGACCTGCAGTGACATCTCGTGGTCCCCCACGAGGTGAGGTGCTGGCTGCTAAGTGGCATAGCCCTGCAACCCAAACCTCACTCTGATGCCCCTGGACCACAGCACTGCTCAGCACTGACCAGCACAGGCCCCAGGGACACACCTCCACCTGGAGTGGCTGAATACCCCGGGGGGAAAACAACACACCTCCCCCTGCCACATCCCTTCACCTTCACCTGCAACACCAGGGGAGACTTCAGAAATCATCCTTTTAAGCATGAAGGTAAACCAATCATGAAAATCATATCGTTGCACAGAGAGCCTGTGGGTGGGCTGTACTTGCCTGCAAAGCCTTGGTGCTTTTAATTCGAGACAAGGAGAGGAGTTAATCTGTCTCCTCCTGTGCTTATGTCTGTCTGAGACTCACATGTGAGCAGGATGTTTTGTGCTTCACCACTTCTTTTGTTGTGACTCTCAAACAATTTCCCACTGAAAACCAACACGTTTGCTGTTGGCATCTTAGTACAGGAAATTAAATCTGACATTTCAGTGTTATCTGATTTCACATCCCTGCACACCATTGTATAATTTCACCACCTACTCATTATTTTTCTTCACACACAGGTGCATTTAGATAAAATACAATCCTTGAACGAATACTTAGGCAGAGAAAGGTTGTAATCAGCTTGGATAGAAATCAGACAGCTTATTTGCTTGAAAAAAGGGGGAAAGGAGGAGGAAATGAAATGGAATAATTTCTTTCCTGTGAACTTAGGGCACCAAAAAATTATATGGCAAAACTATAACATGAGAAGAAAAATAGTTGAGAAACTTCCCAGGCAACAGTACTCCTAAGCTATTGCACTAAAAATAACATGAAAGTCAAAGACCTGATTCATTAATGTCTTCTGTGCTCATTAAAAAATAATTAAAAAGTTACAACAAAAGACTCATTAATTTTTCCCAGAGCAAAATGACTGGATGTCCCCTGTAAATCATCAGATATATCAACACTTACTGTCAGACAGGCAGCAACTGAGTCATGCTGGGAGAACATGCACAATGCAGACACCTAAGATCAAAACTGGGATTTGAAAAGTTGCTCCACACTGCCTAATCCATCAAAATACCCAGTCCTAGGAAAGAGGACAAGTGTGGCACACTGCTGAGCACCTGGGGCACCGAGCTTAGGGAGTCCACGAGTCCATCCTCTCAGGCACCTTCCTCCAGCTCTTTAACTGGAGGGGCAGCACAGGCAGCAGTCCCAGGCCAGCATCTCTCTCTGCTGGGGGCTGCAGGCAGGCCAGCCCAGTGCAGACAAGGAAAAGTTTATAATTAGGCTATGCAGAAATGCAAATGCTGAGCTCCACCTCATACACCCCTCCCGTGAGACAGCTCAAGTTTAACAAGAGCACATGATCGCAAGTGTCAGGACTATCACCTATATTTCTTTTTCTTGACTATGTATAACTATTCTAACTTTCTCATAGACATTTGTGCCTTGGGGGTGTTGCTTGACAAGGAGTTTAACATGACCCAGCAATGTGTACTCGCAGCTCAGGAAGCCAGTTGTGTCCTGGGCTGCATCCAATGCAGTGTGGCCAGCAGGGCGAGGGACGGGATTCTGCCCCTCTGCTCTGCTCTGTGAGACCTCACCTGTAGTGCTGCATCCAGCCCTGGGGTCCTCAACATAAGAAGGACATGGACCTGCTGGAACAACGACAGAAGGAGGGCGATAAAGCTGCTCAGAGGGTTGGAGAACCCCTCCCATGAAGACAGGCTGAGAGAGTTGGGGCTGTTCAGCCTGGAGGCGAGAAGGCTCCAAGGAGACCTTAGAGCACCCTCCAGTGACTACAGGGGGAGCTGGAGAGGGACTTTTGACAAGGGCATGGAGTGATTAGACAAGGGGGAATGGCTTTAAACTGACAGAGGGTAGGTTTACATTAAATATTAGGAAGAAATTATTTACTATGAGGGTGGTGAGACAGTGGAACAGGTTGCCCAGAGAAGTTGTGGATGCCCCATCCCTGGAAGTGTTCAAGACCAGGTTGGATAGAGCTCTGAGCGACCCAGTCTAGTGGAAGGTGTCCCTGCCCATGGCAGGGGTGCTGGACTAGATGAATTCTAAGGATTCTTTCAACCCAAACCATTCTATGATTTATGCAAGTTTCACAGCAGTTTGAAGTCTAAGACATTATGCAAATATAATTAGCAAACCTTAACATATTTACCAGTTAATTTCAAATTATGAAATAAGTCAATCTTTCTTCTGGTTCTTCAGCACCTCTTGAGAGCAGGATAGTGCTGTCAGTCCTCTGCTCCAGTAATTTTCCAGTTCATATTACTTTCACAGAATAAGAGAAAGCCCATCTGGGGAGCTCAGGAGCTGGAGTAGGGCAGCTGCCTGCCCCAAGGCAGGATTCACCTCTGGCTAACACATTATCACCAAATATGTGCCTGATTGCCATGTGCATCTGAAGAGCCCCCCTCTGCAATCTCTTCCAGTGCTCCACAATCTTTCCTGTTATACAGTTCCTCCCTAGTGACTAATCTAAATATTCTTTGGTTCAATAAGCCTATTATGTTCTTGTTCTAGTCACCATGAACATAAAAGACACTGAAAAGATGAGAGGAATAAATCGTTCTCTTTGTGTCTTGAGACCTGTACTTCCTTATGGTATTCTGTAGGTAAACCTACTCAAACTCATTCAATCTTCTTGTATTTCTCATTCTCATATATTCTGACGCTTTCTAGATTTCTGTTAAATCCCATTGCTCTTCTCAGAACTGCCTGGTTTTTCCTAACAAGTATGACATATAAAACTAGACCTGATATTTCAGCTGATGCCTCTCCAGAGCACAACGAGGTATTTTATGTCATATGGGTGATACAGTCTTTATACGTCTCTATGTTTCTCTTCATTTTGCAGTATTGCTCTGTTGTTAGAATGGGTCACAAAATGAATGCCAGACAACCAGCTGACCTTTTCCGGCTGCATTGACCTTTAATTCCTCTCTGCTCTGTTTGCAAACT
Organism: Corvus brachyrhynchos; assembly: GCF_000691975.1. Classification (NCBI taxonomy): domain Eukaryota; kingdom Metazoa; phylum Chordata; class Aves; order Passeriformes; family Corvidae; genus Corvus; species Corvus brachyrhynchos. Next base: position 36,110 of record NW_008237436.1, read on the forward strand.
TTGCTAGTTCTGTCCAATTTCCCAAGAGGATTCTGAATTCTATTTCCACCCTTTAGCATGCCTGCAATCTCACCTGCCTCAACATAATACAACACAGTCTCTTTTTCCCTCCTAAATATCTTCCCTGAAACAGATCACAAAGCAGTCACAAACCCTCATACATATGTATCCTGCAATCCAACAACCTCTGTTTATGCTCTTTTTATTCTGAACCCTTCAAGAAAAAAGAAAAACAAAGACACACAGTTATTTGTTTGATTTGAAAAAGAAAAAAACAAACAAAAAAACCCCCAACATATTTTTACTGTAAGAACTGGTAAGAAAACACAGAATAGTGAAACGTCAGACCTTCTTTCTCATAGGGACATGCATCTATGGCATGTTTGAAAAGTGTGTGTGTGCTGTGAAAGCAATCTCTACCTGCATAGAGTTTTAAAACTGGTTTGTAATTTAAGACACTGCTGAGAAAATAGGAAGACCTGTCCAATGCTTTAAGCACAATTCTTTTCCTCTCTGACTTGTTTTTCATTTTTACATTAGGAGAAGCAGGATTTGAACCTGTGTTGGAAACAGCTCTATATTTCAGTCAATGAAAAGAAGTAGTTATTGAATTTTGTTTAGCACAGTATTTCCTCTTCTTTCTAAATTAGACTATAAAACTTTGCTTACATCAGAGTCCCACACCTGGACAACACAGCACTCAGGGCCTGGATCCAGTGCACCAAAGCTGTTGATTCCTACTGTCCTGACTGTAAAAAGTATTAAGGGGTGAAGCTGACATCCACAGGGATGAAATTACTGCAAGCTTTGGTAAAGATGTTAAAGCAAAAAAGGGTCATCCAGCACTTTGATTTCTCACCGAAGTAAAGAGGGGAACTAAAACCAATGCAAAACATAAATACAAATTTAAATTACAAATTTTCTTAATTCAAGTCCTGGCATTTATTTATATGATAGCAAATAGAAGCCCCCTTTAAGGCCATTTTATAATTTAAACTTTTAGCTCCATTTTAAGCAACCAGCAAGTTGGGGTTAAGCTATGCAATAAACTCACTCTGTGCAGCTATGCTGGAGTCACACCAGTGCTAGTTCTGCTCAGTCATACCAAGGTAAATACCACCTTTGCTCACACTGGCATAAATTCTTCACTCTGTCAAAGGAAAGAGACAGACAACTGCCCAACTCTTAGGAGCTTCCCTGGGTCCTGCAAGGTATCTTGGATAACTGGGACCAGGAATTGTTCTGCCTTTATGGACTTCAATAGGAATGTAAAGATTCCTGGTAACTTCAAGGAGTTTGTCCCAGACAGGAATATCTGTAAGCATAATGATAACTCATAGAAGACCTCTTGTGCAAGAAAAAGGGGAAAAGGCCTCATAAGGAGCAAAAGAGAAAATCTAGGAGAGCAATAGAAATGTGCATCAAAAGGATGCAATACCTCAAAGCAAGTGAAAATCTTTGAAAAAGACCTTTCAGAGAGTTATAGTAGGTGAAACAACAAAGCACTTTTTGTCTCAGGAGATGCCATGAATCCTAAACACAAAGTGTTCTCACAGTGACATGTCTAGTTACAATTCTGTGTAAAAATTCAACTTCCGACTACAGAGTTCCTTATGCCATTGCTAATTTCATTTAGACAGAAATTTATATTTGGCAGCTCTGAAAATACTTTTGCTTCATGTAGTCTTGAAGTAATAAAGTTTAAAAGAGTGAAAAGTATGACATTTGGTTCCTAGCAAAGAGTCACAGAGAAAGAAATTCTTTTTCAGAAACTCCGAAAATTACAATTTTACATTATTTCACAAAATGCTGTGTGCAAACAAGCCAGTTCATTATAGTGCCACAGATTATTTCCGTAACTAGAAATAACTGGTGACCTGAAAAAAATCCACAATCCATACAACCCAACTCTGAGCTGAGTTGCAAATGTCTTATGAGCTGAAGAAATACTTCACTTACAACACTGAAGCTGTTGATGAAGTATCAGTCCTTCCCCTCAGTGGTGGGGAGGAACATCTCCCCCTGTACCAAGAGTCCAGTGCTTCAGATGTACTGTTCTTCATCTGCTCCATTTATGAGCAATGACCACTTGCCCCCTTCCTCCTCAATAAAACCATTGCCTCTTGGCAGCCTGTCTGAAGCCAAGGAAGAGAGGGACACTTGGCTAGTCTGATCCCAGGGAGATGCTTTGGAAGAATCCCTCCTCCTATCGTCCATTCCAATGTGAACACTGATTTGAGAAGGAGTGAGTGGCTTCATGCGGCCTTGAGCTTGTGCTTCATACCTTTCTGTGTCTGGCTTCTTGTAACTAAGAGGAGAAAGAGAAAAGATGTTAAAAACAAGATGTCAATGTGTAGAAGCATCTGGCACTAGAACAAATCAGAAACTACTGATAACCTAAATGTATTGAAAATGTTTATATAGAAAAAATACATTTATATATGAATTACATATGTTTAAATTAAGTTTCTTATTTAATAGCTCACAAACAATTAATTTAAAATGTGTGGTGTCAAGAATGTGATGGTCTCAAAAATCAGTTACAAAATAATAATTTTTATTACTGCTTGAATTTGAACCTGCTAATTCTCTCAAGCCAAGACAAGCACAGAAAGATCAGGGAGGATGATGGAGAAATGCAGAACACTGCTCAAGATGTCTCTGATCTGAGTTTTCAGTCATTCAAGACCACATACCACTGATTGAGCACTCTTCTATTGTGTTTAGGGAGGGACACGGTTTAGTGGTGAACTTGGTGGTGCCAGGTTAATGGTTGGACTCAGTGATCTTAAAGGTCTTTTCCAGCCTGGATGATTCTATGATTCCATGCACTCCAGGCATAGTGTTAATGGCTAAGAGTACTCGTCACATGGCATAAAAACATTTCAATAGTAAAAGAGATGGACTCTCAAAGTGAGGTTCTTTAAGAAAAATTATGAGTTTGCTGAATTATGAGAAGACTCAGAGAAGACAACTGCAGGTGAATGGACTCAATGACCCAAAAATCACTTTCTGATTCAATGTATACTAAGTCAAATCCCAGCAATGGCAAGTGTGCATGGTCTTCTTCACATATATATGTACTATTGTGTTCTTTGAAGTTCTATTCACCTGATCCAAAGCTTCAAGAAAGATTATTATCCTAAAGAGTTACTGTAATACAGCTTCCATAAGTCTGAAGCCAAATATTTTTTAGGGGGTTCTCAATATCTACCCACAATGGTGTGTGACATTCATGCAATCAGCACAAGGTCAAAAGAAATGAAGAATTAAGGAATCCCTTTATAGAAATTTCTCATCTTTTGGATAACTATCACAGAAACCTTTTAGGATGAGAATCCTGTAGTGGTAGGGCTGGTTCTGCAAACAGACATGTATGTATGTCATTTGTATTTTATATTGTGGTCTCATTGAGCATTTGCAGGATTAGAAACATGATGTAATAACAGATTTCCTATATTAGTTTATACTATACTGCACTGTACTGTACTGTAACATACAGAAGATGCCAGCTACAGTAAAAATATGTGAAGGTTTGGACCAATTTCAGACACCATAAAAAGTCTTACTCTTGAAAAGTGTTTGCTTTCTATGCTGTTAAGAACAGGTCCACTGTAACTCCCAAAAAGGGCACCCAAAAAATGTAGCATTAAAATGAATAGAACTTGAAAAATCTTGTTATAGTTCAGAAATTGGCTTGCTTCCTAAAGAATAAAGAAAGATGCCTTATCTGTAGCAAGGTGCAAAAGAATAAATATACCACTTCCCTGTTTCTCTCTGGCTAATTTAAATAGACAAAAATAAAAACCAAACAGGTACAAATATTTCTTTTAAAATCTACTGTTACATTACGGAGAATTATCTTTCAAACTAATTGTTCATTTGATATTCACAGCAAAACATCCTGATCATTACTTTACTTGGTATTGAACTAGATCTCCACCACATGGGCCCAGGTGACATGCAGTCACACTTTTAGCTGCGAAGTAAAGGATACTCCATACTGTCTTAGTCCAGGTAAGGTCATAATAGTGACAGTTGTCTCTTTTGGAGCCAAGGATTAGACACAACAACCCCAAGCTAATGGACTTTCAGGTACTTTTAGATGTAGAAACCCAAAGCAGTGTCTCACTTGAGTCCCAGCCTCAGTACTGCCACAGTTCCCCAGCAGATAAACACAAGACAACTTGCCATTTCAGCTGCAGGGAAGACAGCAGGACAGACACAGAAGAAGCTGCCATTGCAGCTGATCCCATCCAAGGCTGAAGCACGAGGCCAACAGGCATGAACACACCTAGCAAAAAAAATTATGGACATGAGCCAGAGCTGCTCATCCCAGCAGGGGCATTTCCATTCCTGCATATCATAGAACAGATCAGCAGTTCTACAACACAGCTTGCTGAGACCTCCATAAACACAACTAGATCGATATATGTATTTACTCACTTACTACTAAACATGTCCCTTCCATTGCAAGGGATGACCTTTGCACCAATACAGCTACAAGACTGCAGCCACAGGGTAAGACTATTTGTCCCTTCCAGATATTCTGCACATATGAAACACAGCAAAGGCAACAGAAAGACAAGGCAATAGTATGGGAAAAGGAGGGAGAAGTTACTCATAAACAAAACAAGGAATACTTTAAGTAAGTTTTAAGTAGGAATTTGGAGCATGAAAAGATGTCTGACAGAGGCATAGGGAATACAAGCAGTAGGAGAGAAAATGTGCCATTCAGGGTGAATAAAAGAGGGAACACCCAAAAGTGGGATGGTACACCTGATTAAAGATGGGTTTGAATATACAGAAACTAATCCCCAAGTACTGCTATATGAAGTAAGAGCATGGTTTTCATTTCATCTAGAAGTATTTATTCCCAAGAGGCAAGCAAAAAGATAAAAAATATGAAAAAGAAAGTATTTCTTTTGCCTTCTGCGAAGTTTTAAGTAATCTAGGAACCTCTCCTCAGTTCCTTGAGCAGGGAATCAATCCTACAAGAGGCACCACAGAGATCAGCTGTGCTGCTGTCTTTGACAAGCTGAGCTCTGGCAGTCACATACCTGCTGCTATGGGTATTCCAAGCATATTATAAATTAAGGCAAGAATCAGATTTATCCGTATCCTTCGAACTGTTCTCTTCGATAAGTGAATACTGGCAACTACATCCAGTAAATCATTCTGCAAGACAGAAGAGCACTGAAAGTTTTCCACATGCAGTCTTCAGAACACTAAATCAAAAAGAAGAGTGTCAGTGATAAAAGAGGACAGGTCAAAACTGTAATGCTCACTCGGATAAGAACAACATCTGCAGCTTCAATGGCAACATCGGTGCCCGTTCCAATTGCAATTCCAACATCAGCCCTGGCTAGTGCAGGGGAATCGTTGACTCCATCACCAACCATCGCAACCTTCTTCTTTCCATTTTGGAGTTCCTGGACCTTTGCAACCTTGTGAGAAGGAAGCACCTCCGCAAAGACTTTTTTGATCCCAACCTACATACAAAGAAAGACACCCAGTTGGTGACATGCTTCAAGTTGAAAGGAAGAGCCCTTTGCTGTTCTAGGTGAAGGGCAAACAGGAGAATCAACCAAATTGATTATGGTGAAGGCAACACTTGCAAGACACACAGAAAACTGAAGAGCAATGTGCCTTTGGCATAAGAACGGGGCTGATTACAGCCCCCTCCTACTGCAGAGATGCTGGCAAACCATACTCTGCCCTTAGCATCATGCCCTGCATGGCTTCTGGAGCTTTCAGCTAATCATGCTGCATGATGCACCAATAAAAGTTTCAGTGAAATCTAAGAATCCTAGAATAGATTAAGTTGGAAAATCATGAAATCCAACTGTTAACTCAGGAACAACAAGTCCACCACTAAACCACGCCCCCGAGTGCCACATCTGCATGTCTTTTAAATACCTTCAGGGGTGATGACTCTACCACTTCCCTTGGTCCTGCTGGCCACACTATTGCTGATACAGGCCAGGATGCCATTGGCCTTCTTGGCCACCTGGGCACACCCTGGCTCACCTTCAGCTGCTGTTGACCAGCACCCCCAGGTCCTTTTCTGCTGAGCAGCTTTTCAGCCACTCTGCCCCCAGCCTGTAGCGCTGCCTGGGGTTGTTGTGACACAAGTGCAGGGCCTGGCACTTTGCCTTTTTGAACCTCACACAACTGGCCTCAGCTGATCAATCCAGCCTATCCAGATCACTTTGCAGAGACTTCAAGCAGATAATGCAACACAGGAACCCTGTATGATCAAGCAGTTACAGCAGGGGAAACACAGAGACAACAAGTATGTGCAAGTCTCAGGGAGATTATAAAAATAAAGCAGATGGCTGGCTAAATGCTTCAACTTATCCACATCTCAACTAATGTGGAGTTGCTACCAACAGATCTAGTGTTGTAGTTTAAAAATAGATGAGTGTATTAAACAGTGCTGGGATAATGCCCTTTGTTTGGCTGCCTTACCAGGCAGAAGCAGCTTTTCACCATGTAAGACAGAAGCTCTCTTTTAACCCTTTAAAAAGTAACATTTTATAACGTTTTTAGAACTGCTGTCCATTTCCTTCCATTGGAAAGTAAGTATGCTCCAAAAATTCAATGAAAATGTAGGTCGACACAGACTACGCTTGTTTAAAACATTCATCTTATTTTCTGGAACCACAAATTCAAGCTTGTTTCTGAAAGACTTTTTTCCCTTGACAAAGAAAATTGGGTGGGAAAGCACTTTACCATAACTGAACACTAAAGGAAAAGTGTGACACACAACAGGAGGAGGATTAAAAAATCACATGGAGAAGCAAAACAGACCTCACAGCCCAGAAGAATGTGCATACCACAGTGCTGGCTGAGTCAGCTGTGTGGTGCAATACCTGAGGAAAGCAAAGTGGCACACGGTGAGATTAGAAGTAGACCAATGCAAAGGGAA
>NW_008237436.1:43287-55457 GCF_000691975.1 Corvus brachyrhynchos
AGAGGGAAAGGAAGATTGAGAAGGTGGAAACATAGCAAGGTAGAGTGACAATTTGACTTTTCATTTATAGTTTGAGATCAGGGAAATCTCATATGAACCCAGCCTCCTTTAGACTGCCATGCTTCTTAACAATAATACATATTGTTAATGTTGCCCTTTAAGATATGACAAATCCACACTTCTCTAACTGTGACCGACCTGGACCTTCAAGAAACTTTCCTTCATCACTAACTAAACAGGTCTGCCTTTCAGCAAAGGGAACAGTACAGCTCAGTACATCAACCAAAATTACTGCAAGAAGCTACTCCACTGGAGAAGTACAGACTGCATGTCTTCAGTGGAATCTTAATGCAGCCACTGGCCTCTACTATGCCCTAGGACTTGACCTGATTTTCAGTCCAGTTCAAGAAAAGTTAGTCTTCATTTAATGTATCCAGGGAAACTGAAGTTCCTGCTTCAAATTCACTGGGGCAAGCCAGAGTTTTAGAACCTCATCATGCAGCTTTTTGAAACACAGAGAAGCAGATACCTGAGTAGCAATGGCTTTTGCAGTTTTCCTGTTGTCTCCTGTTATCAGCACCACGTCTATTCCCATGCTTTGCAGTGTGTGCACAGCAAGGGCCGCCTCCTGCTTGACAGTGTCTGCTATTGCGATCATTCCACACAACATACCTGCACAAATAAAAACATCCTCTGTCAGAGAGAGCTGTGGCAGCAAGAGAACAGGGCTCCCCCTCCATCACACTGTAGCAGCTTGTGAAATAACACATTCTGGGCAATATTGACACTCATGTCTGCAGTTTTCTCACAGTCTCTTCATCATTTGCCTGCTTCAGATCAAAAAATAAGCACCTTTGATATTTAGGGATCAGGAAGAAGAGCAGAAGAGGAGAGTAGCTTTTAAACATGCCTGACTCCTATGCTTTATGGTATGGACAAATATGATAGTGGGGCAGAGAAAGTGTTAGTTTTTGTGCCCAGGTCAGATATTGAAGCCACTCCTCCAAGAGGAAGCATATAGAGTCCGGTTTTATGTTCCCTAGTCTTTCAGGGTTGGATCTCTACTAGAATTAATTACTTTAATTGAGAAGTCTTGCATTCCAGTACATTGACTCAAAGGTGCATCCACACTTCCTTCACAAGCAAATGCCTTTCAAAATTGCTCTCTAGGAGCACCAAGAATGTTTGTTCCATATATGAATCATAGGCCTCATTTGGAGATCACAGGTACACAGGCAATCTATCACCAGTGCAATCATTTCTCATATCAAGGTATTGTCCAGGATCTTTTTCTGCATAGCACAGAACAGAACCCCACTGGCAAAACTCATTTAGTCTAATCTATTATACTTGACTGATCTGATGATTCACCATGTTTATTCATTGCAAGTTTTGAAACCAGTGATGCAATAGATTGGTCCATGATCCTTAACTGGTGTAAACTAAGGATTGAACATGGCACTGTATTGGCACTGCTTTTTTGAACAATGATCCTAGACAACAGGGGGTTCAAAAATTAATTCTTAAATTAAAAACTACACAACAAAATGTTATAAACACTGTTCTGTGGTACAAGCTTCTTTTAAGAACACCTTAATACTTCACAGTTCAAAAGCAGTTCTGCACTAAAAGATTAGTGGTTTCTTGACACTAAGCCAGTGATCAACTGCTCCAGATTGTTTTCATCCATTCCACAGCAGGATTTACTCGTATTTATTAAGACACTCTAAGGAAGAGCAGTTACCATCTATAGCCACTAGTATGGCAGTCTGTCCTTTCATTTCATGGTTTGTCATTGCATCATTTACATCATTTCTAATATTCAAGCCATTGCGTCGCATCCACTCACGATTTCCAATCAACACCGAGTATTTCTGAGAAGCTGATGGACCTTTGTGCACAGACAAAAAGAAAAATTAGCATCTCAAAAGCAGTGTACACAAGCAGAGATGTTTGAGGAAGACAAATTAGGCGTAGTCACTGCCTGAAGGCAGCCTCAAAAAATTTTTCTCTTTCAAGACTCGATCTGTGCCTGTTTACACACAGAACTGCGTCATGGACTTAATGGAAGTGTTTGCCTGTGTTTGCCTTTGCCAGTTGGCATTGTTTCTCTGAATAAGTGCAGTATGCACATTTAGTAAATGCCATCCTGCTTTGTTCTCACAACTAATGACTTTCAAATATAAAGGCCATTTCTGACAAGAAAAAAAGTAGTGTTGTTCTAACAAACAGTGCCCCTCATTATGAATTCAATCCAACTTCACAAGAACCATATGAGCAGGTGAGAAAATACTACATTAACACCGTTCACAAATGGCACAGTTCTGATGATTGAAGTTCTTATTCCATTTAATTCTTCTAATAGCTTTCTCAAAAAGGTCAAGAGCAGCACAGCCTTCTGAAGAGAACTGATGAGCTTCTTAAGGAAGGCTTTAAATACCTTTTCTTTCTCTCCTACACTACAAAATAGCAAAGTGGCTTCCAGAGAGTCTGAAACAAACCTATTGGCCTAATCAAAAATATGAACAGGAAACAAAAGGTCCAAGTTAATATGGAACTAAAGGGTAGGATATAAAAAGTTGCAGTAAGATAATATATGTTAAAGGTAACTGCTCTAAATGGGGAGATAATGCTAAACAGCAAACTTTGCTATCTGCTGGACCATTCCTCTGTCCAAAAGGAGTATTTCTGGGTATGCCTTATTGTCTATGTATGGTATGGAATTTTCAAGTACCCAACACTGTACCTAATTCTCATTTAAGTTTCTGAATTGCAGAGAGATCAAGAGTTGCAGAGAGAGCTTTAATTTTTGTTAAGGCACATTTTTGTCCCTCCTGTTCTTTGCTTCCTTCTGTCCCAAATCTACCTTTTCTTGTACATAGTTTGGCAGGTGGTTGGTGCTGTTGATTCATTCTCTCTCACATTGCAGCTGGAACAGGGGCAGCAGGGGCAGACTCACCTTGTGATTCCAAGAGCGTGATCACTGCATTATCTCCCAGAGGAGCACTGCTATCCCCACTGATGTTAACATCCAGCTCACTGCCAAGAATGGCCTCAACTCCTCCGACCTTGCAGCTGATACCACAGCCTGGGACTGCCTGGAAGTCAGTGCAGTATCCCAGGCTCTCAGTGCCAAGCTCCTGCAAATGTAACCAGAGGCCATCATCAGTCTGTCCTGCCCACATGGGGCACAAATATTAGATAACTCTTGCCAAAAAGAGACCTCATTCCTCCTCTTGATAATGACTGACCAATTGAAAACTAGCCTGGAGTATCAGTAGCACAGAACTAAAAATAAGAATGCTCTGGGTGTCCTGTGGCTAAGACTTCTAGAAAAGGGCAGCCAAACAGATCACAGCCAGGTCTCAGCACTAGCACCAGCAAACCATAAGGAACAGCTTTTTCTGGTAGTTCAAGGTTGAAACAATTAGACTGGGGATTCATGACCTTGGCCAAGACTAGGAATTAAAGAGAAGTATTATAACATTAAGCCATGCAGCTTCTAAAAGATGCAACTTTAGTTGACCTCACAGACAATTGGCTGTGGTGGATCAGACCTTTTATATATATGTAAAAGTACAGTGAAAAACTGTATCTAATTCCTGGAGGGATCTGTCTGGATGTTAGGGAAACTGGGTTTTTCTGTTGAGTTAGGGAGAGAAGGCAGTGAGTACCTTCAAGATGAGAAAAGGCATTATCAGGATCCTATGAGTTACAAAAAGAATGGAGAAAATATTAATTTATAAACAAGTTATTCTGGGTTGTCTCTGGAAGTTGGAACTATATGTACCTTTTAGTGACCTTAAAACACAGGGATGATAAGGCAGGTGGTAACAACATCAGCCAACAGTATAGCATTACAATTAATAGAAGCGCATGATCCAGTAATAACTGCTGCATGGGATGACTACAGAAGTGTCAGGGTACTAAAACAAATTTAAATAGAAAATGTAAAATACAAGAAAGGCAACTGGTTCATTGCTTGTATTCTCTTTTTCCTTCTAAATTTATGTTTTTATTTCTAAATTTTATCACTGAAAGATCTAGTAAGTTTGACATTTTTTTAAAATTATTTTTTCCCTGAACCAATTAATGACTTTCCTTAGCAGACATAAATTGCTTATTTACACAGGCTTCCTATTTTCACTATGACTTGTGTTTTCCTTCTTCCTGAAGCTTGAGGAACACATGAAATATATAAATGACCTCTGAGCATATGTAAAATTTGCAAAGACTTGAGTAATGTATTCATTCATTTGTGAAACTCACAAATATCACAGTTTAATATTCAAGCTTTAAAGCCTTTTGCCTAATTTATTTAAATGAGCAAGTGACTAATAGAAGTGACTACAGTCAGGTAACATATGAAATGTCACTACACACATTTGCTTCATTATGTTATTTTAAGTATTCTTCCTGCATATATTCCTTATTTTCTCATTAGATCAAGATAAACTTAGTAAGATCTTGCTTCCAGTGTTAGCAGAAAAAACCACTTCTGGTAATACACCTTCTGGTAATGTCCAGACCAAGATGCACAACCATGCAATCTCCCAGCTTTCCTGCCTGTTACTGTTTAGGCAGGCCTTTTCCTCTGGGACCTGATGATTTTATACAACATTGCTGCATTTTCACAGATGGCTTCAGGCCTTGGATGAAATAAGAAGGCTAAGTACCTCTTTGCAGTATTTAGTGACAGCCATTCCTAAAGGATGCTCGCTGCTGGCTTCTGCTGTACCAACAACTGCCAGTACCTTCTTCAGGGGGAGCATGGTTGTGTCCCCCATCAAAAGCACCCTCATGACTTTAGGAACTCCACAGGTGATGGTCCCAGTTTTATCAAACATCACAGTCTTGATCTGCAAGAAATAAACCAGAGTTACTGCCTAAGCCCTGCAAGCACAGGGATGCTTGTATGTTTATGGCACACAAATACAGTCAAGACTTTTATCCACACAAAGACAGAATAAACCTACAGAAGCAGGGATTCCTGTATATACATTGAACTACCTGTATAGTAGGTCTCCTTATACTTTCTTATTCATTTCTAATAAAGCTACAAGATCATTCTGTGCCCATATCAGGATCTCAGTGTAATGTAGGACTGAGATGCATACACAAAGGACAGTACATGCATTCACACACAGGATTCATTTAATGGGCACCTTAATCACTTTTACCACTAGGTATGTGATGCAAAGAGGGCTTTTATGACTGCAGTTCTAAACAATTAAAAATAACACTGAGGAAAGATGACTGAGGAAGTGGTTTCGTGATAAAGAAGATGCAAAGAGTGCAAAAAGTTCAAGAAACAACAACCTAAGCAAAACTGATGTCATGCTAGTCACCAAACTCAGCCATCACTTGTCAGCCAGGCCAATGGGTCTTGAGGAATCAGAAATGAACCAAAAAACACAGCCCCACATATACTGGAAACCAAAGATAAAGTCAATTCTAATCCTGAAAATAAACATAGCAGAGAAAAAACACAAAACCCAAAAAACTTATCAAAGTAGGCACTTCTTCCATATCCAGCTATTCCAACACACCAACCTTGCAGAATCCAACAGGTCACCTAATTTTTGAAGTCCTGACCACAGCCTTGCATGGATCCAAAAGGTAAAAACTCCTAGCATTAGTTAGCAGTCTTTTTGGTTTGGTTTTTTTTTCACAGAGCCTTGGAAAAACTATTGGTCCAGTAAGAATAAGAATTATCAATCTGATTAACTTGCTGTTACCATCCTCCTCCCTTAAAATGTTCTGCATATGTCTAATATAGCATGGCTTCAATTCATATTCTTTTCAGCGGCTGTGGACATGTCAAACCTCCTTCTCCTTCAACCTCTTCCTTCTCTTCTCATAATTTTTGTGTCTATGAAGGTTTTTTCTGCCTCCCTTCTATCTTTCCTGTCTATATACTAAAACAGCTTCAAATCTTTTTTTTTCTTACATTCTACATCTTAAACTACTGATCAGAGACAGTATGCATTTCACAACAGCTCTCTGAGGAAAGAAAAAGCCCCACCGGATTATTGGGCTCTTTTGCAGAAGAGGTGAAGAAAGTGCAAAAGTCAGAAACCTCTGAGGCCTTGCAGAGGATTAGGAACCTCACAGTCATGAGCTTGTAGGATCTGTTGGCTCTCAACACTTTGCTGTGACTACTTTGAAGAAAGAAGGTCAGATTTGTCTTCTTTACCTTAACGAGCAGCAATCAATTAAAAAAAAAAGTTTCCAGTCTTCCTGTCTTCCTTTGGACCTGCAGGATTTCCTGGGCAATTATATTTCATGTAGCAATAGCTGGGTAAGCTACGAAAGTACAGAATGAACTATTCACCTGATGTGCCATTTCCAGGGGTTTTCCACCCTTGATGAGAATACCATTCTGTGCAGCCACTCCTGTGCCCACCATTACAGCTGTGGGGGTAGCCAGGCCTAAAGAGCAAGGGCATGCAATGCTCAGCACAGTGATCGAGGTTTGAAATGCAAACCTCAGTATTATTTCAGCTTTTGAAATGTTTTTGCTCTGATTCTGCAAGAAGAGGGAAGAAAAGGGGAAAAAATATAAAGAAAGATATGTAAGATTGCTGACAGTAGATAACATAGGTGTACAATCAATCAGTCATTTCTGGAAAACTCCAGTACAGGAAATCAATCTATTATTGTTACTGTAATGCTAAAGAAAGGTCAATGTTATGAATTGTTTATGGCAGTATTTTCTGGATTTTTTGCTTCTCAAGCATATGCTTGTCTCTGCTCTGAGGCTCCCAGATGTAAACATAACTTGCTGGAATTTCCCTTAAAGCTGAGCAAAGGAGAATGCTGTTTCCAGGCACCCAGACCCACCCCCTGTTGCTGAGCATAGCAAATACACATCCTAAAGATAACAGAAGCTCAGCTTGTTTCTCAAGCCAAAACCACTATCTGCCATCAGAAACAGGAATGCTCACAAAAATTTCAGACATGACAGCAATGGCTCAGCTCCTTGCAATGCAGCTGTAGATCATGTTTAGTCCAGAAAGGCTGTTGATAATTTCCATTTGTAAGAACCCCATGCAGAACTAAGGGGTAAATGCAAGTATATATTTGTATCTGCAGAGAGATTTTAAATAGAAATACCATGTTTTACCGAAGAATTTAGAGAATTTTCTGAGTTGGAAGGGACCCCCAAGGATCATCAAGTCCAACTCTTAAGTAAACGGCCCACACAAGGATTGAACCCACAACCTTGGTGTTATTAGGACCACAATCTAACCAACTGAGCTCCTCTCAGGGTCATTATAACATCAAACCTTATCTGGAGAAAGTATGTTAATTACATTGGAAGACATCCTAATACAAAAATCCAATTATAATAATAAAACTACTTACAGGAAAATATTTTTTAATAATATCAAAATTTACAAAACCAATTGTGGTCCATGCTATCAATGTCACAGTTGAGATGATGATGATAAATGGAACAAAGTAGCCACTAAATTTATCTGCCAGTTGCTGGATGGGTGCCTATAAAAAAAGAAGAACAGTTATTTGCATGTTCATGGTCGAAACACATAAATATGCAGAGTTCATGAAAATACACAATAGCCTTTATCTGATTCTTTTTTGAAGTCTGGAAAAACACTGTTTGCTGAAGTGTGTAAGTATCAAAACATAAAATCTTTTTATTATTCAATCCAAATCTGTGAATAAGGTTTTCTTCTTTATTACTTTTACCTTTGACATTTGAGCTTCTTCCACCAATTTCACAATCTGTGCCAGAGTGGTATCACTACCAACATGAGTTGCATTAACAAGAAGTGAGCCATGTGCATTTATAGAACCAGCAATCACTGTGCTCCCAGGCTTTTTAATGACTGGCATAGGTTCCCCTGGAAAGAAAAGGTAGTAATAAATGAGCCAATACCCCCAACAGCACAATCCATTAGCACACAGCTCATTTTATGTTAGCAAAATCAGTATGCTAAGCAATAATGACCAGAAATCACATACTGTGTATCTCTGTCTGGTGAAGACATGGATAAGTAGTGTCATACTTTTACAAACCTTTTCTTATGTTTAATTTCAAAGCAAGTGCTGTTTCCTTGGTCTTAGCTTTTTGGTACACCATCCCTCAAAAGGGCCAGGAGCAAACTGGTTGGAAAAGGAACGTCTAGGAATTTCTCCATTAACAATTTGCATAGCAGTGGGAGTTTGAGAAATCTGTCTTTATCTCCATGACCCTCAGTTTTCAAAGATCAGAAAGTTTTTTCTGTGGAAAAGCTCCCATTCCCATGCTACCTCTCCAAGAATACTAGCTCTAGAACATCTTTGTTTTCTCTATTTTTAGTGGTAGTGATAACAATTGGATCTCTGAATCTAAGGGTGTCCCTCTTCCCAAGTAAAGTAAGAACATAACTAGAACAAGTAATCCAATGCCAATGTAAATTTTTTTATATCCTTTATTTTTAAGAATTGCACAAGGCATCGAATCCTTATTATATTTACAAAATGAAATGAAAATTTCAGAAGATGTAAAAAGTCCCATGACCCCTAATAAACATCAAATTTTGAGGCTTTCTTTCCCACTCTTTGCCCATTGCCTTGTCATACAAACCCAAACTTCTCATCAATATTTCTACATCACCCTTTAGAATTTATTTCTGAGGAGGTACCATCTCTACAATACATTCCAGGGGAAACTCCAACCAGATCGCTGGAATAATGACAATGCTGTTATGACTGTACCCATCCCATCAGTGGCCAAACTGAGAGGAAAACCTTCAGTTTTAGGGTGTGTGCAGATACAGGATTTGAACTCAAGCTCACGAAGGCACAGCCACAGCATCCATTAAGGTGGGAGGCTATTCAGACAGCAGTGTTTGGGTTGGGTCTACTGTCTTTTCTTGTAACAAAGAGTTCTAGAAGATTTTACTTCTTTGTGTAAGATAAGGGAAGTTACCAGTAATGAGAGACTCATCTGCCATAGAACTGCCTTCAATGACCTTTCCATCCACTGGGAACTTTCCACCAGGAACAACTTTTATAACATCACCCCTTTGAACAAGTTCAACAGGTACTTGCTCCTCCCTGCAAAAGACATAAGTAGAACAGGCAGGTTACTTATGCTATCAGCTTTCAGGTTAACTGGATCAAGCCTAGTCTGTGACTCAGGCAGGCTGAAGGGATTTTGATTCATAAATACATACCTGACAATGGAGTGGTCAGGTCCAAGAGTCACCACAGTGGCTTCTGTGGCTTGAAGAGACATAAGTTTAGCAAGAGCTTCTGAGGTCTTACCCTAAAAAACAGAGATTAATGTTTAAGATACATTGAGATATATAAATCCTGATATGTACTTAACACAATGAATTCTAAACAACCTTTCATATTACAGACTACATCAGAAACAGCTGACTCAAAATTCCTCTGAAGAGTTTATTCTACTCCTATCATAAATACACAATATTTGTGTGGAGATGAGTTACCTTGGCTATGTGTTCCAGCCATCTGCCAAGTGCAATGAACACAAACAACATCGGAGGAGTGTCGAAGAAAGTGACTGGGCTTTTCTCTGCCTTTTCAATGATTGCTACTATCAGGATCACACAGGAATACAGATAAGCAATCGTCGTGGCCAGTACAATGAGCACATCCATATTGGTCGTCTTGTGCCTCAGTGACTTGTAAGCTTGTACGTAAAAATACCATCCACCAAGGAACTGTTGGTGTAAGCATGGACAGACTCGTACTGAGATCACAACAGTAACCACAGCAGTGATTGCAGAGTACATAACACTGCCCATAGCAGAACTAAAACCATTTAGTACATAAGGGAAGGCATTGCTGACCCATGCAAATTTGATACTGATATAACTTCAGGTCTACTAGGAGACTGACTCCATTGACATCCTCTAATTTGCACTTCCGTGTTCTCAAAACCAGAAAATATCATCCTTTTCCTCAGCAATGCAAAGGAAACAAGGCACAGAAAATGAAAGGATTTACCTACAGCTACCCAATTAGTTTGCAGACAATCAGGTATCTCTTTGTTTTAATATTACCTTCTCCACTTGGATACTATCTGATGCAACTTTGGCAGAAGTAAGAGCAATGAGTAAATACAGAATGGATAACTCACAGAAAAGTGCCACTTTTTTCTGCATAGGTGGTACAGACAAGAGGGCAGGCCTAATCCACTAAATCTTTCCATTAGCCTGTCCTTATCACATGAGATTACATAAATGGGAGATGGATAGAAAGCAAACCCCTAGGAAGTAGTATGGACATACCTGAACAAAAGTGCAGAGGATAAAGAAGAGAAGATTCAAAATAGATAATCCAGGAATGAGATTCCGTTCCAGCACCTTAGACCCGCGGTCCCCACCATTGGGTATTTGCATATAAATCATTATGACTACAACAGGAATACCAAACACTAGGCTGTACAAGAAAGATTTCCTCCACCTGAAAAGGAAAAACTGTAAATCCATGGGTTTTCTACACCCCACAGCACTCAGGCCCAACTGTACTGGTAGAGCAGGGCTGGGGTTATTAGCACTGTACTAACACATGGCTTTGGGATATTTTCAAAGATCCAGTATTTTGGAACAGCTTCAGTGTCTTCTATATATTCAACTACATAGACTTCTGGCAGTTAAAAACTAAAACTAATGAAAGTAATAAAAGTACTTGAACCAACTGATGAACGGTAAAATTAAACATGCTTTACACAAGAATAATCTAATTAACTGGGAGGGGCACTGGGGGGAGTAGAGTCACAAGATATGATCTGGATATGTTCATTAGTGAGGGAGAAAAGAAATACTCACTGCTGTATTTCCTTTTTGTGATCCAGGTTATGTGCATTTGGAGCTCTTTTAGCCACAGAAGCATGAAAGCCAATTTCCTTTTTATTGAAACAGAAGGAAAGATAAGTTTGTTTTGATGAAGCTAACCATATTACTTATAACACACTTAAATGACACTACTTTTAGAAGATACGTCAGAAAAGGACACTGTTCCATATTTAATAAATTCCAACCCCTTATTTATTTTTAGATCCTGCCAAAATGAGTGGATATTTCAGTCAGTACTCAAAATTCAGACTGCAAAGGACTTCTGGTACCTATACATGAACAGTGTATAGATGCAGTAAGTGTCCTAGTTCTTAGGCAAAGGAAGCTTCCACTGACAGGTGGAATTCTGCTGTACTCTTCCTAAAGGGAAATACATGTCCCTTTCACCTCCACTGGAATAATTAGGAGAGATGGGACATACCACAAAGGAAGTAAAAATGCATAAGCCACTGGGCTAGACAACCTTGTGAGCCAGTCCCTAACACTTCATCAGTTTAATACATACACCTAAAATCAAAAATTAAAGTGTCTAAAATCAGTTTAAACCCATAGAACAACAAACTGCAGGGCAAAGCATCCCAGAAACAAATATAAGCAAATATAAGCATGGCTGACACTCGGGTGAGTTACTGCAGTAGAACCATGCCACCCGCCCAAACACCCTAAAAACCCAAAGCACACTTGCAAGAACAATACCTGCATCATGAAATGCTTCTGTGGCAAAATATGCTTTAGAGAACTACTCTACCAGCCTGAACAGTCTACTAGTTAACATGTTAATAACTGCTTCTGCATCAGTTCTGTGGTCTAGGAGATCTTTTCTGAGTAAATACTCTATCTAGAGCATGGCAGGCAAACAGTCTCTGCTGTCCTCCTGACTACTCAGTGCGTCCACCTCATACAGTGTGATCTCTTCCCTTCTGGTGGGACAAAAAAAGAAAGAAGTTTTGTCCACATCTGGGCCATGATAACAGTAGAATATATGATCTGTGTGATTACTGGTAAGCCAGGATTTTTTTCATTTAGCATCAGGCTGTATCACAAGCTGTTTTGATTTAAAAAGATGTGGGAACAGATGCAAGTGTATACTGAGATATGTAATACTTGTGGCATGAGCGGTGGCAAAACTTCTTTTACAGCCTTTTTCACTGTCAAGAGAAAGAAGTATTTTTTTCTGAATTATCAACACTTCACTGAAATTACTGTCATTCTACATACAGAATTGCAAAAAAAATTAATATAGGACACTTTTGCCAGATACAGATGAAAAAAGGTTCTTATTGTAGTTTCTAGTATGTGTGTTTTTAGAGTAACAGCTGGGGAGCCTATGCACTC
>NW_008237436.1:55551-83493 GCF_000691975.1 Corvus brachyrhynchos
CACAGCAGCCTCACCACAAGAGTGTAAAAACATGGCAATAACTATGGCGTCTACAAAACCAGTGAAACCTCTCAAATATCAGCTGCTTTATTTTCTTCTAAATTTCACCATGTAATTGTCCATACACAAAAAATTTCCAAAGCCTACCTTGATTACTTTTATAATATCTCGAGGGCCAATAATTTCAGGATCAAACTGGATGTGAGCTTTGCTAGTCGCAAGTGCAACTGAGGCAGAGAATATGCCATTTGTTCTCATGAGTTTGGATTCAATATTGTGAACACAAGAAGCACAAGTCATCCCTGTAATCTAAATAAAACACAGTTTTGAGTCATTAGCAATCCCCCACATTCACCCAATATTTGTAGGTGTACTTGAGACAAGGCCTCAGCCTAAAGGTTTTACATAACTATCCACTTTTATTATAAAACTGTGCAGACAGCAGATCTAGTCACAGCTATGTATTTGTATGGCAGCACTCACACATGCTATTAACTGTAAAAGTCTAACTAATAGAGTTCCATCAACACCTACATCAACATTGCCAAAGCCAAACTCTGCATGTGTAACTTCATCTCGCTTATGTAAATTTTCCTGTGGCTTCAACAAGGCATGTTCCCACTTCGTGATCTATTAACAGAGCAGCAGACTGTTGTTATCTGTCTTGCAGTAAGTATTTGTCAGAGAATAAAAATTAGTATTTGAGGAATCCATCCTTCATATAAACAATTTACTAATTTTACTGATTTTACCCAAAGATCCTTGACCTCTATACAAAGCCCTTAACATTAGCAGTACATATTTGTTGACACATTCTCAGTTACCCAGAGTCTGTACTCAAGTGCCTTAAGAGAAAAAAACCCTTCTGTTTCATTTCTGCTTTCTAAGAAGAGTCTAATCTGTACATAGAACTATCACTTCTTATTTCAGTGCTTTTGGATAGGTTCTTCTAAGCCAAGTTGATTCTGTCATTTCAGCAATTATGAAAAAAACAGCATCACCAGCCAGAACTGAGCTGCTGAAGCTACAACTGCTCAAGCAAAGGTATTTGCAAGAAAATGAGTCTTCCAGACCTGACTTTTCCAAAACCAACATATAATTTCAAATACACATGACTTACAAGAAGCTCCACCTGCCCTTCTGTTTCTGCATTATCTTCCATGACAGTAGCTTCAAAACCCAGATTCTGGATCAGCTGTGCTATTTCAAGAGGCTGTATGAGTTCTGGCTTGTATTTTATCTCTGCTTTACCTGCCATCAGTGCTACCAACACTGAAACAATTCCTGCAGTGGCAATAACAAAAATATTAGATAATGTAGCTCCCTTGAGGGAAACAAAAATAAAATATTACAAGTGACTCTCACTAAGGACTGTAACGACTTAGAGACATTATAAGCCTACTGATTTCTCTCTGCCTCCTTCTAGTGTTGTTCCCTAGTCACAACAGCAAAGTTTGTACAGAGACACAGCCACACTGAGTTTTCCTTTAGCAATGAGAGGAATTGCAAGATTTACACATGGAAGGAGGTGAGTTTTGCTATGATCTAATGAAACAAAAAGGATGTTTGGAAGCAATCTTTACACCCATAGCTGCAAGATCTACCCTAGACTCTTGTCGTTTGGAACGAGCCACACAGCACAACGCTAGACCTTTTTATTTTCCTGCTCTCCACCCCTCCTTATATTTTAATAAATAAAAACCCCACAGAAATCTACATTTAGAATTGAAAAGCAAAACATAAAAATCACAAGACAAAAAAATAAAATTGTTTTGAAGACCTAATGCATTTTTTAATTTTTAAATCAAGGCAGTGAGACCATCACTGGGAGAGTGGGGACACAGAAATCAATAAGCAAAACCTCCCAAAGGCATGCTGATACAAATGAAACCAGACATTGCTAAGGCTCATCTGTTAATCTTCTGTATGGCCAGAGGAAAGGCAGCCCCAGCCTGCAGACTTCTAGACTAGTAAACACCACTGTGCCTAAGCTTACTCTGGCAGTGGAGCCATACATCTGTTTGTACCTGCTTGTGCAAATATGCCCTGAAGGGTAAGTTTCACATCACAAACATGCCAGAGGTCTCAACGGCTCTGGACGAGATGGATGGCTTTGTAAACCAACAAGGCCCTGAAAACTAAATGAGAACCATTTCTCTGTTCTTGTCTTCAGACTGATTTGAATTTTTTATCACATTACAACAAATTATTGTTGCAAGTATGTTCATCAAGTTTGTCCACCAGTGCAATAGGACAGTTGAACAGTGGCATAGTTACATTAGCACTAAGAAAGAGCATTAAGTCTATTTAACTTCCAGATGCTGTATGGCAGCCTCTTCCATTAATCTCATAGAATGCCTTTTCCATCCCATTGTCCCTTATAGACTCATTATAGGAATCTTAAATTTATTACCATCTTCTTTCTGCAAATTTCTTTCAATGGTAGACACACACGATGCACAGGTCATGCCTGTGATTTGTAAAACACACTTTTCTTCTGTGGCTCCACTGAGCCTGTTTGACCCATCAAGGTGAGGACTGTCTGGAAGAGCATCTGAGGCACAGCCTTGGTGAGGAGGCTCTGGAGCTCCAGGTTTCACGGCAGCTTTGCTGGCATCAGGCTGGCACCTGTGTTCTCCAGTAGCAGTATCTTGAATAAATGCACAATACACTAAACAAACACTATTTACAGTGTGATTGGATGATGCAGAAGTACAAACAAGTCATATTTATCAACCACACAAACCCTCATTGTTGTTTGGACAGTGACATGATAACCGTGGTCTCCACATGGAAGTAATATAGGTTGTTACTATGCTTATAAAAATACACATTCACCAGTACAACTTGCATGACCATTTAACTCTACAGAACTAGTTTTCCACTTTCAGATGGCAAATGATTCCCTGCAATTTCAATGCCTAGAGCTGACAGCTACCTCCACTTGATAAAGATATATTGGTATCTAAAAGGTCCTTATCCAGCACAGAGAATGTAGTCCAGTCATATCCATTCTGTCATTGTTGCCATCTATGCAGAACTCATATCACTTCATCTCAACAAGGAAAACAACAAGTTTCTCAACAGGTTTGTCTTTATGGCACAGTATTCATGGTGCAAGTACTGCAAAATGAGTATTGGAAGCACCCAGGAGACCTGAACACAAACAGGCCTCTTGCAAACATTTTTACCCTTGTGCCAAATACTGAACAGACACACAACTCAAGCTGTGTTCCCAAACTACCTCCCTTGGGCAGAGGTTTGTGTAAAGGAGCAGGAGTTGCTTTTGAACATGTTAAACACAGGGGGTTCCCTCCTCTTCCACAGATGTATTGGAAGGTCTCCTACCAACAAATTATAAACTAAACAAATCATAATTAAATGCCACATACAGGCCCCTCCTCATTTGTAGTAGTACCACAGATTCAGAGGGATTGGAACCATGAGAGAAGTGAATAGGATGTGGTTTTCTGTGATCAAACTGCTTAATTTCAGGTAAACCACATCAGTCTTTCAAAGCTGATACATTTAGTTGAAGCAGGTAAAAATCGCCACATTAGAAATTTGCTAGAGAGGAGATTGTGCATCAAAACTTTTTAAACATTGAGCACATGTGCAAAATGCACACACTGCTGCAGCTGACATGTAAAAGCAGGTGTTTCCACCAAAGAGTACCTGCATTTTGCCACTTACCTTGCCTAAAGCGAGGTTTAGTGAAGTAAGGCAGGTAAAAATACCTGAGAAATAAAGTTCAAAGGCTAAAGATGCTAAAAAGAGGTTTTAACTAAGTAAAAAGTGGTTTTAAATGAAAGACATTTCATTAAGTTTGTAGGTTTTATTACTCTGGAATATACATGAAAACATTTGGTTTGATAGATCTACTTACAGCAGCCTGTAGACATAGGAAGAAACCTACTTCAGGGGGTAAGGGGATGAGCTATTTCAAAGACTTCGCACCTCAGACCTTTTAGCTTCATAATGTAACTCAGCTCTTACACCCACTGCTGCAGTTATTAAGGGCCAAAACAAGGTGCTCTACAGCTGAAACCTCTCTCCCTTGCTAAGCAAGGTCAGATCAGGCCAGACATTCAGAAGAGGCAATGTCAATGTGATGCTTTAAGAGTTTCTCTCCAGAAAGGAGTCTCAGTGCAGATGTTGCATGACCCAGCTTGGCATGCTACCCACAGAAGAAAAAACAGTTACCTGTCAGTACAGAGGCATCAAATCCCATGTCTTCTATGGCAGCTCTTAACTCTTCTCCACTCGTGACAGCTGGATCATAGTGTATGGTCCCAGTACTGCCAGCTAGAGAAACTGCTACATGCTGCACTCCTTGTCTCTGTGATATGGCCCCTTCTATGGACTGTACACAAGAATTGCAGGTCATGCCATCAATCTTAATAACAGCCGTAAGTGTCGTGCCTTGCGGTGGCTGTCTGATGAGATCGTATGTGAAAGCACCTGAGGGAGATGCTGCTTTGCCTGCTTCTGAACCATTATGGAGGGTTACTTTAAAGTTTCCAGGTGGAAGGGATTCAATAGCTTGCTGCAAAGCTGACAGGGTGATGAAATCTGGGGTATACTGTACCACAGCACATTTATGCTCCAAAGACACTTTAATACTTTTTATGCCAGGAAGATCTGATATATTTCCTTCGATGTTTCTGATACAGGACTTGCAGTGCATGCCTTCTATCTGTAAAGTCACTGTAGCTGTGCTACCCACCTCGGTAACCAGTGGATCCAGCCCATCACTCTTGAGACTTGCAGGTGTCTCCCTAGGGTTTGCATTCTGCAAGCGCTGGAGATCAAGGGCACCCAGCTTCAAAGGGGCTGATTTGCTTTTAATGGTGCAGTCATACCCCAGGTCACTGATGTGTCTCTTGAGGTCATCAGGCTGAATGATGTAAGGATGGTAAGCAACAATTGCTTCTTGGTTATCAAGTGACACCTTGATTTTTGCTACACCGTGTAGTTTCCTAATCTTTCCTTCAATGCTGGTGACACAGGACTGGCATGTCATGCCTTCTACCCGAAGCTTAACTACTGCTTCTTTCAAGCTTGGCAAATTTACAGTCGCTGTTGTCAACTTATCTTCTGCTATGTTGGCATCAAAGCCCATATCCAGAATTTCCTGGCAAATCTGTTCAGGACTTATTTCCGACTGCAGATACTTGATAACAGCATGGTTCTGTTCAAGGGAGACTTTAATTCTCAAAATGCCCTTCACCTTGGAAATTTGGCCTTCTATCGACTGCACACATGATTGGCAAGTCATTCCCACAATGTTGACTACCACACTGTGCTCTGGGGAAGGTGGAGAGGGCATGGTTTCAGAGCTCTCCTCATAGCCCATGTTGTCAAAAGCAAAATTATGTTTCATTGTAGGCTTCAGCTCACAATCAGGAGGAGAATCAGTGTTGGACAAAGCCTAAGGAGAAAAAGTAAAAATTAATGCATGTATCTTCAGCCCTGTAAAAGCAACAACAGTCTGCATATGCTCTCAAGCACATTTTAGAAGTGCTCTCAAGTCAGTCTATATGGCCAAAACCCTTTACAAGCCTTTATGAGGTTACAACCCTTTTAACCCTTTACAACATTATTTTACACTTGGAATGTATTACCAGCGAGTTATGCCCATGATGATGAATCAGGTTTCTGACAGGTCTCTTGAGCGTCAATTTAGAAAATACTGACTAGGGATATAAAAGCAGAATTGACTCAATATTCCTACCCCAACTAAGTAATTTAAAACTTGAGTTCTCTGCAGCCACAGGACACTTCCATCACACAGCCTGGGCTGCTCTTCAGAGCACACTCTCACTGGCACAATGGGTCACAGTAGAGAGTGTGCTGACTGCCTCTCCAAAAGACCATAAACTGGTCCAGTTTGGCCAACATGCTACTTCTCAGGAGGAGTGCAAACCAAACCAAAGAAAACCAAAAAGCCCAAGAAAACAGAATCATTACTCTTCCAGAAGCCTGAAACAAGTTGGTGCAGGGAGGGTCAGCTGCATGACACTTGAAGAGCTATATGCATGCACACAAAGGCCTGGGCTCTCTGCATTTAATATACAGACCTTTTACCTTGTGTCTTGGGGTGACTTTATGATGTGTATCCCCTACCGCCTGCTCTATGCCCAGACACGAGTCCTGTGCCTTTTCTGTAGCTTTAAGGCAGACCTTTAAGGGGGGGGAAGCCGGTGGAATTCCTCCGGCGCTGTGTTCAAAAACAGAGATAAGCTTGCTGGCTTCTGCTCCGGCTGCTCAACTCAGCTCGGCTCTCTGCAGCAGGGAAGGGAGTGATATTTTCCCACTTTCTAGCTAGCTTTTTGTTCGTTAGCTAAAGCAGGGAGTTTTCGTGAAACTTCGGTTTCTTCTCCTTCTCTTTTAGACCGTTCAACAACACCAAAACATCAGCCAGGAGACCTTACACCTCGGCCCGGAGGGGCTCAAGTCGACCCAGCTCCGAAGAGGAGAAAGCCACACTCACCGAAAGGACTCTGAAATTTACCAGGTTCTCTCCACAGCGAGAGGTTTTATTATTTAGCATTATTCTTTCACTTGCCTGCGTACATTGTGTTTGTTAAATAAATAGCGGGTTTTTTCCCTTTTTCACTTTCCTCCGATGAATTTTCTTTCCGAACCTGGTGGGGGAGGGGCAGCTGAAACCTGCCTTCTATCAGAGCGGACGTTCCTCCCAGAGCATTTCCCTTAATTTGTCTAAAATCGGGACACCTTGAAATCTGTACCTTACCAAGGCCTTGGAAGACACAGAACTACAAACAGATATTTTCACTGTCGTTTAATTTTATTTACCTACTTGTGAGTCACCTAAGAAGGACTGTAAATTGTGCTACAGTAACTCAGTGATTTGATCCAACACTGGTTTTCAGGATGGCCAGTAATGAAATAGGCCAGCCAGAAGTAAACTATCTCTGTCAGATCGTGGGCTCTGCAATACCAGAACTCTACAGCTGAATGCACTCAATTCAATTGAAAATGAAATATTTAAAAAAAAAAGCACCAATGCTTATCAAGCACAAGTATTGAGAGCACAGACTCGTCTCCAATTGCTGGAGCCATGTGATGAGGAAGATTGAAAAGGGCAGGTACAAGTCCTAGATTGTCAGATTTCATGGAAAGAACATGAAAATTCACGTCCATGGTTAAGGGCAACTTTGAATACTAAAGATCTAGATGAAAGCCACTAGGATAAATCTATTCTCTTGCCTGCAAAGCCTTGGGCTCTCTGGCATTCAGTAAAACGTCCGATGCTGGGCATTACTGCAGGGAGAGCCTGGAGAAGGGGCCACTGGATCAGGGTCAGTACTGCAGATCCTGTTCCTATGACCCACAAGAAAACTCCTTTCTCAATACCACAGCATGGATGAGAAGCATTTAGGCTGCTTAGTAACACTAGACTGCATCCAGTTCATTTGATGCAGTATTCAAAATTCATTAACTTGATTTTGTTTCACGCTTAGACAGCTTGGGAATAATGAGGTCTGGGGTCACAACCAAACCAGCAAAAATTTAAGACAAGAAATTTGCTTTCAGCCTTTTCCATACTGTAATTGTTAGAACAGGAGGAGGAATGAGCAAGTTCAACTCTTCAGGATTATGATGCAGCACCTCAACTATCCTGACAGCAAACTCTCCCTCCTGCTCTCTCCCTTTCTGCTTGGCCTCATGACTGCACTCCAGGGATGCTGGGAAAGAAGAGTCACAGGAATATTTTAGTTCCAGCATCCTCTTTTGCCTTCTCCTCCCACAGGCCTGGCAGCACCCAGGACACTGCTCTCCTTGAACTTCCCTTTCCAGAAGTTAGTGAAATCCCCAACATACACGGAAATGTGCCATAAGCTCCTCCTTTCAAAACAAAGCATTAACAGTTAATCAGACTTTCCTGCAAAGGTGGTTCTCTGTTTAAGCACCACACAAAGACAACCAAGACACTCCCATTCTTGTGTCTTCGTTATTGTGACTTCCCATAATTTGAAATAATATCCTGGCCTTGTGTGTGGGAAAAAAACCATGTGAAAACAGTCTCTCAACCACCGCATTTCAAATGTGGCCTAAACTCAAACTTATTGTATTCTGCCTCAAGAACTGTTATGTGAATATTGTCCCTCATCTGCTCTTCCCTGTCCCCAGTCCCCCAAGGACACTGCTCACAGTGGCCTGCTCTTATCACAAACACCCAGTGAAATCTGTGTGACAGTTACAGAAGCTCACCCTGTGTGTACTTAGGCTCACAGGACAAAGGCATTTGCCTTCTGCATCCTTTGGTGAAACAGGCAAGATGAGCATCCTCCACTCTCTGCTTCACTGCCTGTCTGGCCGCCACTTGCAGATGAAACTCAGGAACCATTGCAGGCCTTATGTCCTCCAGTGTGTTCCCTCCACCCCCATGCTCACTGTCTCAGTTTTCCTAGGTACCCCATGATATAAAAGCAATTCAAATTAATCGTGTAAAAAGATTAGAGGGTATTTCTCATTATCCAGTCTTTTGAAAAACATAAAAGCAAGGACTGATTCTGCTATTTTAATGCACTGTAAGCCACAGAAACTTCAAAACTTGGCCACTGCTTTATGTTTTGCATAAAAAGCTATCCCAACATTCAGAAGAATTGGCAAAAATTTTTTGTTTGTTACTTGTCAAAACCAGATGTTTGTGCTCTGTAGGAGAAAAATCTTTGCACACAAATTTTTAAACGACAAGGAAAAAATAGAGGGGATGTGGATATAAGAAAACTAAAAAGCTTCTTTCCTTTAAAAAAACCTTCTTTCCTTTAAAAAAACCCCACCAAAAACACACAAGTGCCAAAACATTGAAGAATCTTCCCCCAAAACCAAGAAATATGCACAGGCACAAATAAAATATTTACAAAGCCTTTAGTATTGTTTTTAACAGCTTCAAAAAAACCCACAAACAGAAGAGGCACAAATACATCTATGTGTGTATTTGCAAGAAGAGTGCTTCTACACCAGACTAGAGGAAAACAGCAGATTCATGTAAGGACACGCAGATGAGGCATACAGAAATGTGACCATAGTTCTCCTCAGGCATGTGCTGGGTTTCAGAAAAGGGTTTCCTGATACCAGCCAACATCCACATATAAAATGGAATCTATGAGGCTGTATAGTAATTCAGAGGCACCATCTGCAAGAGGATCAGAGAAGCAATCACCACCAAAAATGCCAAAGAAGGTGCTTGGAAGTCTCAGGCTTGTTTCTGCCTAGAGAGAAATATGAACGAAATAATGGAAATGCATCTGACTCTACATCCAGAAGGGAATGTCTGAAAGAACTGGCCATAGTTACTCTTTTGTCTCTCACACCAAAGGAGAATGGGTGACATTTAAGGGCAGGTGTACACCAAGTCTGTTTGCTCTACCAGTCTCATGCATATTTTTACAGTATCTGTGTAAAGAATATGTAAATAATTGCACATGAAATGATGACAATTCTTTTCCTCCTTTGTTCTGCAAGTAAAAGTTGGAACTGAAAGCACATAGCAGACCGAGGCTCTAGTCTGAAAGCTAAGAATCTTGACACAAAGTAGTTATGAAGCTCATATGAACAATTAAAAAAAAAAGATAGAAGAAATTTGAAAAATTATTGACACAGAAGCCGTAGTAGATGGAGAGAGCTTTAAAGAAAGCACCAGAGCTGGCTGGAAAACACTTGCATCTACAGGACACAGCTCTGAACCAGACCCAAGATGAGTAGCAAATGTGCAGGAGCATGGAACCTGAAGCACATGTCCAGTATGAGGATTTCAAAGCAAAAAACAAGGCATGAAGAACAACCCTTGATGTCCCAGACAGGAGCTGTAGCACTCATGCCTGTCCTGGGGCAAAGCAGGGCTTGGGAACAGCTGGAAGAGGCAGATGCTCATACTCTACTTTCTGACTGTCTCCAGCCAGCAGGACGAAGATCATCCAACAGGAATATGCCCTGGGGCTGGACTAACTGTTTGCAAAAGCATGGAGGTGGAGCAGGGCAGGGAGATTCTGCTGGATGGGAAGCACCAAGTCTTGAGCCCTTGGCATACAGCTCTTGGCATCATAGTATCCAGAGCTCATGACAGGTCCATTGGGAAAGGCAGTCCTCTCCCATGGTCTGTATGGCTGGTGGGGCAAACCCACTCCAATGAGGGCTGCCCTCAGAGGCCTAGCATCATGCTGACCCATGGTCCCCCAAAACAGGCTCCTTCTTTTGGATACTCCCATTCAGATATGCAAAGGCTGAGAGTTCAAGCAGTGAAGGTGTTGGGGAAGATGAAACAGGAAAGCCTTATAAATATGATTGCCTGACAAAAGATTTTGGGAATATGAAAACTATAAGCAACATCGAAATGAAAGCCACCTTTGAATTACCAAGTCTTAGTTACTGAACAACTGGAAAACAATGGTATGGCCGACTGAAGGTAATCCCCTCTTGATTGAACAATACCCTCTGCTTGCAGGCAGGTCCAAGGGTCAGAGCAGACCCTACTAGCTCAGCAGAAGGGGTCCAAAGAGTAGTTTTTAGAAGTTAAGATGTAACACTCTATGGTAATATAAGAACTCTTATAGGCTGTATGTAAATAATATAGGATTTGTATCTTGTATTAGATTGGTTAGTGACAATTAGAATATTCAGTACAGAAGATGATTTATTGTATTGTAACCAGGACTTCAGACACTCTTACTCACACTCTTACTACACTCTCTTACTACTTCTTCACTCTCATTCCTCTCGCTCTCTCTCTCTCTTTACTTACCCGCTTACTCTCTTGCTCTCCTGGGCCTGCTCCGAGCTGAGTCTGGCAGCTCTAAGCAGTGCCCCTGTACCCACGCCCTTTGCAATAAACCGCATGTTCCAAGATCTGACTTCAGAGATCTCTCGTCTCCGTCCGTCCCGACCGTCTGACCCCCACCAAAGCTCCCACAGAAGGGACACATAATAAATGTGAGAAAAACAACTGAACTTAGAAAAAACCCAAAGACAAGGAAACCACAGCACTGGGTAAGACACACACACACGCACACATGGTGACCCATGTCTTGAGAATGGATGCAACACCATGGCTGTGAACTCAACAAGGTTTGTGCCCTCCTTGGCTTCACGGCCCAGCCACCAGCCACCCCTGGCTGAGTCCCCATGCTGCCTCCATTGCTGTGTTTCATGGTCACATTGTGGGGTGGCTTGTCACCAGGAAAGCCATCCTTCTACCCATTTCCCTTTCCCAAGGGAAATGCAAGAGGTGCAGCCACCTCCAAATGCCAGTATAACACTCTTGGCCTCTGAAGCACAAGGCTGAGGTTGTGACAGATGCACTCCACAACTCCCTGAGCATCATGCACACCGAGATCCAGCACAGCACTGCCCCTCTCTGCTCGTCCAAGAAGGCTCTCCCCCCTTGGCTGGTACTGCTCTCCTGCCCTCCTTTGCCTGGCCTGCAGGGATGGCAACTTTCACATCCTGAAACTCAAGCACCAGACTCCTCAGGGTGATGCCACGCCATCAACCAGGGAGGAGATGGGGGCCAGCCCACTCAGCACCTCCCCTCTGCCTCTCCCTGCCTGCTCATCCACAAACGCTGGAGCTCACTTAACCTCTCATCCACGATGTCCAGAAGTTTGGGGCTGCTCTTTTCCCTGCACCTCTGTGGGTTGAAATCAGTTATTGCCCTCTTACCTTTGAGCACACAACTGCCGAAGAATTATCTTATCTATGTTTTACCTTCCCTACTTCCTTCTTTCACAACCGCCTGATTCATGGCTTTGGATTGAGGCAGCAGCAGCACACACTGAAAAGCCACATACTAATAATTAAACGCTTCAGATGTTTCCCAGTTTATTATAGACAGACAGTGAACAACAAAATGAGGGCAGAGCAGCCACAAAAACATCAGAGGTCACGAGTCTTCGATTTTGTGCCTGTAACAGCAGCACTTCTGAGTAGACAGAAAATCAATCCTCTCCCTCCTTAACATTTTTCAGTACATCTCATTAGAGCATATTGTTTAAATGTATTAGATCTTAACTGGTTGTTCTTTCTCCCTCTTCTCCCAAACTAAAATTAACAAATGTCAGTAGCTACTATATTCAGTACCTACTTATAACACAATTTGTTATTTTTCAAACAGTTCCTGAGTCTTAAACGAGGGAAAAAACACCTTCTAAACCTGAATATCAAGATTCAATGAGAATATTACTACCAAGCAGCCTTTATGGAGTTTCTGTTTCCAAAATACTAAGTTGATTATACTAATGCTTCTGCCAAGGGACTGCTATTCCTCATCTGGGATCAGGTTTCTCTAATAGTACAGATGATGGGAAAAGGTTTAGGCAGTTGCAGCCAGTCTTACTGAAATGACACCTACACTGTAGTCAACAAACCTCAGAGACCTTAGCAGGCACTTTTAAATTAAAGGGAACTGTATAAACCACATTTGGTTTATGGGAAAGGGGAAAGGCTTGCTGTAAATGAAATGTCTTTATAATTTAGAATTAAAACAAGGCAAACCTCTTTGTGATGTTCTTCATAGCAACATATATACCTCAGTGAACTGAATACAGAGAAGAGATCCTTTGGTAGAACAAAATCATTTATGTCAGGATTGTTTTCTAGCAAACATTTATAATACAAGAAGTAACTCAAGGCAAAAAAAGCCTTGAGGTATATTTGGTCTCTTCTGGCTGTTATTTCATTCCAGTTTGACACTATTTCAGCCATTCTAAGCATACATAGTTTCAAAGAACATGAAAACACAGAATCACAGAATATTCTGAGTCAGAAGGGACCCACAAGGATCAAGTCCAAATCTTCAGCAAATACCTCATGCAGGAATCAAACCTACAACCTTGGCATTATTAGCGCCATGCTCCAACCAACTGAGTTTTGTTCTGAGAGTTTCTTTTCCTTAAATATTCACAATATTCACTGATCCAAACTACATTACTGCAATGTACATACATTTTAAACAGCAAAAACTCTTTTAAAATAATAAACCTCACCCTGTTTCTATGAGCATTGATCTAAGTCTCTTCACCACAGCAGTTAATCTCCAAAAATACCACAGTTATATACAACACTGAACTTAAAAAAAAGTTGCCACAGATGTATTTATCAAGAACTTCACTAGCACCCACTTAGTAGATATAAATAAACTACTTACCTACAATAAGGACCTTTTAATGTTTCTGCAATTTCTGTTATTTCGGAGAACAAACTAGTATGAGCTTCTGTCAAACTACTCAAGCAATTGCAGTTCAAAAGGAGAAATACTATTATGTTTCCTTCCTAAGAATCACCACTCTGTATTATTAGAGGTGGAGCTGAAACAATGCTCATTAGGTTCTATGGCACAAGTCATCATTAACATCTCGTTTCAAGGATTATTTTCAGAGGATCTCCAGAGGACTTTGCATTTGTACTGCTTGTTATGGGGCTGGCATCCATGCTGGGGATTGAGACAATTTAGATAAAGAAGGTTTAACCTCCTTTAATATACAACCCATGTCCAATATGCTTTGTTTTAAATTCACCAGTTCAGAAACACCACTTCCCTCCCAACATGCACACACACACCCCCACACCCCTCCACACACCAGCTCACTGACCTGTCTTTCAACTGTATTGACTTCTGTCATTCCCATGGAGTAACTCTGCGGAAGTTCCTCTTCTTTCTGCAAGTTACTGCTTGTTTTTACCAGCGATGCTGTCTTGGACTTTTCACCAATAATCAGTAGTTCAGGCACATCACGAGCTGCCTGCTGCTTACGAATAGACACCAGGGATATGTTTCTGTCGTTTAAAGTAGCTAAGTAGGACAGTTCCCTTTTCATTTTATTGTCCAGTTTTCTCTCCATTATTTTTCTGGACTTTAAATACTGCAACGCCAAACAAAAGTTTTACAGGAACAGTTATTTGGTGTCCTGTAAGCCACGCTTCTTTCAGCTACATTTACAGAAGCTTGAAGAGTTCTGTCCGTCTAATCCATGTGCTCATTAGGCATTCATCACAAAATCCCAGATGGAACCTGTGATCCTTATGTAGGCTGCTTGCTGCACTCAGCTACCTGCTCTCCCTGCCAGTTTAAATGTTTCCCACCAATTGGCATCCCTCGTGCTTTCCAAACTGCGTTCGGCACTGCTGATCTCTGCACACGGCGTTGCAGCAGGCTCAGCCAAGGCTGTCTTTCACAAGCTACTCAAACATGACCTGTGTGCAGCAGCCAGCGCGTAACCAGCCCACACAGACAGGCATTAGCTCCTTGTGGCCATGTGCACAATCACAGCTCCTACACAGGGAAAATGCTGTTCTGTTTCCTTCTATAAAATTACCGGGGTTTTCTTGGATAAAATGAAGTCCCTTCTAACACTGACAACATGTCCACAATTACCTAATTAGATAAGGCTCCTAGACCAAAGGTCTTTCACTCATTCAGGGCACAAGAACATTCATTCTTGGTTTCAAGAGGGAAAACAAAAGAGTGAGTACAATATTTATACTTTCTAAAATGTGCCTCTTTACCATCAGCAAGCTTTACTAAAAACCAATGAACCAAACAAAATTAAATGAGCAATTAGTGCCAGAAAGGAAGAAAGTAAGATACATTCTCCTTAAATTCTCTGGGCAACAACAGGAACATCTACTTCAGACAGCCATACACACAACAGGTACCACCACTTGCCTGCCTTGAGCCAATATATTTCTCTGGGATTGCCCACAGCAAATTCACAGCACTGTGCTAACACAGTAAGTGGGATCTCCTGTTCCCAAGTCCACAGCAGTGCAGTCCACTTCTGAAGGCACCGCTGAACAGGGCCATGCATTTATAAAATTTATAAAGTATAATAGATGTATCAGCAATTTCCACCCTCCCTGGGTGCGCAGTGATATCACTGCACATGCAAGCCTTAAAATAATTGGTTTAAATTTAATCAGAATCTCTTGGACTTGTAGGAAAAAGTAACACATTTACTCCCATGCAGAGGTCAGCACACAGGGTCAAAATCTCAGCATATCTCTGTCACGTCACAAAAACCTGAGGGATCAATGACAGACACTCCACCTGACAAAATAATTAGTATAATATTTATACTTTCTAAAATGTGCCTCTATACCATCAGCTAGCTTTACTAAAAACCAATGACAGGACAAATTCAGATTCTTCTTCCTTCCAACGGCAGAGGTACACCCCGCACACCCGTGTCACATAGAGAGTGGTCCAAAAAGCCACCATGCAGGACATTAGTATCCTAGCTTGTCTCCCTGTCATAACTTCCCCAATACTATGGATTCTCAATTCTTGGGAAAAGAAGGTCTTCTGCCAGAGAAGCGAAACTCCAAATACTGCTGCACCACTGTTTTGTATCATTGTCGTAATATAAAAAACCAGTGATAATAGTAAACTTTTTTAAGGGGTTATTTTGAAAACATTTTGAGAAATGGTTCTTCTAAAGAGAATTACTACAAAGAGTAATGTATCTGTGTTCATTCTACATTTATCAGTGAAACCAGTTGGAACAACATCTGACTTCAGTTCGAACATTTTACTGAAAAAGAAAATTGTGTTAAAGGTGAAATAATTTCAGGAATTACTGATTTTAACTGATTTTGAAATGAGCAATTGAAAATCATATAATTTGACTTACATGAAAAATTTCAGCACAATGTGTTTAAATACCAAGCTACATCTACTACATACTAAATACATATATAAAGTTAAAAACTAATATTTGTCCTTCTAAAACAAAACAGGCCTCTCATCCCAAATCAAAGATATTCAGACATTCCAAATAATGGCAATTTCAAATTCTAGATTTTCTTGGGGAACTGGAATTCCAGTTTCTGGCCATCAATAAAGCATATATTTGATCCAGTCATCTCTGACAGTATCTTTACTATTAAAAATATCCCAAGCCCCATTTCAGGTTCACCAGAAAAGCTCAACTTAGACTGACAGAATAACAAGATGTTGAGTATCTTCTCTCCTATTCCCCTCCTTTTTTCCCCCCCACAGCTTCTGAGCAACCCTAAGGTAAAAATCTGTTTGTTTCTAACAGCAATGGAGAGAAATTCTTTCTTAGTGTCCCACAGTCCTTTGCCTTCAGCAGAGTCCTGAATACTGATCTGGAGATAGAGAAAAAACACGTGAAGTTGTGCTTTGAGCACATTCACCTTTCAAGGTATTTAACCACATTAAAAAGAATTATTTGGCTGGGGGAAAAAAGTTTGCTATAGTTCTTCAGATGAAAGGAACATAAGATATATTTTAACCACTTTCAGTACCTAGTTTAGCTGTGGGCTGGAGCAGAGCGATGGCAAATGAAACCTGTGCCACTGATAGAGTCTCCAGCAGCTCTTGGAGAAGAGACACCATTCACAAAGCAGAAACCACTAAGCATCTTTTAAAGCTAAGTAATTCCTATTTACATTAATACATGAGACTGAAAGCTCAGAGGTCCTGCCCCACATCAATCACTGCACAACTCTCTTATGGTTCAGGAGACACTTCAGGAAGGGATCCAATACTGGCACCTCAAGGCTGGCAGTGTCTCCCAGAGAAGTAAGGCAAATGCTTGGAATTAACCTCTGTGATTGCTGCTGCACTCCAACAGACTGCTACTGGTTTCCAAAATATTTTCTCCATTCTATCTCAATTAATTGCCCCTTTAGAGACTAAGCTAATTGTGTCAGCTGCAAACTGAGGGTAAGCATTTTACTTAAGGCTGAAATAGGAAAGGCAATGTTGCCCTTCTCATCTGATACCAATACCACTCTGGTTTAAGGCAAGATTTTGCAGAGCTTAGGATGTTCACCCGGAGGAATCACTCTGGCTTGGTAGC
The DNA here is from genome assembly GCF_000691975.1 of Corvus brachyrhynchos. NCBI lineage: Eukaryota > Metazoa > Chordata > Aves > Passeriformes > Corvidae > Corvus > Corvus brachyrhynchos. The sequence goes on from NW_008237436.1 coordinate 72,399, forward strand.
ACGGAATTCAGATGGCAAATAGAAGACATGCCTGCTGCCTTCACAGCTTTCTGCTAGTGTCCAGCAACGGTGTTTGCATTTTCATGTCAGAAAACACAGGACATTCCAAGAAAATTAAATCCCTTTGATTTAAAGGCTCAGAACTGATAAAACATGTGTTTTCCCCTTTATATTACCTGCATTATCAGATTACATGATAAACACACAAGAACAGTGTGTTCTCACATAAATTTTGTTTCCCAGGTGCATTCATCCTTGGCTTTACAGGATATCCTGGCCTGCGTTTAATCCCTCTGGTTCTATGCCCAAAGAAAGCATCTTAAATACTCTTAACAATGCCTTGGAAGATGAGATGCTTGAAGGAAAAAAATGTGGATCTGGAGGTTAGGGGATCTTATTTCTTTTATCTGTGTGGGGAGAAAAAATGAAAAACAAAGTTCAGCAAGAAGGAGCACATGAGTTTGCTATAGTTCACCAGGAACAAAGTGTCTGCATACCTTAGGAGCAGAAACACTGGAGGAGCTTGGTGTATCACCCTAAGAGAGGCATGAAACAAAGGGTGCAGCAGCACGGAGGTGTTGTGGTCATGCCCTGTTTAAAACAGTGCAGCTAACGGGAACTAAGCCCCAGGAATGACCCAAATGGTGAGCAAAAGCTGAACTTTGCTTCACTAACTCAAAAATACATATTACTTCTCATGCCTCTGCACATGCTAACAGACTAAAACCTGTACATGCTTTACATGTACGACCGAAGTCTCTCAAACTACACTTAAACATGAAATGACATCAACTTTAACATTTCCCTTTTTCCCCTCCCTCAAAGAAAACAATACAGATATAGCTTAAGTGGGGCAGGAGGCTAAAGGAGACTCCACCTTTGTGAATGCCTATGAAGTAGGACTTGAACACTTAGCTATACTGAATGCTTCTTTGGGAAATTTAGAAATCAAGCTTGTATTTGTGATTGTACTTTAGCCCTATAGAGCCATCTGGCAATTTAATGTCTTTGTCACCAGCTGTATTATTAATATTTTGTGTATTCACTCATGCTTCTCAGATGGTGTATTTATCACCAGCAATCCAGTAACTATCTGCATTTCTGTTGCTCCATAAATGACACTACCTTGTACTTGGCTGTGAGAGTTACTGAATGCCACCAGACTTCAGATGTGGCTGTGAAAGTTCATTGGGCACAACCAGACTTACAGTGAATGTTTGTGCATCTGTAACCGTGGTGCTTCTTACTGAGCACACCTGGACTTGCAGTGCCACATTGGCTCTGCATTTCTGATGCTTAGATCTGAATGGGCTATCACTCAGCTGTCCCAAGTCCCTGTGATACCTGAGATCCAGATGGAACAAAAGGGGGGTTATTTTGTGCCAAATCTCCTTCCTCTTAACACATCAGAAAAGTTAGCCTTACTCTTAAGGCAGCAACCTCTCAGACAGACAAGAGGAATCAGTTCAGATATGTGCACTTCATGTCAGTGCCAAGAGGGATGTATTGGTGTTAATATATCACTCTAGAAATCCAGTCTTGCCTTTGGATGTTAATCATTTTCCTACTCTCCTCTTCAGACATCATTTTAAGCCACCAAAATACAATCATACAGTCATCCCAAAACACAGTCATACAATCATCACAAGAATACAATGAGGCATACAAACAATGATACAAGGCTAAACCACAAGTCATTTCATATTTCACAATATTTTGAGTTATTCCTAATTTGTCTTCAGGATGTAGTCGGCTAAAATGTTTGAATTCCTCCGCTCCCCAGTCATAGCAAAGTTAGATTGTATTTGGTTTTAACATATATAAGGCAACTGCAGGAAACGGAGCATTGAGTTAAAAAAAAAAAAGAAGTTGGGGGGGGAAGTAAAGTATTGCAAAACTCATAGTAATATCACGAACAACAGTGCTGGCAACTCACAGGTATCAACAAATTGTTTAAACATTGCTTGAGAGGGAATGTGTGAAACACCCAGCCCTTGTGTGAAACCTCTGTCAGGCCTCTGTCAGGGCCCTCTTTAAGCTAAAAGAGGAGCAGTTAGTAAAGGTATCCACTTTTTCTTCAAACAAATCCCTGCGCTTGCCCCACAATCATTTTTCAGTCCTACTAAGCAACTCAAGCCTCACATTCCCCCCATGAATCAATCAATTGCAGCTGAAAGTTCACGGGAAGCATGGTCATGTTCATGGTACTTAACTGTGTCCTTTATTCTCCTAACTGACATACTTCTTACCCAACACAAAAGAAAAAGGCCATACTTCATTTGTATTGAAGAAGCAACAAAACTCTCTCTTCACCTACATTGGCACATAGTTTTGAGCCACAAAATCAGAAAGAACTCTTTGGCCACAGTCATAAGAAAACTGTCAGCAACCAGATACACAAGTGTTTCTATAGCATTAATGGTATAGATATTGCTTTTAACAGATGAAGAAGCATGATCATTATTTCTTACATTATAAGGAAAAAAGGAAATCTGAAATACAGGGAAACAAATTCCTACCTGCTGTGATTAAAATTGCATAAGAGTTGATGACCTCATTTCAAATCAAATCAGTTCAGACTTTGGCTTCAGTTTTTCAGGAAGCAGACTCAATCTTCTCCAAATATTTAAAAAAGGTTTGTTTGCTCGAAACCAGCAAAACTGAACGAAGTACCTTGTTTGTAACAGGGCCCCAAAATGTGTACTGATTCTTTTCATTCCACAGCTTTTGGTATGATCGCAAATTGTGTGGACTTGGTACTTTGCCTGCTTTTAGTAGTGTTGGTTTCATTATGATAATTTCTGTTATCTGTTCATACTGCAGAAATTTGTTTTCAAGAGCCTGGAAACTACCAGGCTGATCTTATTATCTCACAAAAAGGCACACCTTTTGGGTCAGGGTTTAAGTGCAAAGAACAATTGCAATCTGCATGAATTAATTTGAGTCAAGATTTCCACTAATGCTTATGCACCAAGTAGTTTAAGAAGGCTGGCAGAACTTGTCAGGCAGCGCCACAACAAAACCAGTATTTTTACTTCTGTGTTTCCAACTTAATTTTCTGATCTTGTCCATGATTTACTCTTGCTCGGAGCTGGTTTTGTCTTGTGAAGTTTGTGCAAAAGCTTTTTAGAATTCCATGCGGAGAAAAGGGACCTGCATTTTTCCCATTTTAACAGCAATATTTCAAATACAGCTTGAGAATAAGTAATATTACAAAAGTAACTATTTTAAAAGGCTAATTTGAGAAAACAAAGAGCTATTACTTGTGAACTAACATTTAATATCCACATTTAGAAATAAGAAATAGTAAAAGTGTTACTTCCACTTTTATTTTGTAAACTTCTCAGTATTTGTTGTAGCATTTTAAAAATATCTCTTACACTTGCTTTGATTATATGAAGTGATAAGTCTTTGAATTGTGATTTAAGTAAATGAGAGGACTGATTTTTTAAATTTTTTCCCCAAAGTAAGCAGCCATTCACCCTGTAGCAGGCAAACTTATAGCAGACCCCAAGATGCCCTGCCAAATCTGCAATTAAGTTTTCCCCTATACAGATGTAAGCCTATGTCTTAAGTGACCTCCATATAAAGTAGATACCCTCGAAACTGTCCCCAACAGTAGAGTCCACACGATTTACACTTACTATTAGTTCCTTCCCAGTACTTGTTTCAAAATACTCTTGTGCTCACATTTGACATACAGAAACAAAGATTTCGCTTTGATGAGGCACCTGAGACTACGTAAATAGCATAAATCACATCATACTTGTAAAGTGTACCAAAAAAAGAAAAACCAAAAAAAGAAAAAGAAAAAAGAAAGAAAAAGGAAAGAAGAAAAAAAAAAAACCACCAAAAACAAGACAGAAACTGATAATTCTCATTTAAGCTTGTATTTCAGGTTCTATGGCCAGTCGACTTCTCAGCCTCTGAATTCAAGAAAAAAAAAACCAAAACAGGTTCTTGTGTTTGCATTACAGATGCCATATCTAAAATACAAACATACTGCCTTTGTTAGGGCAGGCTAGATATGTAAAGGCAAGACCAAATTCAGTTTATCTTAACAGTTATTTCTGTCTATGTCAGACTGGCAGGAACCACCTACATACACAAAGAGAGGAGTTTCCAGAAACTCCCAAATCCCTAAATAAGCTTGAAAGCTGCACTCCTCACCACAGCTGGGCTCCTCCAACATAGTGCCTTGAGCAAAGTCCTGTCTGCTTTCTCAGCGATCCAGGCAAAACTCTGCCTGGGAAGAAGGGTTTCCACTTTTTGTTTGGGTCTTTTACTTCTTGTTTCCCTCTCCCTGTGGAATGGTTGCAGTTACTGGGTAGAAAAAGGCAAGATGGTGTCAGAGCCCTCTCTGTGGCCTCACTCTTGCAGAGAGCACAATCTCTCAGGTGACCCTGTGTCACAGGGCTCAGGCACAGCCCTGCCAGGCTGGCATGAGGGCCCTTCTCACCTGCCTTCCACCTCTTGCCCTTTTGGACTGTGCCACGTGCTGCCAAGACAAGACCACTGTCCTTCCACAAGCAAACAAGCCAGAGCACTGCTCACACACCTCTGACCTCAGCATCACCGCACTCATGGTGGGGCTGAAGGGACACGAGGGGCAGCAGCCGGGGCCTCCCCAAATACAGTGCTGCCCTTAGGTGCATTTTTCTTCTCAATTTAGAGAGGGAAGAAGATTTTCCAGCTCTCTGGCTGACCCACTCTGCCCCAGTAGGCAAGAAGTGAGGAGGGGAACCCCTGATGAGAACATGGAATAAAGGCTTTTCTGTTTCCAGTTGTCAGAGATCAAAACTGTAACGTATTTGAGCTGCTGTTCAGCTAACTTGCATTTCTACAAAAGTCCTGTCAATTATTTGCTATCCAGGGCTAAGAACTATATAACAGTGCCCTGTCCACATCTATTATCTCACATAACCTTACATTAACTCTCAGGCAAGAGCCAAAGGCATGGAGCTGCCAGTTTCTATCAGTGCAAAAAAACATACTTCAAGTGACCATGAAAATAAGTAGAACTTGCCTGTATAGAGCCATACTGATTCACTGAAGAGACTTATAGAAATGAAGAAGAGAAATAAAAAATAAAAATGAAAATATATTTGCTGTCATTGTTTTTTTTATTTTATGTTCATTTGGGTTTTTTCTGCTGGAATACCTGATAATAACTCCCTATTGAATAATGTAACACTGGCAGCCTACAATAATTGGTAAGAATTCAGGTACAAATGTCAGAACTAAAGCAACAGTCAGGGATGAAAGTATCAACACAGGAAACTGCTACAAATTTTTTGTAATCTCTTCCATGCAAACAGTTGCTTTGAAAAACATCTAAGGGAAATGGCAATACAGAGTAAACCTCTTTCTGTTTACAAGTATTTTTATCTGAAATATTTAACACCTGGATTGAAATATAGTTAAAATCCTGGTTTCAAATGCAGACATTGTCTTGGGCTGTTTCCTATGCCATGCACACTGGCTCATCATGATTCAAACTCACTGTAAAAACAGCATTCATTTATTGCATGAGGACACAGAGGAAACTGGAGACATCTGACTTCTAAAGAAACAGTTCCTGGGAGCCTGAAGTTGTGAGAAAAGGAAAACACAAAAAAGCTTTCTAACTCTGAAATTGAGTTTATTCAGCTCTCAGTAATACTCTCATTTCCAGAGGTCACATCAGTCTGTTCTCTAGGCAAAGAATGTTTCTTCCAAGGACACATTTAGTCAAAACCAATGCATAAAAGAAGGTACCAACCCTGAGAGTTGCTGAGCAACCTTCTGAGATTTATTAACTGCCCTCAGTTCCTGGAAAGCATAGATGTTAGCCATGGAAATTCAAGCTCAATTCATTTATCATTCCCTCCTGGTACCTCTGCCTATTGAAAGAAAAAGTAGTGCAGCAGGGAACTACTTTTAAGCAGCCTCGGTTCACCCCTGAAAGAGAATCTTTGATTGAATCTACTTCATGGGAAAATCACCAACCTTTCAAGCTTTCTTCATCCTTGGAATAGAAATAAGTCAGAGGAGGTGATGAGGCACAGTACCCACATCTCATGCCTGGACTAGCCAAACAGTCTCCTCCAACTCCCTTCTGTCCTGCTCTGCAGGCAGTTTCTGGCTCCTTTCTCTTTCCTAATCAGTGCCAAGGAGCCAGACTCGAGCACAGAATGCAAATCCTGCTTTGTCCTGGCTCCATGTGAAACAACTTGGATTTTCATCTGAATAGAACTCTTCCTTGCTTCCTAAAACAGGCAGAGAGGTGGGCACAAACACATGTGGCAAAATGCACGTTGAACAAGTCAGTGCAGTGAACAAGTTTTGTGAATCCTTTAAAGTTTGAAAATGGAAGCAGCTCACTCAGTAAAAAAATCACAGTCAAGTTTTATATCTCCCTGAGGAGTTTCATAGTTGATTTAAGCAGGTGTTAAGGTATGACTGTAAAAGAGGTGGTCCTTCATGATCCCCTTCATGTCCTAATTAGGTGCAGATGGCCACAAATATATTACTATCCGCATAAAGGAAAATAAAAAGCAAAAAGGGTTTGGGTCTGTGATAGCAAAATGGTCCCTAGCTCTTCAAGAATTCCAAACTTCCACCTGAAAAAGCTGGGACTTAAGATGAGTCCCCATGTTATTTTGCAAGCTCAGTGATGTTATCATTAGGGGTACATCATTTGCCATCTCATTTCTGCCGGTGCTTGAGGTTGCTTGAAAACATTTCCTTCAGCCACCCTAAAAAATGGCAGATGTTTAGATTCCATGGGAGTTTAAAACACTGTCAAAATCTACAGGAACCAGTTTGTTTTCCTCCGTGGTCCTTGCCCAACTGAGACAATTTGTGTGAAAATAATCTTCTGTTAATCAAAAGATATGGGTTCAACCTTCATAAATTGCCTGGTGATATAAATAAACGTGCTTTATAGGCTCTCCTGCAAAAATTATTTGTAGATCCAAGTTGTTTAATTCTTCATTGCTTCTGCCAAAAAAAAGCAGGGCAGCTTTTGCTCACAGATACGTGGTGTGAACACCTATGCCGTAGAACATGTAACTCAGAATTAAAGATGACAGTGGAAAAGAAATTACTAGAATTGCTTATATTTAGCAACTTCAATATTAAAAGATATCAGTAAAAATAACCCTATAGTGTTTTTCCTATCAATGCCATAATTTATTGCCAATGCTTGGGTTTTGCTTCACAAATATTTAGCACAGAACTGGTGCAACTTTATTTCTGCCTCCTGTTACAATGCAATGAAGAGTAAATGTACTGTAATGTTCAACAGCCTATCACAAGACACATACAAAAGTGAAAAAACTTACTGTGTATATGAACGATCTGAGATTCCATCCACTAAAAACGGTCCCAGGCATTCTGGTAGCTCAGACAGCAGCCCTGAACAAGAGACTTGGTGCTACACAGTGAATATTTCTGAAAGAAAGTAACTAACTGTAGAAGAAACTATAACAGACCACATGACTGTCATATGAATATCCTTACACAATATTAATCCAGTTTCTTTCTATTAATACTTGCCAGTGGTTTTATCTTACTAAGTTATTCATATGAGGGGTACTCAGCAAGAATGAGAGTTACAAAAATATACTTTAAAACTGTCTCAAATGCCTTGCAGGCTTGGGGAGAACACACAGTGAGTGGATTCTATTTATTCTAAATATTTTTCACTTTAGAAAGCCCATTTTCTTTAGAGTAAGGAGCTTAATAAGGAAAGCAATTAAAACAGGACAAAAAATGCTTACAGAGGCAACAGAAGATTAAAAACTTGGTACATCTTTGGGAAGGTGAAAACAAAATTGACTTCATAACAAGCCTAGTTTACTTCTGCTGGCATGTCAGCCTTGTGGAATTTTTACAGACAAGGTTATGAATTGCATTCTCACTGCTGGAGTGGGAACACCACAGAGAGCTCATCACTGGTCCTGCTAAAGTTCTTGACAGTACCCTAAATGCATGCATGCAATATCCTCTGCTACATATGCATGAAGGTGGGTAAGTTGCTAAGTGTCGATGACTCAATTAGCCTGCGTTGGCCATTCACACATTAAAGGTAAGCTTTGCAGTCTGCAAGTCTGTCAGCAGCACAGTTTTCATACTGCTCACATCAGCAGCTGAATAGCCTGTGATTAATGAAAAGATAACAGAAGAACTTTGGAAGTATTAATACATCTGGTTTTAATTACCACTAGAGGGACTAAAAAAAAAAAAATAAAACAACTAAGATGATTAAGAGCGTGGGACAATTCTTCTGTGAGGAAAGCCTGAGGGAACTGGGACTGTTGAGGCCTTGAAAAGGCTCAGAGGGATCTCATCAATGTGTGAAGGGAGGGTGCAAAGAGGAGCTAGGCTCTTTTCACTGGGGTCCAGTGGCAGGACCAGAGGCAATGGGCACAAACTGAAACATGCAAAGTTCCCTCTGAACATCAGGAAACACTTCTTCACCGTGAGGGTGACCAAGCACCGGCACAGGTTACACAGGGAGGTTGTGCAGTGTCCATCCTTGGAGGTATTCAAAACTCATCTGGACTAAGTCCTGGACAATCTGCTCTAGGTACTCACTTTGGCCAGGGGGGCTGGAGAAGATTACCTCCAGACGTCACAGAATCATAGAAAGGTTTTGGTTGGAAGGGACATTAAAGATCATTTACTTCCAACCCTTCTACTGTGGTCAAGGTTGCTACCCACTAGATCAGGTTGCTCAGGGCCCCATCCAACCTGGCCTTGAACACTGCCAGGGATGAGGAATCCAGAACTTCTCTAGGTAGCCTGTTGCAGTACCTCACCACCCTCACCATAAAGAATTCCTCCCTAACGTGTAATCTGAATCGCTCCTCTTTTAATTTTAAACTGTTGCCCCTTGTCCTATCACTACCTGTCCATGTAAAAAGCCACCCTCCCTCTTTTTATAAGCCCTCTTTAAGTGCTGGAAGGCTGCAATGAGGTCTCCCTGGAGCCTTCTTTTCTTCAGACTCAACACTCTTAGCCTGCCTTCATAGGAGAGATGTTCCAGCTCTCTGACCATCTTCATGGCCCTCCACTGGACTTGCTCCAACGGGTCCATGTCTCTTCTGTGTTGAAGACACCAGAGCTGGATGCAGAACTCCAGGTAGGGTCTCACCAGAGAGAGTGGCAGAATTCCCTCCCTCGCTCTGCTGGCCACACTATTTTTGATGCTGCTCAGGATGCTGTTGGCCTTCTGGACTGCAATTGCACATTGCCAGCTCCTGCCCAGCTTTTTGTCCATGAGAACTGCATAAGCCCTTCTCTGCAGGGCTTCTCTCAATGAGTTCTTCCACTCTGTACTCATGTGTGGGATTGCCCCAAGCCAGCTACAGCACCTAGACATTGAGCCATTGACCACAACTCTCTGGCTGCATCCATCCAACCAATTCCTCCCCAGCTCAGACATTCTGTGATTCTGTGAACTATAAATTATTAGAGCTGAGAAAACTATTTGATATTCCCCCCATCATGCAGATTGTTCCCTAAACAAGCAAGTGAAACTCAAAAGCCAGATATGTAGGTGTGTCCCTCATTAATTAGTCCTCTTGCTTCCAGGAACTCTCCACCATTATTACTTAAGTCTCATCTTAATTAAGCTGTGACTTGTGGTCCTTCAGCTTCTTAAAGACTTGGTCTAAGATTCATACCTTCCAAGGGAGTGACTAAGGACTCCTTTTCAAGTCAGTGGGGAGAAACATAAATTTCATCATCTAAAATAGTCTGGACTTCCTGTTCCCTAGAATAACTTGCCTCCTCTCTGAACTCAGGCAATAATCTTCAAATGTTGAGAAAAGAAAGGTGTGTTGAGTTGAGAGATGTAAATCCAGCAGAGATCTATTCTGTAAACATTCCACATGCTTTTAAGGCAACAGCTCTGTCAGGGAAGAGGCAAAAGACTGAGGGAGAGAAACCAATGCCTGTTGCACCCTCCTTATGAGAGCTGTTGGTTCAGAAATGAGATGTTAGGCCATGTTTTCTGGACCTCCCACAGACCTCTTCCAATTTACCTTTTGGAAAGGTCCTGTTTAAAGAAACAAGGTTTGAAATTCCCTCAAATTTTGGACAGCCTCAATTCTGCAAGAGGCTGAAGAATGAGTTATCTGGATCGAACTTCGCATATAAAGCATTTTATTATTTTAAAATTGAGTATGTGGTGGGGAGAAAAGAAACATGTAGCAATGTGACAGGAGATCAGAAATGTTTTGGATTGTTCTGTCAAAGTCTCTCCTGATCTAGAGAGTCTGATACTTTCACTAAACGCTTCCCAGGACCCCGGAGAGCAGGATGAGTTCCTTAAGTTGTTCCAAGGAAGACATTTTAGGTATATGAAGTCTTGACGTGGACTGACACATCATTAGTAAGATTTTGAAAAAAACAGCACCATTCAGTCTTACTGCTACACTGACCCTCTGGTCTGTGCCTATACTCTGCAATCAAGACAAAGCAGGGGAAGAAGTGTATCAGCTAAAGATAACCTCCAGTGGAAATGGACCCCATGATCATGTTCCTGGGATCCTTTTGGAGACCGTGCCAGGCGCAGGCTGTGTTTGACACTCTGCCCTCGGCCTCACAACATCAACCTGCACACAGTCGCAGGCAGCTCCCTCTCGATAGTGAGGAATTCACTGACAAGCAGGAGATCACGGCAGGGCTGCAAGCCAGGATATCGAGGCCCTTCCTCTCCTGGCTAGCGAGAAGGGCCAGCATTTACATAGGCAAAACTTGGGGGAGTGTGGGATGCAGAAGAAACCCCGTGTTCCCGGGAGGCCTCCGCCTCCTCACAGTACCCCCCCTTCCATCCTGCCCGCGGAACCCGAGGACATCACTTGAGGAGGATGCAGGGCAATTCAAGGAGCAGCACGGGTTATGTCTGACTAAGCTGTGCCAGTGCTGTGCTGCTGTCCACTCTCCTCTGACATCTCTGGGAAAAACGCTTCCGAGCAGCGGCACAGTCCCCTCCACAACCTACTGCACTGCCTCCTTTCACGGGAGTACGGGTTCTGTGTTTGCTGGGTGGGGTGAGGGCGAGGAGGAGGCGGGGAAGGAGGCGGGAAGGGGCTGAAGGAGGAGG